>NC_090438.1:113615738-113917092 GCF_031143425.1 Pleurodeles waltl
CGGTCCGGAATAACTAACCGACTTCCTCTCAGCAGGCAGTTTTCCGGCGACACGGCCAGCTCTTGCCTGACTCGAAACAATGCCTGCATATTGTGGTTGGCTTCCTTGGTTCTTAGATTCAGATTCTGCTTCAATAAATGCCATCTCCCATCGCTTACACAGGATATTGCCAATTGCAATACCTCATCTTCCTTTGTTGCCTCTTGTATTTCTTTCAGGGACATGGGCAGTGGCCTCGACCTCTCCACTATCAACCTCACGTACTCCTCCGTACTCTCGATCTCCTCACTTTCCCGTCCAGTAAGCGGTCTTGCATGCCGAGACAAATAATCTGCTGGGTTTTGTGCCCCTGGGCGATATATCACCGCAAACTGATACCCTTGCAGTTGGAGAATCCATTTTTCAATTCTAGGGGGAGGCTGTGAGGCTGTCTTGTTGAATAATGGTATCAGCGGCTTGTGATCGGTGTATACCGTGAATGGGTGACCATATATATATAGATGATAGTGGCGACAGGCCCAGTTAACTGCTAGTGCCTCCTTTTCTATGTGTGAATATCTTTGTTCCGTTTCTGTCAATGCTCGACTGGCATATGCCACAGGGGCCCAGTCACCTTCCTTTTTCTTTTGAGACAACACTGCTCCAAGACCTGTTGGGCTCGCATCCACTGATAGTTCTGTTTCTTTTGCTGGGTCAAAAAAAAACAGCGTCGTCTCTGCAGATAGTGCCCGTTTTGTGTCCTGAAATGCCTTTTCTTGTGTATCGTTACACTCCCACGGAGTGTGGGCCTTAGTGAGCTCCCTGAGGGGAGCCGTGAGGGAGGTTAGATTGGGAATGAACCTCCCGCAGTAAGTTACCATCCCCAGGAAACTTCGCACACCGGTGACTGAAGTGGGTGGTGGTGCTGACTTTATGTCTGCTACCTTTTCTGGGTCCGGCCGAACTCCTTTTTCTGAGAAATGATACCCGAAGAAAGCAATGTCTTTTCTCAAAAACTCGCACTTCTCGCGATGCAAAGTTAGTCCATTTTCCTGCAGTCGTTGGAATGCTGCTCGTGATCTCTGCATGTGTATCTCCACTGTGGGTGCATGTACCAGGATATCGTCACTCACGTTTATGACTCCCTCTAGGCCAGCTAAAACTCCTCTGATTGTGTCCTGGAAGACTTCTGCTGCGCTAGCAATCCCAAAACTCAAACGTCGGTATCGGCGTAGTCCCACATGGGTAGAGAACGTGGTGATAGCTCTAGACTCCGGAGCCAACATTATTTGGTGGTATCCTGCTCGTAGATCCATTTTTGAGAACCATTTGGATCCACTGACCTCTGCCACTATGTCATCTACTGTCGGGGTGAGGTGACGCTCCATCCTGATGGCTACGTTTGGGAGGCGCATGTCTACGCATATGCGTACCTCCCCTGGCTGCTTCGGCTTTCTAGTGACCACTATGGGTGACACCCATGGGGTTGGCCCCTCTACTTTCTCAATTATGTCCGCCTCTTCTAGTTTTTTTAGTTCCGCCTCCACTTGTGGGCGGAGATGAAATGCAATGCGCCGGTGTTTCAGCGCGACTGGTTCTATTGATTTATCTATGTGTAGCTTTATTTGGCGGCCTTTTAGGCAGCCAATTCCTTGGAATATGTCTGCGTATTCTTCCTGTAGACTGTCTAGCTCCCCGACGTGAATGCTAAATGTGAATGTCACTAGTTTCAACTCTTCCGCAGTACGGCAGCTGAGCAGCATTCCGGTTCCTATTTTGGTGACATACACCTTGGATTTTATCTTTTCTTCCTCATGGTTGATGTCCGTCACGAAGACTCCCGCCATTGGTAGAGGCCGGGTTGATCCGAATGCGAAAACTTGTACCGTGGTGCGTCGCATAGGGGGGCGATGCGGCATTTTGTCGAAGTCAGATTGTGCCAGTGTATTAATTGACGCCCCTGTGTCAATGAGGGCCATAACCTGGTGTCCCGCTACTGTGACTTGGCATCTGGGAATTTTTTTCCGGCTTGTACAGCCTGGTTTCGTTGCATGGATTATGTACACAGTACCTTCTGGCTCATCATCATCATCCTTGTCAGGACTGAGATCTGGTGGTTGTACCGCCTTGGCCCCTTGACTTGTCTTTTGTCTCTCCCCTTTTAATCTGGTGTTGGATTGACAAACTTTTGCAAAATGATTCAGTTTTTGACAGTTGGCACATTGTTTCCCTAGAGCCGGACATTTTCCATGGTGTGGGAATGATCCTCCACACATGTAGCATGATCGTTGCGACCCTGTCGTTTTTTTCTGTCTTTCTTTTTTATCATGCTGTTTGATGCTATGACATTTACCGGTTCTGTTTTTATGGTTTGTGCAAGCGCTGTTTCCATGTGTGCGGCTCTTACCCTGGACAGTTCTTTTGACCTGCCCATCGTCAGCATGTTCGCCATCGTCATGCCTTGGACCTGAAGGATGTGCTCTCTTAACTTTGTTGAGTGGCATTCTTGGATGAATTGTGCTCTTATCTCATCATCTGGGTCAGGCAGTGTGCACGTGCTTGCTAATTCCTTTAACCTTGCATAGTATGTATCTACTGATTCATCTGAGCTTTGTTTGGCCTGTCGCAGGAGGAATCGTTCATAGTCTGGATTTGCCATTGGTTCAAAATATGCAGTTATTGCCCTTTTCAGCGTTCGGTACGTGAATGTGGGCCCTTCTTCAGCCACTGTCTTGCTGACTCTGTGCAGCATCGCTCCTCCCATGTGCAGAAGCATTGGTCTTTGTCTATCCGGGTCTAGTGCAACCGCTGCGAAGTAATTTTCTAACCGTTCCACCCATGATTTCCACTTTGCTGCCTGTGCTGATAGGGGTCCTTCCATAATAAAAGGCTCTATGACCGGGAATGTAGCCATTTTTTTTTATTTTTATTTTTTATATATGCCCCCTCTTTATGTCCTTAACTTTTGTCAAATTTTCCTGCCTTTTGTTGTTGTTCCTCTTTGTTTGCTCAATTATGTTTTTTTTTTCTACTGTACTCCTCTGTCCCTTCTTTTATTAATTAGTATTTTTTTTTTTCTTAGGCCCAGATGTCTATGCCCCTTCGTTTGTGAGCCTCACTCTCTCTCACCTCCTTTCTGTGCGAGGGCCGTCGACCGGTCTCCAAAGGTCGTTGTGATTTCTTTGGACACAGTATTCTTTCTTTCTTGTTGAGCGCGCGTTTCGCTGGAGCTGCAGCTCACTCCGGTATTGCCAGGTAGAGGATTAACTGTGCCTCGCGCTGATTTGCTTCAGCGCTTTTTTTTTTTCTTCCGTGTTCACACCGCCGCTTTCGCCACGTGGGTTCGGGCAAACGCCGCCTCGTCGCCAATTTGTTCCGTCCTCGTTCGCGCAGCGCGCGTGGCAATGTACCGGCCGACCTGGGGTTGTCTATTGGGATAAGTATCGCACGGGCCGCAATGCGCGGTTGAAATAAAGTAGACACAGGACATACAGGTGGACCATTACGCTTTCCCGGCCGGGGGGTTAGTTCCTCCCGCCTGCCGAGTCAAACGTTTTATTCACGCCTTTACGTCACAGCGTCCATACCATTTCTCTCACATAAACGGGGGATTAAAACCTTCCGGCATGCACGGGGTTTAGAATACAAACACCCCTGTGCGCCGGCAACTGTGGGGCGGCCCCCCAAACATAACACGTGTGAGTCAAAATAAAGGTCATCTGGCATGTGATGTCACTTCCGCTACCCCTGGAGTTATGGTGGATTGGCGCCCATGGTTCTAAACATCGATATTTCATCCCTTTTGATAAGTCATAAACTTCTACTCAACTTACTGTGAAATAAATCACTGGTGCGCTGCCTTTCTATTTATGACACCTGTGACATAATTTGCTAACAAATAATCTACCTATTGCTAAAAAAGTAGTACACACAGCAGGCAACATAGTTGAATTAAAAATGGTTGAAGCGTGCGTGTGTGTAGCGCAGTGGGTTCCACCCATTTAGCACCCCCCTCGCACCCCTGTTTTTTTGCCTTTTGGATTACCTGTTTTTTTAGGCCACTGCTGTGAGTGAGTCTCACAAACTGTTCCTCACTCATGTTAAGCTCTGTATGAATGGATTGGGAATGCCAAGGCTCTGGGTTGTAAAGAGGTGCGCACACAGTCATGTGCACACATGGACAGGCTGAGCAAGTGAGACTACCATCTAAATCAGGCCGCTGTCTTGCTTATCTTCCAGAACACTAAAACCTGTTCTTTTTCTGCATGGAGTCCATCTGCTAACAGACATTTTTTCAAATCACTTCTTGGCACCGTGTACCCCTAAAATCTTACACCCCAAAAGATACCTCAATGGCAGGCCTATGGGTGGGTGGATTGGGGTGGTGCTAAACCTCAATTTTATGAGGCAGTGTCCCCCAGAAACAAGTTATAAAATCTACACATCATAAATGCAGTTAAGTATGAAAGAACTGACTCAATAAGTGAGTTCTAGGACAGAAGGAAAACATAAACAAAACTTTTATTATGAAAATGAAAATTTAAAGAGTACAATAGAGAAATTGTAAAGTGCAGATGCATAAAGTCATTGTCATGAAGGCTCTCAGTAGTAGGACATTACAGAAAAATAGCCAAGTCAAAATTAACAGCAAAATCAGTAAGAAATCAGACAGCATCCATAGTAGCATAGGAAGGGCCCCATAGCCAACTCCAATTCGAGAGTTTATTTAGGAAATGTTCTGATAGAACATAAACTGCAGAATTATTATGGTGTGAACAAACTAAATATATTTTCAATGAATCCGTACACTAGTTTTAAGAACGTCATACAGCCTTACCATCTAAGCGCTATCCCACTACATGAAAAGTGATTCAGGCCCGCTCTGAGCTAATGCCAAAGGCATCAGAACAAACTAATTTTAATACAATAGTGAACCATTGTGAATCCATGCAATACCGTGTGCAGGGGGAACCTTGGAGAGATGTTACATTAGTGAGCCCATGCTAGAGAGTCTTCTTCGAAAACAGTGTCAATCAGAAATTAATAAACATGACTTGCTTGGCTACATACAGCAGAAATAATAAACAGTGGATGCGAGAAGATGGTGTCACAGCCTAGCTACGGCTTAAGTAGCATAAGACAGGAAAATGCACTTTAACAGGTCATATCAAAATCGTTTCAAAGGCAATAGTATCTTATGTGAATTTGAGTATATATTACTACTCTGCACATTGTTAATAATGCACAGTTTGATTAATACACAAATGTTTCCTCACAAACAACTACCACTCGAAGAACAGATCTATGTTATGCAGACAATGATTGGCAGTACATCTGTGCATGGTGGTAGAATGGCGCAACTATTGTAGATCTCATTTTCATTGTCTTTAATCTTGGGTGCAGTCCCAGGGTGCATTGTTTCAGTGGGTCATTGTTAGGGCGACTCCCACTCCAACAGTAGGTGTCACAACTCTACTGCCACAAGGCATGACCACAGGGCATCTAAGGGAAAGATTTATGCGTGATGCGTAACTCCAACTAAGGGCCCACCAGAGTAAAATATGTTCATTAAGAAACCTGCATTGTGTGTATTGGAATCTAGTGTTATGTGTAACAAGTTTATTGTAGACAACCATTCTGTTAGCTATACCCCTCTCCTACTTGATGCTAATATGTAACACCCAGAGTGGACTGTTTCAACACAGGACTTTGTGAAGTGAAAAGGCTCTACCACCTTTCAGCAAGTAGAGCTTTGCAGGTGTATTATTTTCAGGTGGCCTGCCAGGGAATCCTTCCCATGTGACCCATGCAAACCTAGCCAGGAGCTGTAAACCACAAATTGTCCTGGGCAAACCCCCCCACCAGTCCTTTGTTTCATCAAATGTTAGGAGCTTGTCTATACTATGTAAATCACCCGTGAGTGACCCAGAACATTGGTCTCCACAGAGAAAGAGGTACTTGTTACTATTCTGTCTTCTACTCCCTGAGACATTAATGACACTTAGGGCCTCATTACGACTTTGGTGGTCCTAAAAACGAACCACCAAAGCCGTGAGGAAAGGACATCACCAGTGGTATCCCCTCCAAACGTATTGCAATGTTCCCGTCGGGCTGACTGGTGGGAACATTGTAATATGTGTTCCTGCCAGGCTGACTGGTGGGAACAGTGCTAGGATACTTGCCTTGGCTCCTTTAGAGGAGCCAAGGCAAGTATCCTACCACTTCGGCAACTTCTGAATGAGCACTGGCTGCGGTGCACACAGTGTGCATTCTGATGGTGCTAGACAGGGGGGGGCTGCACTGCCCATGCTATGTGAATGGGCAGTGAAGGAGCCCTGCTGTGGTCCCCTTCACTGGCTTTCCACCAGCCTTTTCATGGCGGGGTCCCCTCCATGAAAAGGCTGGACGAAAGTGGGGTTGTAATTAGCCACGAGGCGCTGAGTTCAGTTCCGCCATGGCTGATTACAACTCCGACTGCCGTGACCCCATCAGGAGCAATGTCTCCAGGGGTTCGCCCGCCAGGGTTTTAATGTGGCGGTCAGACTGTCACATTTGCGGCGGTCTGACTGCTACCGGGAGGCTGGCGGTCCTAGGACCTCCAGCCTCATGATAAGGCACTAAGTTCCTGAAGATTACGAGTTAGGCAGAATTCATGTAGAGTTCCAGATGCCAGAATTACTATTACTCACTGGTATCTTAAGATATAATTCTGCCTATTACTAGTTAAAACCATTTGAATGGGGAATAACTGTGCAGACACAAACTTGCTGGATAGAATTCTGCATGATAGCCCCTATTTTGGGGAGTGGAGGCAAAGGGGCCAGAATTGTTGTGGAGGGAAAGAAAATAATTTGGGCAGCTTGCCAAAAAGCAGAGGATGCGGTTTGGCTGCTGTTATAGCCAAAGCATCAGTTGATTTTACTAGCTGGAATTTCTGGCCAGTAAAATCAGGTTTAGTGTTCCTGCACCTGGGGAAACCACAGGAACATCAGACTATTTGTGATCAAGTGGATGGGTATGGCATCTGGGGATACTGCTCCATCTGACTCGCAAGCAGGCCATAAATATGAAAAGCATAGTCTAAATCAGTGGTCCTCAACCTTTTGACTTCTGTGGACCCCCACTGTATCATTACCTGGACCCCCACTAAATCATTATTGGAATCCGAGGACACCCCCCCCCACTGAGTCACTACTGGAACCTGGGCACCCTGGTCTAAACATTGTTGATGATTTGAACTGCAGAACAATACGCAAAAAATGAAAAAACAAGCATTCATCACACACATACACAAAAGAATAACACATTTTATTTAATTTGCAAACAGATGTAAATAAAAAAAAAATTAACAGGAAGTTTGGAGCTTTTCTAAATTCAATTGAAGCCACATATCGTCCATACGATGGGCCCATTTACAAGTCTGGCGGTCTCATGACTGCCAGGCTCGCTGTGGCGGTCGGAACGCTGCAGGCCAGGCAGTCCGAATGCCTAATTTTGAACTTGGTGGTCGGATAGCATTCAGAGTTGTGCTCAGCCACGGTGATGCTTAAAGCAGCACCACCGTGCTGATCACGACTCCAATTTCTGCCAGACTTTTCATGGTGGGATCCCTGCCATGAAAAGGCTAGTGGAAAGACAGTTCTTGGGAGCTGCAGGGGGGCCCCTGCACTGCCCACGACCACGTTGTGGGCAGTACAGGGCCGCCTCTGCCCAGCACCCTTAGAATGCACAGTCTTCTACTGCAGCACCCTCTGTGGGAAGCACCCTCTGTGTGACGGTATTCACCTTGGCTCCATGAGGAGCCAAAGCTAATGCCACCGCGCGGTTTCCACGGTTTGCGCCGGTGAGCCCAGTGGAAGCCTTGCAATGGGGCCGAGGTATAACTGTCAGCACCACGGCGGTCTCGTCTCCACGGGGCTGGCGGGACAGCAGTCAGACAGCCAGCCTGGTAATGAGGCCCAATATTCTGTTTGATGCACCTGCACTGCTCCCATGAATCAATCCGAGGACGCTAATTTCATTTTAAGCCTCCAATTTTAATTTCCTTGACATTTACAGTAGTTTAAATATTTTCAATTGTACATGTAGCCCCTTTATTTATATATACTTCATCAATCTGTTCATATTATTTAATTGTCGAAGCAGTCCTGGAGCCCTTGGGGAGGCTTCGCAGAGGGGTCACCCGACCAGAGGTTGGAATCCACTTGTGTAAATGGTTACTCTGCTGCATGGATTTCTCAATATGTTTCACTGATTTTAGGATTATCATGATCAAGCGACTACTTATGACTTTCTAGCCAGAACACAATATTTTTTAATTGTTAATTAGATAATTACTTCTCAGAGACGTGTTTTCAACTGCTAAACACCGCAATGCCCAAGTGAGGGTGTGTCCGAAAGAGGTTTGGCTTCCCTTCCAATACAACATACCAAATTTTGCTGCAACAACTGAACAGCCAACGAGGCCTTAATCACATCCTTGTTCGTCTGAAACATGTAATTGCCGATTTTATTCAGAAATAAAATACTGCAGTTGTGAAAGAAGTGAAGGTGTCTGGCTGATCAGTTGTTACAGCTGGATTTAGTGTGTTAGATAAGTACTGTAAATATATCTTAATTTTTTTAATAGATATTGTTAAAAATAAGATATTTTTAATTGGTAAATTAAACATTTGATTTAGTGATATCATTTAAAACTTTTTAATAGTGGCAGCTGGTAATTTTACCAGGGAGGGTGGTGGGGAAGAGCACATATGCACACATACACACTCACTCACAACCATGCATTCACACACCCATTCCCAACAATCACTCACGAATGCACATACATTCATACATACTTGCATGCACGCATGCACTAAACATTAAAAAACACACAAAACTTACCTTAACTGCATCTTTCTGAGACAAAGCCTCAGAGGTCCCAGGAGGGCTGGCACTGCCCCCTTCCCTCATTGGCTGACCTTAGGTCAGTCAACAAAGGGAGGCAGCAGTCCCTCACTCATTATAGAGCAGAATGGGGTTCAGTGAAACTGCTGACCCCACACCATTCTGTGACGAGGTGTCACTGATTGACACTCAGCCCTGGGCACCACAGGGCTTACAACTGAATCACCCAAGTCTGAGGCAATAAGTAATGCTCCTCCTCGTCATGACGGGGAGGGCCTCAAGACACTTTTGCCAGGCTGAGGAGATCACGCCCACAGGGCTGTGAAATCCTCAGCCTGACAATGTTCCGTTCAGGCAGCTAGAAGCATGTACTTTTAGTGCATGTTTAGCTCCTGGCTGCCGAACCTGAACAAGAGGAGAGTCTGTCAGGCTGACATATGCGTTATCTTTTTCTGTTATTAATTGTGTTTTGTTGCTGTTGGAATTTTAGTGTAGGGTGGGAAGTATGTTAAATCTAATTTTTAAATCTTTCACTTGAGCTGCTGTTTTTTTATTATTTTATGGATAATTTTGTCTGTTAATTTAGTGTTCTTAGTGTTTCATAATTGATATAAACATTATAAAGTTAAAATAATTTTTATTATGTTTCTGAAAATATATTTTATGTTTATTTATGTAATTTAAATGTAATTTATTTTGTAGTCATTTAGGATAGGGGTTATCAGATCTAAATTTCCTAAAGTTTAATATTTTTCCTACTGACCTCTCCCAGTCCAAACCTTTCCCTACTGGGTATTGTAAATGCTACCCTTCAAAAGTACAACACCTTCCCTACTGTTACTTAGATCAGAGAGGAAATAGTAAATCTAACCCCTTCAAAGGTCAACACATTCCCTGCTGTCACTCAGGTTGGAGTGGAAATAGAAAGTCTGAAACCCCAAAAACCCAACTCTTTTTATACTGTTGCTCAAGCTGAAGTGTAGTAAATCTGACCCCTCTGAAGTCAAACACCTTCCCTAATTTTGGTCAGTTTGGAGTGCCAGTAGTAAATTGGACCGCCCCAAATCTAATTTTATCACCTAATTTTTTTTTATTATTTAATATACAGTTATTTTGTTTCCATTTTAAAAGTTAGTTTATTGTAATTTCTTTTATTTTTTGCAGTAATATTTCTAGATTTTTTATTTTTTATTGTAACATTGTTATTATATATGATTGTTAACTTTTCTATAGTGTTTGTAGTTTTTGTAATTATAGTTCATTTATTTTTATTTTTTAATGTTGTGTTTAGTTTTTCAATTATCCTAAAATATATAATTCTATTTTATGTGTGTAAGTTGTAGTTTCACATTATAAATATATTTTTGAATGTGATACTTTTAAAGTTAATATAGTTTATAATAGTTACATTTTAAAATACTTACCTATTTTTTGGCGATATTGTGGTCCTCTACATTTTTGCTGTTGATATTTGTGACTTCACATACAAAGTATGTAAGGTTGATACTTGTGTCCTCAATTTATGTTTGGCAATACTGTTTGCAGCGATTTTTTTGTTATGCAAACCATATATCATGGTGATTCTGCAGTATACTAGAATTGCCACACTCTGAACCACATCTTGACCTCTATAGAAACATCTCATGAATCAGGGCAGAGACTGTCCAAAGGTCTCACCTATGTCTATGATAGTCAATTGCAATAACAAGTGAATTATAAATCTGCTAAGATTTTGACAGTGATTATTATGATAAAACAAAAAGATATCTGGATGCTAGGTTAACAAAACCTTGATTGGGACTATTGACGAGGCAATGTATAATTCACTCCTCAGGTCTGAATTATCATCAGAAGTGTGACTGAAGCCATCAATCTGAATCTGGAAATAGTGGATTCCTAAGGTTTATCCTACCTGCGTTATGAGATTCCGGTGCACTGTAATCGACAACCAGTAAAATACTGTGTGGCTAAAAAGTCCTTATTTTCACTACTCTTAACACGTTGAAGACCTGGGTGCTGATGAGGCTCTGAAAGAAAACCACGGGGAACCTTCAATGGCAATGAGGGCAAAATTCCTAATGAGCTTTTTGTCAAATTCCTCAACTGCGAACACTACTTTCTGCAGTCATTGTGTATCCGACTGAGGGCATGCTCACGTCTCGCATTAAGGATAATGATCTGTAGTTGCAGGTGAAGGTTGGATGGCCAGTTGATCCTATTGTGTCATATCTTGTCAGATACACATATGGTGTACTGGTGTACAATTGCCTAGTAGTACGTGCATTTGCGCCTGCTGGCTATCCTTTTGTGGATTTTCAAAAGATGTACATTTAGCCATTTTTTTGCCATAAACATGTTAATGTCTCAAAGTGACTTTGTGAATTAGGCTTTAGTGGTGTGTTATACAGTGGCCTAGGCACTTGCTACCAACATATCCTGATTTCGTATCTTAACCCACCCAGATACACATATGATACTACTTCATGTAGAACATATGTACTTTGTAAACATTTCTCTCACTGGATCTGAGAATATGTTAAAGTATAAATATCCACCACCGACTCAAAATAAAAGGTAGAAGTGTTTTTTGACACAGGCCACCATGATACACAATTTTACAACTTTCTCTAGACTAGAATCTTCACATAGGTGCACGGTTGGTGTGATAATTACATCCTAAACATGGTGGTACTGTTACTAACATTGCTTTCTAGTCTGCACTCTGCTTTGTGTCTTTGGAGTTGGACTTGAGAGCTTAGAACCCTGGAGGAATACACTCCGCATACTGCCCATTGGTAACATCTTCTACAAAGGGGCTGGCTATGGAAAGTGGTGTTGCAGTTGCCATTAGAGTTGTTGTGCTCACCAAATCCATGAGCTGCTGAAAGCTTCTGTATTCCAGATTTATTGGCTGATCAATGCCCATCTGCTTGTTGGAACTGGACACTTATGCATGCACCCAACTGTGAATGGTGCTATATATTAGGATTGTAAGAAACTGATAATAACCTAGAAAAAGGTGACCTTTTACCTGACTGCTTTGTGGTTTTTGATGCATCTATGGGGCAATGGTATTTGATGCAATAGGCATTTTGAATGAGTGGTGATGTGCCAATAGCTGATGTTTGCACGCAACACAGTGCAATGCAGGCGTGACTATAATACAGCTACTTGCACAGTAACTTTCTGTCAATCCCATTCTTTGAATACATGCAAGTAGACAAACCTAGTGTGAATCTAGCCACAAAGCAACAGTGTCCTATGCGGCAGTGGGGGCACACAATGCCAGGATACAGAGATAGGGGGATATGTTGTGGAAAATGGGAAGGAAAACCATAACAGTGTCATTAGAGTGTAGGCATATGGTGGAGGGTGATAGGTGAAGGAGTGGGGAAAGGAATCTGGAACAAAGAGGTTGGAACAGGAAGCATGGGGTCGTTGGGCCGGGATGCCCCACAGGCAGATCTGTGCCAGACAGCTTTTTTCCTGAAGTGGAGGGTGAATGATGCTAGAAGGATTTCAGTTGGAATGTTGTGCCACAGTGTGGGGAAGCAACAACTCTTTGTTCATTTTCTGGTGTCTAGTCTGAGGATGCTGCTGCTGTGAGTCTTGCACAGTCCTCCTAGTGTCATTTTTTTTACTTCTGCCTTTTGAATTCAAAGTAACCCGCATTCCAAAAATGAATCCCTTTAAACATGCTCTCTAACACAAACATTGTCGAATGGCTCTGACGGGGGACATGACGGCCGTGTAGCTCCACGGTCGGGAGCTTCCGGTTTCCTGTCGGCGCACGCGTAGCTGGATACGTCAGCACTACGCACGAACGCCTGAGGCCCTGCTGATGAGAATCGCATTGAGACACCGAGGTTTGGCACCCTGAGTATTAAGCCCTGGGCAGAGGCTGCTCGGGTTCTACACCAGGGGAGACGCAGGCTTGCTCTCTGCCACTTCCAGGGGGCCCATATCGCCACGGTTCTCTGCACCTGGACGAGTGAGGCGGGAAAGAGAACCCAGCTTTGTGGCAAGACTAACCCGGCTAGTACGGTAGGAGAGAAGTCGTCTATGACGCGAGTGAAGTTAAGGGCCCGGGGAGTCAGTAGAGGCCCACCACTGGTGTCGAAGCTTCAGCAGCATTTTACCGGGGGTAGTGTGCCCCCTCGTGAGGGTACTATTGGAGGCTCAACAGCACTTGGCCAGAGGGGCTCTGCAAAAAAAAAAAAGCAAGGGAGGGGGGCTATAAAAACTAAAAAAGGGAGTTCCTTGGTACCCTCGCAGTTAGAAGCCAAATTGCTGAGCAGAAACAGCAATAAACCGGGTGACCCTTGTAAGGCTCCAAGTGCTCATGTTTACCTATCAGGAACAGGTAGCCTGGTGTCCCCCCTTATGCCCTTTCTAAAAAGAATCACATGCAGTTATGAGATGCAGTCTTTACAAAGTCTTGAGTTGTCTTCTCCCTCCCGGTCTCTTTGGTTATCCCCTCTGGGGAGTTGGTTGGTGATAAAGAGGTAGCACAATTTTCATCTCTAGAACATGGTGGAGTACAGGGCTCTACAATGACTAAGGCAGTAGAGCCGGGTCCATCCCTCCAGGATTCCGCGGTGCAGAACCTTCTAATATCACTATCAGAGGAGATTAGGGGTAAATTTGAGATATCTGAAAATAACCAAGCAAAAATTTGAGAATCTTGTGCTGCATTGGAATGTAAACTTAATGCGCTGGTGGAGAGGATGAGTCCCGAGTGCTATCTAACTCCCAAGATATCTCCCAGTTGACACGTAAGGGTGAGATGCTTCAGGAGAAGCTGGAATCTTTGGAGAATGGTCTACGGAGGAATAATCTTAGGTTACTGAAGGTCCCCGAAGGGCTGGAAGGGGATAACATTAAGGTTTATGTAATGACGCTGTTAAAGAAGTTTTTTCCCTCTATGGATCACTTAAAGTTGGAAGAAAATATCCAGAGAATCCACCGCGATCCCTTTAGGAGAAAGCCAAATAGAAAGACTCCCAGGAAAATTCTTGTTAACTTTGGTACTTATATTATTAAGGAGAAAATCCTATCAGAGGCCCTAAAGGCGGGCAGCTTCTCAATGGGCGATTGGTCATTTAAGATACATTCAGACCTTTCTAAAAGTATTGCTTGACAGGCATTGGGAGTTCGGGAAGTACATGCAGGAGCTCAGGCCTCTTGGTGCCACGGTTCAAATGAGATTTGCTGCATTTCTGAAGTTTATGT
The DNA here is from genome assembly GCF_031143425.1 of Pleurodeles waltl. NCBI lineage: Eukaryota > Metazoa > Chordata > Amphibia > Caudata > Salamandridae > Pleurodeles > Pleurodeles waltl. The sequence continues at coordinate 113,629,839 of NC_090438.1, forward strand.
GGAATAACACTATGTTTAATATTAGAGATCCCACGGATGTTCAGGCTTTACTTGAAAAGATTAAGTCTTCGCGTTGATGGCTTACTCTTTTGGTTTGCTTTATTGACAAGTCGCTCAGAAACCAAGTTCATATGGGTGGTTGTACTCACCTAATCAGAAGGCAAGGGAGGGTTCCCGTGGGTGGTGAGTGGATGAGGTTTACTGGTTTTGTTGGTTGGTGGGTTGCCTGCACTAGGAATGTGGTATGGGGGGGGCTGGGGAAACATGCATTTTTTTTAAAAAGTCCTCAAGAATGTGGTATGTGGCTATGTGAGGGAGTTTGTGCTATTTTTCACGCTCACAATCTTTTTTTATCTTGTCCCCTCTTTGATTAATGGCTAGTCGAAATAAGGTGTTGATGAAATTTTTATCTTGGAATGTTAACGGCCTGCGGGTGACAGGGAGGAGGCAGAGAATTTTTGAGTTTTAAAAGAGATAGAAGAGGAGGTGATTATTTTACAGGAAACTCACCTATTAGAACCAGAATGAAAAGAGTATCTTAAACATCTGAATTGAGTGGGTTTCTGTGTGTGTACTAATCAATCTTGTGTTGTGAAGGGGGTGGCAATTTGCAATATGAAGTCGGTCACTATGAAAGTTACAAATGTTAAAAAAGATCCTAAAGGTAGGTGGTTGATTGTGGAGGCCGACCTATTTGGGGTTTGGTTCACCATTGCTGGGTATTATGGGCCTAATATTGATGACCCCGCACCATTTCAAGATCTTTATAGCCATCTTCTGGCTGCTAAGTACCCGATCTTAGTTGGTGGGGACTTTAACATTTTATAAGACCCAATTTTAGATAAATCTACGATAAGACCCACTGTGAATTCACCCAGAACCCAAAATATCCAGTTTGCCATCCTGCTTATTCCAAATTCCAATTAAATGCCTTGCTTTTGCCCCTTTCCCTAACATAGGGCCCTGAAATACACTAGAATCCTCCTACCTCTGCCAATGTTCCCACTGTGGTAGTTGTATCACCTTTTGTCGTTTACGCCATGATGGACTTTGCAACCGATCCACACGTGTTTCATAGTTTATTACAATTTAACAGTAAATCTCACTTCCTAATCTCTGCTTTCAGAACTGGTGGAATTCTTCCCCCATAAATTACATTTGCAAGTGAGAAAATTGCTTCCATTTGGGGCAAATTGTGGGGCAAACCCGGTCGTGCATTAAACAAGGAATGTTAGATCTTGGCCTGATAGACATTTGGCATCAGAATGGTGGGGTAGTTCTACGGTTCACATTTAATAATAAAAAGTATGGCCATTGCTCCAGGATCGATTTCTTTTTATTACAGCAGCAGTTGAGGGATATGGTGAGATCAGTAACCCATGCTCCGGCACATCTCTCGGACCGTTCAGCTGTAAGAATGCAGGTTCTTCTTAATATTTTTCCATCTATTCCTAGGTGGACAGTTAATCGTGCTCTCTTCTTGGACGCATTGATAGTAGAGGGCCTGAGGAGGGAGACTAGAGAATTGTTTAAACTTAATTATCGATCTACTACACTGCAGTCAAAGTGGGATGCTTATAAAGCATTTATTAGAGGCAGGCTAGTGGCTACGGCCACTTGTTATTATCAGGAAGGCAAGAATCAACTTAAGCAACTTGAGCTTCGGGTTGCCTCCTTGCAAGATGCCACCCTAAGAGTTGAAAAGAGCCAGTTGGGCTCTTTGAATGCTCAGTTGGAGAGGGCTAGAATGGAATTGGGGCTATATCTTGAGAAGAAAATTAGAAGTTCGTGGGAGTGCAGCAGGTTTGCTCACTATGAGTATGCAGAAGGTTGTGGGAAGCTTCTGGCTTGGAAGACCAAAACAGATCGCTCTAGGAATTTTGTCTCTTCCATTAGATGAGAGATTACTGGAGCCCTAGCTACAACTGAAGCTGAGATAGAGGAGGCTTTTATAGGTTTTTTCCAGAATATCTATACTGAAAACCTGCTTTTTTCCGAATCGTCAGCAAGAGTTTATTTGGATGCCCTTCATCTCCCTCAGTTATCAGATGAGGATCAGAAACAATTGGTTAGGGAGATAGATTGTGAGGAAGTGCAGGTAGAAATTTAGAATTTAAAGAGGGCGAAGGCTCCAGGTCCTGATGGCCTGCCTAACGAATTATATGGTAATTTATGAGAGGAGTTAATTCCATTCTTGACAGACTTGTTTAATCTTCTTTTACAGGAAGGGGCTGCTATGCCCAAATCTTGGGATGAGGCGGTTATTAGTCTCCTTCTGAAGCCAGGGAAAGATCCAGTCTCCTGCAGCTCGTATGGGCCAGTGTCCCTGTTGAATTCGGATTATAAACTTTACACCCATATTTTGTCTAAAAGGCTTCAGGACGTGATTTGTAAATTGATACACGCAAATCAGAAGGGATTTGTTAGAGGTAGACAATTTCATGAGCTAACTCATGATCTGCTGGGTGCGGTGGACCTGGTGGTTTCTGAAAAAGTTCTCTTATCGGTCCTCACCTTTGATGCGGCCAAAGCTTTTAATGGGGTTAACTGGCGCTTTTTGCAATGTGTTATGGAGGGTTTTAAGTTGGGTTCCAAATTTATTGGGGCTATTCAGGCCATATATAAGGACCCGTCTGCTGGTATCTTGATAAATGATAGGATCTCCCCTAGATTTAGGATTGAGAGAGGGACGCGTCAGGGTTGTCCCCTGTCTCCCCTTTTCTTTGATTTATATATTGAGACTTTGGCTGCGACAATTAGGGCAGACATTGATATACCCCCTTTTAAGTGTCTGGGTTGGGAAAAAAAGGTAGCTTTGTATGAGGACGATCTTATGATTTACACTGGCCATTTGACACATGTTTTTCCCAGAATTCTGCAATGCTTAAAAGACTTTGGTGAATTGTCGGGCTATTCTGTTAACCTTGAGAAAACTGAAATAATGTGCTGGAATACCACTTATAATAGCCCTCTAGTCAAGCAGCAGATTAGGTATTTGGGGGTTCAAGTCATTCCTGACCTGAACGATTTAGCGAGCTTTAATATTGAAAAGCTTTGTAAGAAGACTTGTGCTTTGCTTAAGACCTGGGCTGGGCTTCCTCTATCTTTTATTGGGAGAGTTAATGTCCTCAAAATTATTATCCTTCCCAAATTTACCTTTTTGTTCAATGCTATCCCTCTGGAATTTAAGAAGAGCTGGTTTAAAAAGATACAAGCAGAACTCACTTCGTTTGCATGGTCCTCCAAAGGGGTCAGGATTGCCTGGCAAAAGTTGTGTAGGCCTAAGGGTAAAGGGGGGATTGCGGCTCCAGACTTTTATAAATATTATCTGGCTTTTCATTTGAAGAATCTTCGGATTTTACTTTGTGACAGTTCTGAATATACCTTTTTGTGGGGGGCAGTCACTCAAGAGTTTCCAGCGGCTGGTAGTTTTTTCTTGTATACGTTTTATCATCCCAAATTTTTCAAAAAAATGTGTTTGAAGCTTCTTAAGGATGCTGCTAGAGTCTAGTGGCTGGCTCGGCAAGTATTAGGTATTCATTATTACAGTTTTTTGGGCCCCGATTTGGGAATCTCCTGATACTCCTGAGTTCCTTTTAGATAAATTAGCTCTTCCATTGAAGGGTGTAATGAGATGGGGACAAATTATGGAGGAGTCCAGGGCGCTGTCTTGACTTTAGGCTCGGGGAGCTAACAGATTATAGGCTTTTCAAGTTCAAATACCTGCAGTTATTGAGTTGGGTGGCTTCCCTTCAAGAGGAGGGGGGTCTTAAGAACTACTGGGAGGAGAGGCTATTAACGGGTTTGGTTCATAAAGAAATTTCTGTTTGGTACCAGGCGTTACTTGAAGCCTTGGATTCAGAGGTCTCCCTCCCAGATAAGAAATGGGGAAGTGTCTTGCCAGCCCCAGATATAGCGCATATTTGGGAGTCTTCATTTACCATGCTTTGGTCGGTAACTAGAACAGTTGCTCTGCAGAAGAATCATTTGATTACAATACACAGGGTTTACTGGTCACCCCAGAGGTTAACTGCTTTGGGGAAGGTAGAAAAGAAGTGTCCACGTTGTGCGGAGCGTAACGCAGATGAAATACATATGTTTTGGAGCTGCCCTAACCTCTTCTCTTTTTGGACCTTGATTAATGGTTTTCTTAAACAGGTTATTTGCACTGATTCGTGTTTTTTGGGGTTTCTCTGGGTACCTCATGGGATTCCAAGTTGCCCAGGTCATAGAAGGGTCTGATGTTTCTACTGATGCTGTTGGCCAGAAGACAAATATGCTTAAAATGGGTTAAGTCCACACCTCCGAACATACGTGATTGGTTTGCATCTGTTAATTACTTTTGTGATTTGGAACATATTGGCCCGTTGGGTAACAGAGATGAACTTTGGGCCATTTGGGAGAACGTTTTGCAAACTGTTAACCCAGATTTATAGTCCAATGATTATTACCACCTCCTCCTGTCCTCTTACTCACCCCTCTCCCCTCTCTGGGCTGGCTGTTGGTTGGGGCTTTTCAGGTCATGAGTTCTGGCTCCATCTGGGAGAGGTGAATAGCTGCGTCTGCTCAGGTTTGATTCGTTTATATTGGATCACCTCACGAGACGCAGGTTGATGACCCTCACGTAGCAAGGTGAGATCTTTCCCTATTATGAGGACGAAAAAAACATTGTCGAACTATATCTGCCCAAAAATGTCTTATTTTAGCATTAATTTAGTTGAATAGACTTTAGCCTACTGTATCTCCTGCATTCCTTCTCCCAAAATGTTGATCTATCTTCAAAAGATGCTCTGTTTACAATTGCCAAAATCTAGCAAACAAAATATCCAGTTTGCCATCCTGCTTATTCCCAATTCCAATTAAATGTCTTGCCTTTGCCCCTTTCCCTAACATAGGGCCCTGAAATACACGAGCATCCTCCTACCTCTGCCAATGTTCCCACTGTGGTAGTTGTATCACCTTTTGTCGATTACGCCATGATGGACTTTGCAACCGATCCACACGTGTTTCATAGTTTATTACAATTTAACAGTAAATCTCACTTCCTAATCTGTGCTTTCAGAACTGGTGGAATTCTTCCCCCATAAATTACATTTGCAAGTGAGAAAATTGCTTCCATTTGGGGCAAATTGTGCAATCTCAGATTTCAGTGTTTTTGGTGGCTGTGTTGGCATTCCTGGTCGGTCCACCTGCAGAACTGAATAAACACCCACAAATCTATATGTTTCGGGGTAATTATGTACCTATTGCATGTAGGTGTCCGCCTTCTCTACACACCCAGATGTTCTTTTGTCGAGGACAGGAATCAGTTCCTTTCCAGCGTAAAGGGGAAATAACACTCCTATACTCAATAAGGGTTACATGAAAGTTTTCTCCATTGGTAACATGGTTTCCCTGGGGGTTTGTAGGAGGGACAAAAAAGCGTGAATCTGAAAATCCACATTTAGGAATGCAGAGTTTTTCACCTGTGGAAATGGCCAGTGCAAACTGCTTTTTTTAATGAAAATAATCACAAAATATAGATTTCCTTGTGTATGCCTGTTGCTATCCGTGCGTCCCTAAATGTCAGAAACCAGTTCTAAAATAAAAATCTTATGGGAGCCAATGGTCTACTTTTGAGCCTTCTCATTTTGAAGCAGTCTGCTAATGATTAAACTCCTGCAAAATGTCTAAGTTCTATAAACTCAGAGTGATTGCTGAGTATTGTGGTGGTCAGAGCGTGGGTCTGTGCAGGCCTCTGTATGCTAAGCCCCTCCTACCCAAGATGACATTTGAAGGATCGACCTCATCCACAGCTAGGAAGATACAATTCTAAGCGTTTATAGATTTTTTTTGCAGCCCTTGCCTTGAACTGCGATAAAATATTTACCTCAAGGTCACCTTTGGCCATGAGCAAGGAGTCTGTTTGCAGGCTGCGTAGGGTGCACAGCCATACATTTTCACTAACTAACGCATGTTTTAACGCTCACTGTGCACAATGCGCATTTGAGCAACATTTTGGCGGAAAGGTTTGTGAATAAGGACGCGGTTGCAGTTCGAGCCCAGACTGAAACGCATGCGTAATGCATTTGCTACTTTTGCAGTTTGGTTGTGAATCAGAATTACTCACCCCAGAGGTGGTTTCTTTTAATAAATCATCCTTTTCCATTTCATGAGGAACCTTTACCGATTCCTCATTCCTTAGGTAGCCGTTCCCTTGGTCTCAATGGCGCCAGCTAGCGTAGCTGCCTGGCTGTTCATCTTGATTGACAGCTAGAATCTTTTATCCCCACAAGAAGTGATTTATCTTTTATTCATTTCGTCACATTAAGTGCCTGTCAGTCGCCCAGACCTTCTGTCTTCTGTACACATTTATAGTTGTTAGGGGAACTGTGAAATTAAAGGACAGGGCATAAGCACTGCTGTCAGAGACTGAAAAAATAAACTGCTGTAAAAATGTGGAGTTTGATGTTTGACCCATAAACACTGAGGTCACTGAGAATAGCTGTATGTGAGGCTTTCCCTGTCGTGTGTGTTTACCTCTCATATAAAGGCTGTTTTGGGTAGCTGTCTGTCGGAGGCTCGCAGCCTTGCAGTTCAGAACTGCTCATCAATATAATTATTATTATTGATGTTGTTATTGGGGCTATCATTAGTATTAAAAGGAGTAGTAAGGAAAGAAGTAGTGGTGCTAGAAGCAGTATCAACATAATTCATTTTCTTCCTACTTCTGATACTCATCAAATTTGCATCCTATTTTTCATCACCTTTACTTCTTCGTGTTCTGCGTCTTCGTCTTTTTCTTCTCCTTATTCTTGTTTTCTTCTTATTTTGTAATTCTAACCCAAATTTGTATTCTATATTTCTGCTCCTTTCCTCCTCCTCCTTCTTTTTCTTCTTCTTCTTCTTATTATTATTCGTATTCTTCTTCTTATTATTATTGTTATTGTTATTATTATTATTATTATTATTATTATTATTATTACATTATTCGTTTTCTTCTTACTTTATTATTCTTACCCAAATTTGTATTCTATTTTTCTTCTCCTTTCCTTCTTCTTATTCGGCTTCATTTTCTTCTTCTTCTACTTAATATAAGAAGCGGTAATGACAGGGGAAGCAGTGATACTAGTAGTAGTATTAACATTATTTGTTTTCTTCATACATATTATTCTCAACCAAATTTGTATTTTTGTATTCTCCTGTGCACATTATTTGTCCTTATCCTTCTTTTCTTCCTCTTCGTCGTCTTATTTTTATTATTATTCTTGCTGCTATTGCTATTTTTTGGGTTCTTGACAACACAAATGAAAAACAAATCCCTCTGTAAAACCTAACAAATGAAAATATTTAGTATTGAAACCTGAATTTTTGAGCTCCCATCACTTCTAACAAACTGCCCTGAACTAGTGTAGTTGTCATATTCACTATCTCTTTAAGAGTCACACTGGTATGTGAATAATTACTGCATCAGTACTCTTTGCATGTCAACAACCTCTACAAAGGTATTCCTTTTATAGCATCAATACCAGTACAGTCTCTGTTGTGTCCTGTGTCCTCGTGTTACCTGACTCTGTTCAAGCTTGTCTCATGCCATCATGTACCCAGTATTACGCTGACAACATGCTGTCTCCTAGAGAAGGTTACTTGGAGTGGGGTTAAGCAAGGAATTTATAATCTTCCTGGTGAAGTTTTAACCTTAAAGCTAAACTAGGCCTTGGTACTTGGCTAAACCGTGTCAGAGTCACCAGATCCTCGGGGTTTGCGCACGTTCCCAACACGTCCTCTAATGAACAGCTCCAAGACTCTGATAGACAATTCACAGAGACTGTGAGAGTTCAAGAGGGGAAGAGGGGATTAGGAAGGGTACTGCTGGGAAGGAGACCTTTAATGGGAAAAAAGGTTAGAACACACAATATAACCTGAAGTAAATATTAATAAACATAGTCTTTCTGAAATTATGAGCAATCTTGAATTGCAGTTTTAAAAATGAACAGATTTTGTGATGATCAGATACCTGTAATGGAATCAAGATTAATTCAAATAAAACTTTTCTTATTCAAGCATGAATTAGAATAACAAGAATATGCATAATAGAAGCATATAATATTGCATCTAGAACTTCTGATCCTATATATATTTTCCTTGAAATGTTTTCAACACAGATTACACTCTTAAAACACTAGAGAAGAAATATTTTTCAATGGGTTCAATAGTTCAAGAAATATTTCCCATACTTATCAACTCGAATTGTACTAAGCAATTATCCTGGAATGGTAATATGCAGTTCACAACATTAATAAACTCTAGTAAAAAATTGCATGTCCTGCTGACTCGAATGCCACCATGCAAAGTCAAGAAATGGTTGCACAATAAATAGCAACAGGTTTTGAAATTATCTTAAATTGAATTATACATCGTACCACTTCAAAACCTTCTTTTAAATGTCAATAAATAGTAACACACAATGTATCACAAGCTTTTAAAGCTTCATAAATGAACCGCGCCTCTTGCTGATTCGTGATCAATCATGTATGTGTCAATAAATGTCAGCGCGCAATGCAACTCAAGATTTCAAAGCTTTTCAAACAAATCGCGCCTCCTGCTGATTCATAAATATCCACGTGTATGTCAATAAACACTGGCGCGCAATGTAACACAGTTTTTCCTTTTTAAAGCTTTTCAGACAAATCGCGCATCCTGTCGATTTGTAAACCTCAACGCGTATGTCAATAAACGCTGGCGCGCAATGTAACATGAGTTTCAAAACTATAAATGAATCGCGCTTCTTGCCGATTCATAAACATCCATGTACACACTTTAACAAAAATACTCGAGTGCACTTTTTATAACCTTAAAACAAATTGTTGACATAAATAAACGATCAGATCTTAGAATGAGATAATTCTAGATAAAATAAACGGTATTGGGAATAAACCCAAACTACCGTCTTACCACCCAGGAACAAGATGCACCAATGAAGATTTCAAAGCAGAACTGGGAGATCAAAAAGGCCACTGGAACTGAAGTTCTGGAAATAGCTGCTCTTCTGCACTGGAACCTCTGAATAGTGAGCACTGGGAGTTGGGCTGACTCTCCTTATATAGAGTCTTGGCCCAGCCCAGAACCACGCCCAGGCATGTTGCAGGGAAAGTTTCTGGAAGGCCCTGGAAAGAGGCCACACCCTAACCCACTCTGAAAACCTGTAGCAATGCCTTGCAAAGAAACAGTATTTGTAAATATATTAAGAATAAGTGTTTAGGATTGAGCTCTGCAATGCAAAAGGGTAAAATACAACATATCAGCACAATGCATGAATCATGTTATTTTGAAAGTGATGTTTTTTTGCATTTTTTGACGCCAATAGAGCGCGTACTGTTCTGGTGTTTACAAACCGCTACATTTGAAGTGGACTGAGTCCAATCTCCACTTCTACAGGCTATCTACATATTGCAAGAGTACAATTTGTAGGCTTCCAGTTACACTATGTGTTTCATTGACAAATCAAAAATCCTTTTTTATAATTTGGACTTCATAGACTTCATTCCAAGTGTTCTAGACTAGGGAACCAAAAGCAACCCTGGTAAAAAAGCACCAACCTGCCCATTCCTTTCATATCCTCGTGCAATTTATCTCTTTCCATCCATCCATCCTCTCTCTCCCATCTCTCCTCTCTCTTGTCCCTCTCTACTCACTATCTCTCTACCTTCCCCCTCCCACCTCTTTCTCTCTCCCTGTGTGGAGCTGGAGAAAGTGACAGAGACATCAGAAGTGGCCTCCTGACCTTAAAACCTCCTGACCTTAAAACAGCCATCCAAGGCCTCCTGTTCACCGGAGAATAAAAGGCCTGTCTAACCCTGCTTTGCAATCCCTGGTGCTCATTGTGCACACAATAAATACCAAAACCCATAGTGTTGAAGTCCAAATGACGGATAATATGCTAAGTATACATGCTTACCTCCATAATAAAGTGCGCAAAGTTAGATTTCACAAAGTCTGCTTTCATGATTCAATCAATCAATCCAAAAAATGTATAGAGCGTGCTACTCACCCGTGAGGGTCTCAAGGCGCTAGTGGGGGTGGGGGAGGGGTTTGGGGGTTACTGTTCGAACAGCCATGTCTTGAGGTTTTTTCTGAAGAGTCGGAGGCCTTTGGTTTTGCAGAGGTTGGTGAGGAGGGAGTTCCAGGTTGTGGGGGCGAGGTAGGAGAAGGCCCTGCCTCCTGTGGTGGTTCGATGGATGCGGGGGACTGTAGCTAGTGCGAGGTCGGCTGATCAGCGGTTGCGGGTGGGAGTGTGGAAATTCACTCTTTCGTTGAGGTAGGTCGGGCTGGTGTTGTGGAGGGATTTGTGTGCGTGGATGAGGATCTTGAAAATGATTCTCTTGTCTATGGGGAGCCAGTGAAGAGATTTGAGGTGTGGTGAGACTCGTTCGTGGCAGGGGAGACCAAGGACGAGGCGTGCAGCTGTGTTCTGGATTCTCTGGAGTTTGCGTTTGAGTTTGAGTGTGGTGCCGGCGTAGAGGGCGTTACCGTAGTCAAGTCTGCTGCTGATGAGTGCATGGGTGACTGTCTTCCTGGTCTCTGGGGGAATCCATTTGAAGGATTTCTTTAGAGTGCAGAGTGTGTGGAAGCAGGAGGAGGTTAATGCATTGATTTGTTGTGTCATGGAGAGGGAGGGGTCCAGGATGATAACGAGGTTGCATGCGTGGTTTGAGCGAGTGGGTGCGGGACCTAGGGCAGTGGGCCACCAGGAGTCGTCCCATATGATTTTGTTGGGGCCGAAGATGATGATATCGGTTTTGTTGGAGTTAAGCTTGAGGTGGTTAGTTGTCATTCATTTGGCGGTGACGAGGAGAGCAACGTGTCGGTTGGTTTTGGCGGTGGTGGAGTTGCGGGTGAGGGAGAGGATGAGTTGGGTGTTATCTGCGTAGGAGAGGATAGTGATTCCGTGTGGTCGGAGGATGTTGGCTAGGGGGATCATGTAAATGTTGAAGAGTGTGGGGCTGATGGAGGACCCTTGGGGGACTCCGCAGATGATCTTGGTAGCGGTGGAGTGGAAAGGTGGAAGGCGGACTCTCTGGGTCCGGTCGGTGAGGAAGGAAGTGAGCCAGTCTAAGGCTTTGTGGTGAATTCCTATGTTGGGGAGGCGTGTGCGGAGTGTGTGGTGGCAGACAGTGTCAAAGGCTGCGGAGAGGTCTAGGAGAATGAGTGCGACGGTCTCGCCTTTGTCAACTTTGGTCCTGATGTCGTCAGTGCATGCAATGAGGGCGGTTTCTGTGCTGTGGTTCTTGCGAAACCCGGATTGTGAGGGGTTAAGAGTGTTGTTTTCTTCGAGGAAGTGGGATGGGCGGGCGTTGACTAGTTTCTCTGCAACCTTGGCGGGGAAAGGGAGGAGGGAGATGGGGCGATAGTTGGAGAGCATCTCGGGGTCGGCTTTGTTTTTTTTTAGGAGAGCGCTGATTTCCGCGTGCTTCCAGGGGTCTGGGTAGGTGGCGGAGTCGAAAGAGGAGTTGATTATGTCGCGGAGTATGGGGGCGATGGTTGGGCTGGCTTTGTTATAGATGCGAGTGGACAGGGGTCGGAGGGGGATCCGGAGTGGATGGAGTTCATGGTTTTTTCGGTTTCTTCGTGTGTGGTGGGGGCCCAGGTGGTGAATGTGGTGAGGGGGTTGTGAGTGGGGGTTGAGTTGGGTGAGTGAGGGGTGTAAATCATGATTTACTCCATGATTTACACCGTGAAAATTGTGTAGATAAACGCCAGTGGTTACAAGATAAAATCATGAAAGCACTGAAATACACCAGTTATTTGAGCCCCAAAACCCTTCCAAGATTTGGAGATCATCCCCCAGTCCTCTGTTGCTCGAATGTGATATTACCTTGACAAAACGAAAGACGAGGCATTTGGCAAAACAGGAACAGTTTGTTTAATTAAGCATTACGACTCGAAGGACTGTTACATAACCGGGGTCTGAGGACTGTCTCGAGGAACAATAGATATGAGTGGTGTTTTATATACTTCTCTGAGTACTATAAAACAATATAAACATTCCTTTTTTTTGTCAAAAATGTGAGCAGTTGTCTTGGAGTCATAAATAAGGTCACTGATAACACATCCAGGAGGGCACAATGCATGGACATAATGAGAGCCAGTGGGTAACATGTCTAGATGTCCGGCATGAGGGGTGCGTGATCGCTGCATGTTACTGTGCATGCTGTGCTCTGATTGGCTATGTGCTCCTAACTACATGTGGCATCTGATTTTATGGTATTTGGAAATGTGCGCAACAGTGTGCTTTATTGGGGCCAATCTGGGACCATTGTGGTGTTGCTGTGCCCATCTGTGGGACTGATCTGAGCTTCCTGTTCGCATGTTTGTCTGACAGCTACATGCTGCCCCACCTGTGACCTGTCACACAGTAACCTCAGGCCTAGGTCTCAGAGCTTGCCTGACCATGTACTTTTGAGTCGGGTTGACGGTGAGTTCACGACAGGTGAATTTGACAATAGTGATGCAATTTCATTTTTATATGTGAACGTATCATGATGCAAAATTTTTCCAACATTAACATCCCCCCTTGTATTTGAATTTTCAGCTACACCATATAGCCCATACTTCATGGCAGTCACATTAATGGGGGCTTGTTCCACATCCCTCGCTACTTGCATTCTACCCAATTTGAGGACTGTGTTTTTACAGCCAGAAACTCCCAGTTACAGGAAACCACACAAAAACAATAATATTATGAAAATGGGCAACAATGATATGCACAGACCGATCAGCTACTGGGGGAGCCAAGAGTACCAGTTCGTGAGCCACTCCTGCTCAGGGACACCTCCCTCCTCATGCATTTTTTTTTTGTAAATGGTGAAATGCTTGGATGGCAAGAGGTAGAGTTCCGTTGCCCATGTCATTGCCTGATATACACGTGTAGTAGGAGTCATCGATGGTGGTATACACACCTCCCTCCATTGTGGCCATTAAGCCCAACACATATTGATGTTGCATCACCATGATGCGGATGGCTCTCAGTTCTTCTTTGATCGAATTAAAGCTCAGCTCAGTGTCATCATCTTGAGCTTTTCCCACCTGGTTATTTGTAACAAGCGGGTGTTTACTTTTGTCTGCATGGTGAAGAAGGGTATGGGCCCTCCTAACGATATTTGTGCTTCTGAAGAGTCCAAATTCTTCAGGAATGTCCTTATACTGAGACCAACCAAAAAAATCAGCAGTTCTTTTTTCTCAAGCCTGATACAACAGAGTCATCTTCTTCTTTAGCAGGTGTTGGTACAACTCTGAAAGATCTTCTCCGGTATTGACCAGGTTCGGGGAGTGTATGGTGATGAAGGAGCAGAGGCCACACCATCCGGGGACAAGCCTAGTGTAGGGAAACTTGCTGCATTGCCAGTAGATGTCCATCAGCGTGGAGGTGCCCCATTGCATGTCTGAAATGTGCAGGATTGTGCCACAGTTTTCATTTGTTTCCAGTGGAATTGTTCCTTTACTCTAAAACACAAGGAATTCCACTGTGACTTTCCATACAATTAGGGGTTTCCCCTTCCCTTCTATCAGCGTTTATCTATCTATCTCAGAATCCCAGAGTTACTGACATGGGGTATCTATGCTGTTATTCAACCTTCCCCTATGAGACTCGTTTCCCTTCACATCATGGAGGTGGATGGTCCTACACTGGAACTCCATGTCTAGGGTCCATTTGTTATTAAAGAAGACAGCCCCAGATACACTAAGGGCCACCCTGAGAACGCAGATGGAAGAGGGAGCGGACGCGTTCATGCATGGGTTTGGTAGTTTTGCTGCCTCCAAGAATCTCTTTTCTGGACAGTCTTGGGGCCGAACAGTATCTTCCCCCATGGTGCCCTTCCTGCGCATCCTATATAGCTCAGTTTGAATATCGCTAGTTTCAGTGACAAGGTATAGTGCTGTGGGATTGGTCTCGTATTGGGTCACATTTACTAGTACCCCATGGGGTGCTACTCCGTTGGGTTGTATTTTGGCCTTAATCCTACATATGTATAGATGAAGAAGGCATTTTGCTTTCTCAGGGGCTGCCTCTTGGAACAAGTAAAGCCTGTCTGCCCCTACTGCATGGGGTATCATCAAACAGAAGTAACATACCCCTTCTGATGTCTTGGAATCCACAGCCATCATGTGCTGATACCATGTGTTGTGTAAAAGGGTGCTGTGGAATGCAGGTGGAATGCTAGTGTTGGGTGCAGGGTAATTATAGGTGACATTGGAGAGGTCCCTATGCAACCTCAGTGATAATTTCTGGACAGATTCCATTTGACTAGGCTGTCATTTGGCAATGAATGGATGCGGTAGCACCCCTAGTAAACAGAGGGTATACAAATGTACAACAATACATAACTTATAGAACATTGTATATCTTGAGTTGAATCCAGGGGAGATGTCTGTAGTCCTCTGGTGATGGGTGTTTCTTAGTTATAACATTTTGAAAAAAGTTCTAGGAACACTTGGTAGTTCTTGATTCTGTTGGGAGTATTGATGTGGCTGTTGAAAAAGTGATAGTCCGCTGTAAATGTGGTGCAATTAGAGGCTCGATTGCAGACCTGTTGGATAAGAGCTAGGTTTGGTTTGTTATTTTAAAAAAACATTACATCCTTGCATGTATCATTTCCAATTATTTCCTAAGGGGTTCCTGAATTTTCTTTGTGGGGTGAGGGGTGGGGTGTTTCTTCCACACTTCATTCGTATCTATTCTATTAAGGCACCGGAGGGTGGCCCCACTTGGGGTACCTAGTTTGCAAAAAAGTGGGTTATTGTTCATGGGCTTATTAATTTTTATGGGTTGTTGGGCTTCCCCCTCTCCATTCCTGACTAAGTGTACCCAGAAAAGCATTTTTATGGGGTGATAATTATTAACAAGCCCTCTCTGGGCATCGCCACCCCTCCAGTATCCTATCTCTTGTAGTGTGTGCATGGTTGTCATATATGGCATGCAACATGACCCTAACTAGTGGCGCCAGGTGGCTTGACTACGCCCTTTTTCTAGGGTCTTCTTTTATGCTAGCTTTGGGTTTCTTTTTATTGATCTTTGGGTGTTTCCATAGATCTTTTAATTATCTGTTGTCTTCAAATGTCGTGAACCAGATGGGGCTGGAGATTTGTTCTGTGGTCCCTATATGCCTCTGATTTGCAGTGTCCAAAGTTGGGACTATTGCTTTATCCAGATGGAGTGTGTAAGGCCCTGTGTTGGCTGCTTGCTAAGCCAGTTACATTGGTGAGCATATCTCTGCATTATATTATGCTTAGATCTGTGATGGACCACTTTGGACTCCCTTTTCCCCGGTACCCCCTCCCTCTTAGGGAAAGGAAGAGGCAAAATATTGCTGCATAGAAAGTCTGGTGCAAGGCCGAGAACTCGTCGACTTTTTCCCATATGATAGTAATGGAGTGAGAAGCCTGGTTTTTCTGGTGAACGCTCCCCCCCACTGGCTCGGCATCATGTGGAGCTTTGCAATCTGTCCGAGTTTGTGCGTGCGCTGTGGAGGTTCTGGGGTCTTCACTATCCGAAGCATACGTGAAACCTGGCTCCAACACTGAAGGACACCTTTGTTTTGGAACTAAAAAGGAGAGCTCCATTTGGCTGGAGGCCGTTTAGCTTTCTGGGGGCGCTGTTGGGACCACACGCCATGTAGGAATTTTGGTCCAGGGCTGGGTGCTCAAGAATGGGGACACTGGAACCCACCCCAATGTATATGTCGGTGCGGGTACCTGGATGCCTGTTTTTAAGCTCTCTTCATCAGACTGCCCTCCCTCTGGCGTGTGGCCAGCCGACCCCACCTTGTGGGATCAGCAGCAGAGTGGGACCTATGCCTCCATAGGTGGACTATAATGAGGATACCCAATCAACAAAACACATACAGCAGCCCTGAGCTTCCTGCACGCAAGTAAAGGCTTGAATCCCCAATGTTGTCTTGCTAGTCCTTCTTTTGAGGTCTAGTACGTTGAATTTTAAAGTGTGCTTGGAATGGATGCTTCGCATTCGGGGTTTTAACTTTACTGCTTATCTGGGTTCTGCGTTTATGTGAAGGCACTGCTCCACAAACAGTTAGCTCTCCCTGCCATGGTTGTGGCCTCCCTCCTTTTTGGGCTGAGTTCCCTGTCTGTGGTTGCTGTTGCCACGTGTTTGTCCAACTACCAGACCCCTGTTGCAGTGGAGAAGTGGTTGACTGACCTCCTGTTTTCTGAATCCGTTTTTGTTGGCCTATACAACTCTGTACACTTTACCATTGCCATCCTGCACTAATGTGCTTGTTCTCTCCCCTTTGTACATGATAAACTTGGCTTACCCCCAATTGGTCCATTTAATTTACTTGTTAGTACCTCGTAAGGTGGTACTACATATATGTAGACCTTGTAAATGTTTTTCCAGTAGTGGGCCTGCAGCACTTATTATGCAACCTACTTAAGTAGCCTTTTTAAACAAGTCCCAGGCAATGCTAACTTTCAATTAGGAGCAGGTAGGAATGTCGGTTTGGTGTCTAAAGAAGTGTAACTTAAAGCCATCTTTAATGGTAAAGTTGGTGATTAAGTTACAATTCTCAAAATGCCACATTTAGAAAGTTGGTATTTTGTTGTCTTAACCATTTGGTGCCTTCAGCCTGTACCATGGGTCACATAAATAGGTGTAGCTGGCAGATGGTATTTGTGTATTTCTCCCAGACAGTGAGACAAAGGGGGGAAGGTGTTATCAAGATGGGCCATCTCTGTCAGGATGAAGGAGGGGTGCTGTCTCCTACCACACTCACACTACAAAACCTTTGCTGCAGCACACTCAAAAAGGGTTTCACACTAGTCTTTTGTGCCCTCATACAAGCTAGCACAGGGAGGAAGGAAATTCCAGACACCACGATGAGGGGAAAACCCTAGAGCTTCCCTTACTTCAAAGCTGGAACCAGGTTTAAGTAGTGGACCCTCAGACTCAACTCTTCAGATCACTTCTGGACCTGTGGAAGACTCCGAAGAAAGACTGCTGAGTTGCTCTGCTGAAAGAAGGATTGCCCTACTGCCTTGCTACTCTGCTACCCTGCTTCCTGAGTGAGAAGGACTGGACCTGCACATTGAACCCAGGACCATCATATAAATTCTAAGGGATAGTTGGCTGGCCTCCTGATCAGAGCCTCAGGGACAGAAAAGGCTCCATCCATTTTGAACCCTGCACATAGACTCTGTCTGCTGTTAGTCCTAACCCCTCAAATTGTGTCCCTCCAGTCCTGGACAATTGGAAGTGGAGATAAAGGTGCTCTGCCAGCCATTTTTCTCCCCCAGAACCGAAGCATCATGATGTAAACTTAATGCAGCACATCATAACTTCTTCCCGGAACCAATGCAGCATAATGTAATATCAACACTATCCCGCATAACCTCCCTCGCAGCTCATCTGATCCACTGCTTAGTGATGCATCTGTGATGCAAGTCCACATTTCAGCCCTTGCAGCTCATCTGAACCACCACTGCATGATGCATCCTCGACACAAGCCCACATTGCAGCCCTCACATCCCATCGGAACTATCGCTGTGTGGTGCATCCTTGACGCTGACCTCACATCGCTCCTTGGGACCAACACTACATGGTGCAATGCTTTGCATCCAGGACTTAGGGTACATTTCTCAGCGGGTCTAACTTGGTCCTCATAGCTCCATTGTGGTCAGCTTGAACTTGTGACTTTGTCCTGGCCTGGCTGGATTAGATGACCACAGTTGGCGCTTTGTGCTTTTAAGCACTATTTTTACCTAAATCTTTAAAATTGCAAATCTTTGGTTCTACTAATTGGATTTGTGTTGTTTGGTCTCAAATACTTCAATACATTTTACTCTATTTTTCAAAATTAGTGTGTGATTTTTCTTGTGTTGTGTTTTCACTTTATTACTGTGTGTTAGGTGGATAAATACTTTACACATTTCTTCTGATTTAAACCTGACTGCTTTGTGCCATGCTATCAGGGGGTTAATTATAGGTTAATTTGAGTTTGCTGGTGTTTCGCCCTGACAGGGACTGTGTCTGTTGTTTGAGACTATCCCCCCAACCAGTAACACAATTTCTCACAATTATATTTTCATGGAAAAGATATCTTGTGAATTTAACTTGTCCTTACAATTAAGTTTCATCAGCCTGTTTTCATCAGGATGACTTTCTTCATTTTAGAAAATGATGAGACTGTATGACCCTTGCTGAATGTTAGAGCCCTGGATAGTTATGTAGTACATGTGCTATTTAGCTAGAATGGGCACAGATGGCTACTTGGACATAGACCGCATTAATCCCAATGTTTGCTCATGATATCAATGGATGCAACATCTCCAGCCCGCCCCATTAAATCCACCAAAAATGAAAATTTCATCAATGAAGCCCCAAAAAGATTCAGAAAATTATTCTCTCGATATGTAAGGTCCCCTAACAAGAAGAGTTAACTGAAAATAACTCTGCTGTGTATGGTAGTAGCGGTGGGGGAGGGTGGCTGTTGGATCCCTTTCATGCCTAAAGCTGGGATAGACATTCTGACAATATGGAGAAATTGTAAAATCCACCCGAGGAGAAATATTGTTTGTGGAATGAATTTGACACTTGATTTTTGTGAATTTTGTATACATTCGTAGAACGTTCACCTTTCACCCTTACTGGTGAACTGATGAACCCTTGTGAGCCACAATGAACCACTGTAACTCTAAACATTATTCTGGTCTAATTATACTACTGAAATAAAGTTGAATTTCTGTTGTGTATGTGTGGGAGACATGGAGATGATAGAGTGAGAGAGAAAGTGAGAGAAACTGACAAGAGAAGCACTGTGATATTTAGGGGTAGTAACTAGTACAGTCAATAACTTTTTCCTGCCATTGATTTTAGTAGAACATTCAGGGGGTCATTCTGACCCCGGCGATCAAGGACCGCCGGGGCCGGGGTCGGCGGTAGCACCGCCAACAGGCTGGCGGTGCTCTGCCGGGCATTCTGACCGCGGCGGTACAGCCGCGGCTAGAAACGGAAAGTCGGCGGTGTACCGCCAACTTTCCGCTGCCCATGGGAATCCGCCTGCGCCGCCATGGGGATTCCGACCCCCTCACCGCCATCCTGTTCCTGGCGGTTCCGCCCGCCAGGAACAGGATGGCGGTGAGGGGTGTCGTGGGGCCCCTGGGGGCCCCTGCAGTGCCCATGCCAATGGCATGGGCACTGCAGTGGCCCCCGTAAGAGGGCCCCACTTTGAATTTCAGTGTCTGCTCAGCAGACACTGAAATTCGCGACGGGTGCTACTGCACCCGTCGCACATCCTCCACTTCGCCGGCTCCATTCGGAGCCGGCATCCTCATGGAGGGCTGTTTCCCACTGGGCTGGCGGGCGGCCTTTTGGCGGTCGCCCGCCAGCCCAGTGGGAAACCCAGAATAACCGCGGCGGCCTTTTGACCGCGCAGCGGTATTCTGGCGGTTCCCTCCAGGCGGGCGGCTCCCGCCGCCCGCCTGGGTCAGAATGACCCCCTCAGTGTCTGTCCAGGCTTTAGCACTATAGCTGTCTTATCAACGTTTCTTCCATTTAGAGCAACTCCTAAATCTTAAGCCTGGATGTCCTCACAGTGTTCCCTTTAAACCGTGTATCCTTTATGAAAAAAAAGACCTTTTGCTTTGAAGGAAGACGCCTTCGCTGTAAAATCCTAAGCAAGAAAGCAATATTGCATTGTATACTTTTCTCGAATTGTAACCACAAGCACATGAGGTACTAAAAGGTATTAATGTATGATTCACAGTTTTCATTTTTCATGTTTTTTTTTATTTATTTCTCATGGGCAATAAAACAGATCAGAAAGATGAGACATTTACAAAAAATCAGACAGCTTTCATTTTGTCTGTTTTTTACATTTCTCATGGGCAATAAAACAGATTAGGTGTGTTCCAATTTTCGTTGGCATTTTTTTTTAAAACTACCCTTTCAGAGAGAGATTTAAATACCGTATTTATCGGCGTATAACACGCACTTTTTCTCCCTGAAAATAGGGGGCAAATGATGTGTGCGTGTTATACGCCGATAAAATGTAATGGTTTTTTTTTCTGAAATTTCCTTTTCAAATGAGGTGCGTGTTATACGCCGGTGCGTGTTATACGCCGATAAATACGGTATACCATTGGTCTATGCTACAGTTTCTAGATTTTACCAATTAAATTTAGGAGCCATTACAATTAAACAGGTGAGTCGTGGGCGAGCGAGGCCATGGCCTACATTGTTTGTAAGGTGACTGATTGCCAAGTAGTTTCCTCTTCAAGTACACTGCAGAGCAGTGCTTAATTTGAGCCGGTGGTTTCTGGTGCTCGGCACAGGCACATAATTGCCAACACCGGCACTTGACAGGTGCCCCATGGTGGCGCTTTTTTTGTAATTTAAAAATGAGCAGAACAACAGTTGTTTACTAATTCAGTATACAACTAATAACTGCCGCCCAAGTCATTCTTAAAGCTTTGGGGGCTTCAAACAGTATGAATTGTCGCACTTCTCACAGTGTGATGATTAGGAGTTGTGTAGGTACAGCCATTGGCAGCGCTGACAGTGACAATATGTGGTGCAAGCTGCGGTGGCCTCCTGGTGAGGGCCCTGCCACTTATTGTTTTTTACAAATTAAGCACTTCTAAGGAGCATTTTATTTTTACCCTGGAGGTCAGTTTCTCCAAAATGCCTGGGGTAGCGGAAATGACATCACACACCCTTCGACCTTCACTTTCACATGCACACACATTCAAACATTCACACTCTGGGCCTAATTACGAGTCTAGCGATCACTAGACCGACAGACTCGTGGTGGCGATCTGGACTGCTGCTGCTGCTGCTGTGGCAGTTCGACTGCCACATTACGACCCTGGCAGTCCAACCATCAGGGTACCGCCATCTCCGCCGAGATCAGTGATCCTGATGGGCTGATGGCAGGTGCAGGTTGCAATCAGCCAGGGCGTGCCCTGCTGATTACAACCTGGTTCTCCGTCAATCTTTTCATGGTGGTTTCACTGGCATATAAAGGCAGGTGGAGAACAGATGCGGCGGTCCAGAGGGGGAGGCCCGGCACTGCCCCTGACTGAGGCATGGCCTGAGGCATGGGCAGTGCTGGGGTCCCCCTGCCCAGCACCTTTGTAATGCACACTGTCTGCTGTGCATTACAAGGTTGCTGGTGCCCCCTGCGGGCAGCAGCATTGCTACCGGCTCGATTACGTGCCGGCGATAATGTTGCAGCCACTTGTCCGAAAGGTTTCCTCCTTCAGCTCAGTGGGAAAGTCATAATGGGCCTGGCAGGGAGGTCATCACTACAGTGGCGGCCACCCTGTAGGGAGTTTGGCCGACAGGTGTTCCTGTCCTCCAAACTCGTAGTGAAGGCCTCTGTCTTTGTGACCCAAGTCAGCCTACATCAAGCAAAAGAAACAGATTGATTTAAAATCACGGTGCCAACTTTTTGGCTCTACACTGTTCAACCAGACTTAAAGAAAAATATGTTGGTCTCATTCACTCTGTGAAGCGCAGTGCCCTCACTGTACTACCAGACTTAAAAATATATATTGGTTAGGTTCCATCAGTGATGTGCAGTGCACGTAAAACAAGTCAAATGAGTATGGAGATTGACATTGACAAGGTTTGGGTGCATTTGCAGCTTACTTGGCTACCTCTTTGAAAACGTGTCTGAACACCAACAGTAGGGAGGTGTGTGTTTTGAAAGGCCAGCTGCTTACATCACATCTAATGGGAGTCAAAAATAACAAAACAACATAACATTGGGATATTTCCAGCTACACAGATGTTTGGATGTCGGTTTCTGGTTGGTTCCTGCGTTCCTTGCTTTTGTGGTTTAGTTTGTAAGAGACTGCAGAGCTGAGGTAAGTTATAGTGCCTGGAGTATACAGCTTGGGCTTTGCACATTGTTACTATGGAGTTCTTATTTTAAAGTGGAGGGCAGTGTGTTGTGGTGGATGAAGGTTGTGCAGACTAGGGTGCATCTGATTGTTCTGATCTGTTTCCTGTTTTAGAGCTACTTTTCTGGTTGCATATGATTATTCAGCCGCGCTCTTCCCCCTTCTTTTTGGCACCCACTAGAATACGGCTGCGTCAGTGAGCAAGAATTGGTGCCTCCTCCATCTGTGGCAGGTGTGGGGTGGGCTGTACTTGGATTGGCCCGCCTGAAAAGAACTGCGGAAGGAAGTGAAGTCTGCCAGCGCTGGGCCTGCTGCATGGAAATCCTGAGATCTCCCAGCGGACCGCTATGGACTCTTCACCGTCTTCTGAAGGCATTGACATGATCTGTCATAAAGCTAAAAACATAGCTGGAGATTGGTGACATAAAAATGCTGAAAATAAACCTGTAGGGCATTCCAAACTTGCTAAATAAAAACGAAACTAACTTTTTACTGCTTGTCAGCTCTATAAATTACAAGTCTCGCTTTCCCCGCCCCAGCAGAAACAGGAAAGTAAGAATCAATCCTATGTACTGTTTGATGTCACCTTGTACCCTAGTTTCACCAAGAAGCCTCTCTTGTAAAATGTGTTGTGGTTTTATGGGAGACAGGCACTATAAAGGCCATGGAGAGAGACACCAGAGTAGAATCTGGTGCAGCTAATAGTACTGACTTGTTCCTCGATGCTTCGAGGATACTGCCAGAGCTATAAATGGGGTGAAAGAAAAAATACACACTAGAGTGTCTTTGGGTAAGGGTCAAATTCGCTGAGTAAATTACTCTTGGCTGCGAGGTATGCAAAAGATCTTCCTCCAGCGGTGGTTTTCCAGATGGGTGGGACGGTAGCTAGCGCCTGCTGGGTTGAGCGGAGGGGTATGGAGGGGTTATGGAAGGAGATGTTATGGTTCAGGTAGGCCGGTCCATCATCACGCACTTGGCACCAGTGCTTAATTTGTGCTTGTTGTTACCGATGCTGAGCACCGGCACTTATTTTTGAGGGCTGGGGCTTATTCAGCCTCAAGCATTTGCTGCGAGCAATAGACACATATGGGACAGAAGGAGTAAGGCTAAAACGAAAAAGCATCACAAAGGGAGAAAGTAGAAAGCTGCAGGAGTGAGCTGAAGAGGCAGGGGGTGGCTTTATATGGATTGAAGAGGCCCGAGATGGCTTCAAGATTACGCCGCCTCAGCATTCCGTGTTCACACGTTTAATTGCAGCAGCCGCGTGTTTAAGAGGAGGGCTTTGGGCACCGACACCTTTTTATTTACAAATTAAGTACTGCTTGGCACCCTGCCCTCCAACCAATATTTACATTAATGGTCTCCTCCTTATAAAAACATTACTTCTTTGCAGGTATGCATCACGAAGGTGGAGTTTGAACAATAAAGATAAGCATAGTATTTTGTTGCATGCAATTAATTAGTTTAATTACTTTCAAACTGTCTGTGGGATAAAATGTGTGGTAGCCTGCAGATATATCACTGCTTTCTACAGTGACCCCCGAGCAGGCTAAATGTCTCCATAATGCCTGAAAAAAAACGTAAATTCCCAAGGGAAAATGTTCAAAAGAAACCTAGAAAGCTAATCTCTGGCTATGCGTTGAATAGCGCTCTTAATTCTGCTCAGTGACCTGCCTTTCAAGGTGTCTGTGGGCTCTGGTAGTAAGCATTGTCTGGTAATATTCCAACGGTATAAAGCTACTACTGTAAAGCGGTGATGTCATGTGCATATTAAAGGAGAATAATAAGGTCACGGGGAGAGTGATGAAGAAATTAGAGATGTTTATATATAGTTACTGCAGGCTTGGACCCTCTCTTTTTTTATGGCTCTATGTGGAGTCCAGGCTGATAATTTTAATGTACATGTGTGGTTAGATTTGGTTGTGGAGATGTCCTTGCTTTTCGATCCTAAATGTGAGGAAGTGTGTGAAATGGGCATGCACATTCCTAACTCAAGATCTGTCTTTATGCTCCTTTGAATCTGATGTCATTCACGGTTTTACTCCAAAACGAGAGAACATTGTGCTGAGAGAATACATTTTTTTGAGTACCTACATATATTTATTTACTGAAATACATTTAAAAGTAAATAATGGATCATGTACTGCAAACATGTTTACTTTCCATCTAAAAATCATTGAAACCCACTGGCAAATCCATAGTTAAAATGATGTTATTGGGAGGGGAGGGTGTCCAAGATGCAAGCCAAGTAGGAGCCCCATTGCTTAGGAGAGTGTGCATAGAACCGGTGCCGGCTGCCAAAGACCGCATCTTGGCGTTCCGGAATGACAGCTACCGTAACCTGCCTCCACAAAATGGCAGTTGACAAGTAGGACATCAGAGACCCAGCTCTGCCCAGGCTGCAGCGCCCCAGAGGAGGGGAGTTGCACAGGGCACCCGTGCACCCGATCTCCGTAGGAAGAAACTGCTCACCCGAAGAGCTTAGGCATGATGAAGCAGAAAAAGAAAGACTAACAAATATTCATATATCATATAACCAAATCGTATAAGGTAGTGTGATTTTAGCAAAGAAAATAATGTACGTGGGAAAATGTGCCCACGAGGTAGTTCGCCATTATTATAAACGAGCTTAATTAATCATGAAGAATAGACAAATGTAGTAATCCGTCATAATTGCAAATGTATTCTATGATTTTCTTGTTGAAACAGTTTTATGCTTAGCCTAAATTTAGCAGAGGCTTTGGCCTAGTTGCCTGGTCTCAAATGTAACTGCGTGTTTTTCACTTGTATTAACAAAGACACATTTTACTTTAAGGTTGTATTTTTCCAGTAGAAATGACTAATACACTTATCTCAAGGTTTGGTGCTAGGCCAGTTTCATCTCTTTGAAGCAAGGTCAGCTTCTGCAGGTGCAGACAATAAAGACTGATATAGAATGAATTGGCAAACTCTGTTGAAATTTGTGTTCCAAGGCTCCAAGGACACCTTATGCATAAATGAGTACTAGGAGAAAGACACTTTTCATTGGTCAAAAGGAAGCCACCCTATGAACCCTCCAATGGAAGACCCTGAAGAATTTGGAACGTTTCTTACTTAAACCCACCGGACAAAGAGAAGTCAGCCATTTTCTTCTATGCCATTTTGAAGCCATATTCAAGACGCCATTTTGAATGACATTTGATGTCTTTTCTCTGTCGCAGAGAAAGAGACTTTAAGAATTCTCACCGTAGAGACTTTAACTTTAATTTTGCCCCTTCTTGCCCATGCAGTAACTTTTGCCCCATTCTCCTTGCTGCCGCAAGGAAAATCTGCCTTAACTTTGCCCCTTTTGAAATCTGCCCAATGCTGATCGAACCGGTACCTGAAGGACGAAGACTTTTCCTTGAATGCTGATTGTATTTGGTAAATATGAAAGGATAATTGTATTATGCATTGTGTTTTCCTTCTTAGGTACCAACTGCTTATTTTGATATGGCCCAAGCTAGAAGTTTTCTAAATTTGTGTTGCCTAAATTCGTTTTGCATGAAGTCCCACATGCCAATGCTAATTAGAGGCTAGTCGAGGTATTCATCTGATGCACCATGCTAAATTGAAATCTTGTTATGCTGACCAATGTATGCGTTTAGTCAAATTCAGTTACTTATATTAGTGATTTGCATTGCTATGACCTAGTGCATTATAATCCAGATATTGCGTAAATTGCGTTTCTTCCGTCGCTATGGACAGCTAGTAATGTTCGTGTACGTATACCATTTGATTTTGAGACTTACTTATATTGTGCTAGCTTTGTTAATATAGGGAAATAAACTCATTAACTTTTAATAAACTGGTGTGGTTATTTATGACTGAAAGGTCATGGTGTGTCAAATACTGATTGTTATTGATTCCTAATGTGTTGACTGATTATTAATTGATTATTGGTTATTGATTATAATTAGTTATCGATGATTGATTTAAGTGATCCGACTATTCTTGGATGAGGAGAGCCCAACTCGGTTAAAAGGTTCACCGACCTCCAGCGTGTCTAAGTACAAGTCATTTATAAAGACTGGACGCGCTATGAGTAGATGGTAGCAGAGATTGATGGTTTCGCCCTTTGGGACCCCATCCGAACAATAGGCGGATTCAAGTTAGAATTTTCTTTGATAAAACAAGTTGGAGAGATGATGATGCCCTAAATCCCCAATGACTTTCCCGGAATCTCGGAGCTTGCGAATGGAGGAAATGGAGGTGTGAGAATGTTTTCGGCGTTTCTAGTGACAGTATGAGTGAAGTTAGGGTCTCGCGCTTGCACAGCTTATGCCGCAGATGAATTGTGAAGTCTGTGAAGATTTTTGGCGGTTACGAACTCCTATAAAAATTTTAGAGGAGTGATACCCCAAAGTGTGAGAGTAGGGAAGTCGTCGAACTTTACATGTGTGTAGCGCTTTGTGCAGGAAAAATTGTCCACGTGGTTGTTGATGTTGAGACGGGCCCTGCGAGGTCAAGAGACTCCGGAGTATGTTGAAAAGTGTATGAGACACTTGGTTGATGTTGTAATTTGTTCGGTTTATTAGGTTGATCGGGCGTGGTCAACAAGTCAGTACGAATGTTGAGGAATAAAAGAAAATTTCGACTTTGAGATTTGACGAATTCTAAGGCGCGCTAGAATAGTTCATTGATCAGTTGAGAGTAAAGTTTGCAGGTCAAATTTTGCTTGCGAAAGTGGGAAACCGAGAAAGATGGAATAACTGCAGAGGCTAGTGAAAAATCCCTAAGGTTTCTGAAGCGATTGTATTACCCTTCCTGTAGTAAACCGACAGATTTGTTTTCTTCTTTTGGTTAGTGCTCGCAATATATTGCGGAAATTAGTTTTGAATGAAGTTGAATGAAAGAGGACTAGCCGCAGGACTTTGTCAGCCACAGTGTGTGGGTGTGACGTCACTAGGAGCCACGCTGGGATAGGTTGGTTGGTAAGAAGGGTTGCGCACGGATTGGACGCAGTCCGTGAAGCGCAATTGGTGGGGAAAGGCAAGCGAAGAGTATTCCGGGAATTAAAGTCACTTATTGATTAAATTTTTTTAGAAAAATAAAAGACGGAAAGATGAAATTTTACCAAAGCACTTAAGAGTGCCTTGAGGGGAGACGTATATATTAAAGCAAATGTAGGAGAAGAAACACCGCCTGAGGGCACACCAGCTTACATCGTGATTGAAGAAAAGGGTGTCGCACTATGTCTTTGGTTAAAGCAATGGTGTAAATTAACAGAAAAGCATGGAAGTGTAGCGCTCCCTATCCATGGGTCGTTTAATCTAAGAGTTTTGGAGAATCTAAGATTTGCACTATACGACATGAAAGTACCTCCAAGACCAGCACAGTTTGAAGCATTAGCAATTTGGGAGATAATGGCTAGAAGGCAACAACAAAAGAAATTTGAGTCAAGAGTGAGAAAAGTAGAAAAGACACTAGCGGACGCTAGATGGGATACTACTCAAAAGATTTGGAGATCAGACGTATTGCAGGGAATTAAATTGTTTCCAGCAATTGCTGACGAAGCAGAGATGGAAGGGAGGAAAGCTACCTATAAAACAAACAGGAGTCAGTCCAGAGACAGAGAAAATAATAGAGATTCGAAAAGGTCAGACGAATCAGACGATGAGGAGTTCATTCTGCAATTGCTAAATGACCGCCCGCCACCATATGTGGAAAGCGAAAATGACCCAAGCACTAGTACTGCCCCTCCAGAATCAATACAGAGTATTGTAACACCGAATTTGAGAATATCGCGGAGGCAAGGTAGTCCCGATATGCCTTTTATGCACGAAATACCACAAGTTCAGAGAATATATCCCGACGTGCCTAAATTGAAACCTGTCAATGATTACCAGCCACGGGTTCAAAGGCACTATTATGATGAGCATAATTTGGAAATGACTTCTAATTTAATGGTGCAGGGGGGACAGAATTACCAAAAACCAACATTGATTCAAACTGAATCAACGCAAATTTTGATGTCTCAAAAGCAGATACAAGAAGTGCCAAGGTACATTCAAACAGCAGAAAACCAGTTAGATATCCCAGCAATGATGAACCATAATGTGGGAATTAACATGCCACTGAATTTTGGGAACAGACAGAATCCGGACGCAATATCTCTGCCTATCACTGTAGGTCCGCCAGTACCATTGTATATACAGGCAAAGCCGAGTGTATGCGATCAAGGGGTAATGACACAAAATGAGACAGGAAGGAGGTGCATTGAAAATACTCAAGAAATGACTCCGGTGGGTACACTGCTAAATAGATCTGGGTCTTTGTTGGAATTTAGTCCAATTCCAGCTTGTGTTCCGTCAACTTTGGTAAGGTCAGGTCCCCCACTAATAGTACCACTAACTTCAAAAACAGAAGTGCTACAGAAGCCATCAGTAGCAGTAGATGTAAGCGCCACATTAATGGGACTGGATGCACAGCAGTTAACACAATGGTTGAATAGCCTGAACTCTCCACAGAGTACACCCAGCGGAAAAGGAGAATAATATTTGAATAAAATAAGATTGGGCATGGAAGCAGACAAACTAGTAGAGGGAACAATGGGTTTGAACAGGTTGGAATCATACACAGAAGAAGAGCTGAGATACATGTGCCCTAGAATTACGAGAGAAGTAAGAAGCATACATAAGAAGTTACAAGAAATTGCAGACAGAAACAAAGTCGACATAGGTAAAACCAAACACTTGAGCAGAAGTTACAGGTTAGACTTTGAGACAAAAGATTTTGAACCCATGAGATCTGCAGGGATGAAAACAAACCTTGAAGAGATATTTCAAAGCGCGCAGGTTTGGAGATGTTTAGACAAATGGGAGAACAGGTGGGTTAAGAAAAAGGACAAGAAGAAAGAGAGTACCCCAGACCGGAATGAGAAAGTACAACAGAATGATGATCTGATAACCATGTTACCAATGAGAGAAACGGCAGGGGGAAAGCTTGTCCATGTACCATGGCACAGGTGTGATATTCAATCCTTTACAGGTGACTTCTCTAAATTAAGAGAGGAACCGATTGAATGGTATCAACAAACAGATAGATTTGTGAAACTCTCAAAATGTCTTTGGGAAGACCTGAATACTTTATTCAAAATTGTATTTCCGGCAGATTTGTGGGATATTGTAAAAGGGCTGTAGGATGGCCAACGAGTGAACCAGAAAGAGATAGGGACACAGGTGCACCATCGCCTACGGTAATGAGTTTATACCATAAGGTGATTGAGCATCTGAAAACAAAGGTTGCATCGAAAAATGTGGATTGGCAGAGAATTGACAGAACGGCACAAGAAGTTAAAGAGTCGATACATGCATACTATGAGAGATTGTTGAAAGTGTTTAAAAATGACAGTGGCACGGAAACAATTGAGGCAAAGGACATGCTCCATTTTGTGTTCAGATTTGTGGAAGGGTTGAGACCCGAAATCAGTCAGATTATTAAAATGCATTTGATTTGTTGGCAGTCAAAATCGATCGATGAAGTGTTGAACTATGGAAAATACTGCAGTGATGAGATTGAGACAAAACAGAAAAGGCTGAAGGAAAAAGTGATGGTGATGCATTTTAGAGCAGCTCAGACAGGTTTGCAAGGTTTCCAACAACAGTTGCCGCAGCACCAACAGCAGGGAAATGCTATGTTTCAGCCACAGATGAGAGGCAGAGGCCGAGGAGGTTTTGTGAATAATGGTCCTGATTTAAATACTGTTATGATTCCAAATGGTATACAGGCAATGAAGAAGGTGATGCCATGTCACACGTGCGGAATCGTCGGGCATTGGAAACGGGAGTGCCCAATGATGGTGCAGGAAGGTGTAGGTCAGCAAAACAAGGATGTCAATACATTTCAGAATATGAGAGGACCGAAATCGAGAGGTCCAAATCCAAATTTCCAAAATAATGTAAATCAGATGCAGGGTTGTGAGAAAACAGGGCTGATTGCAGAGGCCCCATAACTTTTTGCCCCCATTTTCCTCTTTTTGCTGGTGTTTTCCTGACTTTGATGGTGCCCTGGGTACTGCTAACCAGTCCCAGGGCCTGTGCTCTGTGTAAAATGGATATGCAAATTAGGCTAATTATAATTGGCTAAGTTAACCTACCTATAAGTCCCTAGTATATGGTAGGGCATGTAGGTTTAGGGACCACAGCATAGGTGGTGCACACCTAGGTGCACTGCTGAGGTGTCCAGTGTCATTTTAAAGGCAGGCCTGCCTTGCTGGCTGCTTTTAAATTAAAGTTATATGCAAATTCGACTTTGGAATTAAAGGTACTTCCAAAGTCTTAAACTACCTTATTTTTACATATAAGTCACCCCTAAGGTGTGCCCTATGTGCCCCTAGGGCTGGGTGCCATGTAACTATAAGCAGGGACTTTATAAAAATAGATTTATAAGCCCTGGTGAGGTAAAAACAGCCAAATTCGTTTTTCCCTCATTGAAGTAAATGGCCTTCATAGGCTAGAATGGGCAGACTTTATTTTACATTTTAAAGTCTCCTTAAATGTTACATACCAAGAATTTGGTATCAAATTGATTGTTGTAATAAATCCCACAACTTCCAGTTGTTGGATTTAATATAACTTGTTCAGGTAAAAAGTTTAGACTTTACCTAAAAAGTTGCCAATTTCAGCTCTGCATTGTTTTTGCTGCTGTGCTCTGATTGGCCAGCCTGCAGCAGCTTCTGCCAGGCTGCCTTGATGAGGTGTGAAGTGGCCTGACTTCACACAAAGGAATGTGCTTGGGGGAGAGAATCTCCCCTCAGCAGATGGTGAGGCAGGAAGGGGGAGGGCGGCCAAACTGGTCTTCAAAGGCAGAGAAGGACATTTGGAGCACCCAGCAACACCCCACATCCTGCAACCCCAGACAACTAGGTGCCCCCTTGATTAGATTAGGAGAGGGCAGGAGAGGGGTGTGGTTATTATTTTTAGCCACACCAGTGGGTGGGCTCAGCCAGATGTAACCTCCAAAAATCAGATTCAGCCATGTTGGATTTTTGGAGACTGTTGCCTTTTGGGATGGATTTTTGCCACACTTCCCAGGAAGTGGTCATCACAGGGGGACGACCCTGTACCTGATTGGAGGATCAGGACCCCCCTGCTTTTCACCCAGGAGCAAGGATAAAACTGGCAGACCTGACCCCACACCTCAGATCCCTACCAGATTTCAACAAGAAAAGAACTTAAGGAGAAGAAGGACTGCCCTGCTGGACCCCTGGCCTGCACCTGGACCCTGCACTCAGAAGGACTGCACCAGCTGCACACTTGGGCTTCACCACAAGAAGGACTTTGCCTGGCTTCAACTGGTTCAAGGAGGGACTCCCTGTTTGCTACAGGTGAAAAATTTCTAAACCAGAGTCCCCTGCACCAACTCCTGAAGAAAGCGACCAGCTGACCACTGTCCAGTGGCCAAAAAGGAGTTTGCACCAGGTGCATTCTGGGAGTTGAAGTCCGCACCCCCCAAGGACCATCACAGAACTTCTGGACCCTTGGGGTGAGCTGTGGACCCCAAAAGAACCTTAAAAGAACATCTGGGTGAAGCCCCAGAAGTTTGGAAAAGATTGGAGAATTTTTGAAAAAAAGCTCCATAAAGTGACCGACCCGACGCAGAAATTCTAGCCGGCTTGCCTCAACCGCGACCCGGCCTGACTTCGTGGTTCGTCCCGGTAAAGAAAAACATCCAAAAAAGAGACTAAGTCCGAAGGTAAAAAGTTGACCGGGACCTCCCAGCCATCGTATCCGAGAAGGGCTCCATGGACGTCGGATCAAGATCCAGGTTTACCCCGGTCGAAGGATTTTCATCTCGAAAAAACAACTAAGTCCGAAGGTAAAAATCACCACCGAGGAAACCGACTTCGCGTATCCGGACAAGGGCTCCAGGAGGTCGGATTCAACTGGCAGGTTCGTCCCGGGGAAGAAAAACATCAAAAAAGAGACTAAGTCAGAAGGTAACTTTTTAACCGAGGCCTCCTGCGACTTGTAGCCGAGCAGGGCTCCATCGCGGTCGGCCTGAAAGTTTGACTTTGCCCCGGTCCTGGTGCAACCAGATGACCCGATTGGCGCTTTTTGTTTCTAAGCGCTAGAAAATAATAATACTTTAAAAATTCATATCTCCGGTTCCCCTGAACCGATTTTAATCGTTTTTGTGTCATTTTAAAGATAAAAATATAGGCTATTTTTATAAATTGGTTTTGGATTTTTAAACTGTTTCCTGTGTTTTATTTAATTACTGTTTTGTGATATTTGAATGCTTTACACTTTGTCTCCTAAGTTAAGCCTTGACGCTCGATGCCAAGCTACCAAGGGTAGAGCTGGGATTAATTTACTGAGACCTAACTGTACTTATGTGGAGGTTTGTGGCTTGTTGCTAGGTGTAGGTACCTACCTGCCGTACCAATAACCCATTTTCCAACATAATTGGAAGCAGCGACGGGATCCTGTACTTGTGTTCAATATCACGTTACAGTTTTAGGTAAAACAAATTAAAAATCCTTTAAATTGTCCTAGTGCAAAAATTGTTTTTAATTTTTAATTTGGATTAATTTCAATTATTGAATTTTTGTAATTTTTCTAAAATTCTTGTTTCCAATTTTTGCAAAAAGTTTTTGTTGACACAAAACTAGGGAACCATGGAGCTTGATCTGGCTAGCCTACCCACACTGACAGTAGTCCAGCTTAGGGGGTTGTGTATTGAAAGAGGGTTGCCTGCAACCACTGATCTCAGGAAGCAAATCCTGATCACATCCCTGACAGCATGGGCTGAGGCCCAAGAGGTAGAGTCAGAAGAAGCTCCAGAGGAGGGAGAAAGAAGGGAGGATGCAAGCTCTAACCACTCAGGGGAGGGAAGGCATCTGAGCCCAAGTGAGGATGAGGAAGAACGGTCCTCAGTAAACACAGTCACTAGGGGCAGATCCAAAGCTAGTGGTGGGAAGGGGGTCCTTTCAGGAGGAGAGAACCCATCCATCAGAGAAAGAGAGCTGGAGGCCCAGCTAGCATACATAGCTTTGGAAGCAGAGAAGCTGGCCCTAGAAAAGAAAAAGTGGGCATACAAAGAGAAAAGAGATGGAAGCAGCGATAAAGAAGCTGAGGTGTCCATGGGTGGGGGAGTTTGCCCCAGATTACCCAAAGGGGTGGTTCCTGCTTATGTAGAGGGGGATGACATAGATAAGTGGCTAGGGGCCTTTGAGAGGGCACTCCAAATGAGAAGGGTTAGGCCTCAATACTGGGGTTCCCTTTTGTGGGAGTTGGTCCCCAACTCAGGGAGGGATAGGCTTCTGACCTTAAGGGGGGAGGAGGCAGATTCATACCCTAGTATGAAGAGGTGCTTAGCCAAGAAGTTTGGTCTGACCCCAGAGCAATATAGAATGAAGTTCAGGGACACCCAGAAGGTCAGTACCCAGTCTTGGGTTGACTTTGTGGACATTTCACTAAAGGCACTAGAGGGCTGGATTATTGGTAACAAAGTAGATACTTATGAGGGGTTATACAATCTGATCATGAGAGAGCACATCTTGACCAATTGTATCCAAGAAAGGTTATGCCAGCATCTAGTGGACTCTAAGCAGACCAACCCTAGAGAGCTAGGGGAGGCAGCTGATGAGTGGTTGAGAACCAGGGTGGTTGTCAAGTCCCAGGGGGGAGACTCCAAGAAGGGGGGGACAGGTCCCCAAAAACCTAAGGAGGGAGGTGGTAAGCCCACCACAGAGACTCCCTCTGTACCCCAGAACCCTAAGAAGGAGGAGAGTAAATCCCACTCCCACTCTGACAAGCAGAGACAGGGAGACCCAGGGTTTAAAAAGCTCTTGGACAGCAGGGCTTGCTTTGACTGTCAGCAGACAGGTCACTTCAGAGGAGATGCAGCCTGTCCAAAGAAGGTGGTTAGCACTGGGCTGTCCAGTGTAGCCATAGAGGAGGATTCCTCAGATGATGAAGTCCTCCTAGCATTGAGCTGGGAGACAGGACCAGATGGTAAGCTGGTGATCCCTGAGGGTGGGAGTAGGCACTTCCACCACATTCAAGTGAATGGGATCCCTACCACTGGCCTGAGAGACACCTGTGCCAGTCACACTATAGTGAGTGACCGGTTAGTGACCCCAGACATGTATGTCCCAGGAAAGACAAAGAAAGTCAGGATAGCCACAGGGGAGGTCACCTCCAAACCTGTAGCCATAGTGCCCCTAGAGAGGGAGGGTATCCTTGACTGGATTAGGGTGGTAGTCAGCGCTGACCTTCCCCTAGATTGTATCCTGGGCAATGACCTCCCAGAGGTGAGTCTGGTCACAGATGGGGTGGTCGCCCAAGGCGCCCCCCCAACCCAAAGTCCTGGCGAGTCAGTCCCTACAGTTAGGAGACAGGGGTCCCCAAGAAAAGGAAAGAAGAAAAGGAAGGGTAGGCCACTCTTAAAGAGAGTTCCAGGGAGCCAAAGGCCTTCTGCCCCAGTAGGGGGGGAGCCCAGAGTTGGCACTGGTGAGGCCTCCCCTGACCCTAAGGAAGTCCTGAGTAGTCAGGCAGCTGTCCAGATGCAGGGTGTTGCCCCTGCACTGACAGAAGGGAGAGTGGAAGGAGGGTGTCTGCCACAGGAGGTGGTAGCCCCCCACTCTAGACAGCAAGAGGGGTGCCAGGACCCCAAAGTTGCCCCTAAAGCAGCTCAGCCACCTGTCAGTGGAGAGCTTAGGGTGTGGTTCTGGGTACTGACAGCTGTCAGTAGCCTCTGCTGGGTGCTAGCCTTCCTGGCAGCACTGTACTTGGCCTGGGAGGCAGACCCCAAAGCCAACAGCAAAGTAGGCCCCCTGACCCTATTGGTCATGGTGGGGTTGCTCAAGTGTTGGGTGACCTCTTTGGGTAAGCTAGGTGTTGCCCTAGCAAAGTTTGGAGTAGGGGAGGTGGGCACCTCACTACCCAAGTTGGCAGAGAGAAAGGAGGAAGACCCCCCTAGAGGAAAGTTTCAGTTTGAGTTGGGTCCTTTTACTGTTGGGATGGCTTCACTACCCATAGGGAGTGACCCTGACAGGAGGATATAAGGCAGAGTAGGCCCTGCAAAGGGACAGCCAGTTTTCTTCACTGTCTTCCTCGCCTAACAAGCCAGGAAGACTCTCCCAGGGTTGGGCTGAGTCTCCTGGGCGTGTGGGCTGGGGGAGGGTTGTGTGAGAAAACAGGGCTGATTGCAGAGGCCCCATAACTTTTTGCCCCCATTTTCCTCTTTTTGCTGGTGTTTTCCTGACTTTGATGGTGCCCTGGGTACTGCTAACCAGTCCCAGGGCCTGTGCTCTGTGTAAAATGGATATGCAAATTAGGCTAATTATAATTGGCTAAGTTAACCTACCTATAAGTCCCTAGTATATGGTAGGGCATGTAGGTTTAGGGACCACAGCATAGGTGGTGCACACCTAGGTGCACTGCTGAGGTGCCCAGTGTCATTTTAAAGGCAGGCCTGCCTTGCTGGCTGCTTTTAAATTAAAGTTATATGCAAATTTGACTTTGGAATTAAAGGTACTTCCAAAGTCTTAAACTACCTTATTTTTACATATAAGTCACCCCTAAGGTGTGCCCTATGTGCCCCTAGGGCTGGGTGCCATGTAACTATAAGCAGGGACTTTATAAAAATAGATTTATAAGCCCTGGTGAGGTAAAAACAGCCAAATTCGTTTTTCCCTCATTGAAGTAAATGGCCTTCATAGGCTAGAATGGGCAGACTTTATTTTACATTTTAAAGTCTCCTTAAATGTTACATACCAAGAATTTGGTATCAAATTGATTGTTGTAATAAATCCCACAACTTCCAGTTGTTGGATTTAATATAACTTGTTCAGGTAAAAAGTTTAGACTTTACCTAAAAAGTTGCCAATTTCAGCTCTGCATTGTTTTTGCTGCTGTGCTCTGATTGGCCAGCCTGCAGCAGCTTCTGCCAGGCTGCCTTGATGAGGTGTGAAGTGGCCTGACTTCACACAAAGGAATGTGCTTGGGGGAGAGAATCTCCCCTCAGCAGATGGTGAGGCAGGAAGGGGGAGGGCGGCCAAACTGGTCTTCAAAGGCAGAGAAGGACATTTGGAGCACCCAGCAACACCCCCACATCCTGCAACCCCAGACAACTAGGTGCCCCCTTGATTAGATTAGGAGAGGGCAGGAGAGGGGTGTGGTTATGATTTTTAGCCACACCAGTGGGTGGGCTCAGCCAGATGTAACCTCCAAAAATCAGATTCAGCCATGTTGGATTTTTGGAGACTGTTGCCTTTTGGGATGGATTTTTGCCACACTTCCCAGGAAGTGGTCATCACAGGGGGACGACCCTGTACCTGATTGGAGGATCAGGACCCCCCTGCTTTTCACCCAGGAGCAAGGATAAAACTGGCAGACCTGACCCCACACCTCAGATCCCTACCAGATTTCAACAAGAAAAGAACTTAAGGAGAAGAAGGACTGCCCTGCTGGACCCCTGGCCTGCACCTGGACCCTGCACTCAGAAGGACTGCACCAGCTGCACACTTGGGCTTCACCACAAGAAGGACTTTGCCTGGCTTCAACTGGTTCAAGGAGGGACTCCCTGTTTGCTACAGGTGAAAAATTGCTAAACCAGAGTCCCCTGCACCAACTCCTGAAGAAAGCGACCAGCTGACCACTGTCCAGTGGCCAAAAAGGAGTTTGAGCCAGGTGCATTCTGGGAGTTGAAGTCCGCACCCCTCATGGACCATCACAGAACTTCTGGACCCTTGGGGTGAGCTGTGGACCCCAAAAGAACCTTAAAAGAACATCTGGGTGAAGCCCCAGAAGTTTGGAAAAGATTGGAGAATTTTTGAAAAAAAGCTCCATAAAGTGACCGACCCGACGCGGAAATTCTAGCCGGCTTGCCTCAACCGCGACCCGGCCTGACTTCGTGGTTCGTCCCGGTAAAGAAAAACATCCAAAAAAGAGACTAAGTCCGAAGGTAAAAAGTTGACCGGGACCTCCCAGCCATCGTATCCGAGAAGGGCTCCATGGACGTCGGATCAAGATCCAGGTTTACCCCGGTCGAAGGATTTTCATCTCGAAAAAACGACTAAGTCCGAAGGTAAAAATCACCACCGAGGAAACCGACTTCGCGTATCCGGACAAGGGCTCCAGGAGGTCGGATTCAACTGGCAGGTTCGTCCCGGGGAAGAAAAACATCAAAAAAGAGACTAAGTCAGAAGGTAACTTTTTAACCGAGGCCTCCCGCGACTTGTAGCCGAGCAGGGCTCCATCGCGGTCGGCCTGAAAGTTTGACTTTGCCCCGGTCCTGGTGCAACCAGATGACCCGATTGGCGCTTTTTGTTTCTAAGCGCTAGAAAATAATAATACTTTAAAAATTCATATCTCCGGTTCCCCTGAACCGATTTTAATCGTTTTTGTGTCATTTTAAAGATAAAAATATAAGCTATTTTTATAAATTGGTTTTGGATTTTTAAACTGTTTCCTGTGTTTTATTTAATTACTGTTTTGTGATATTTGAATGCTTTACACTTTGTCTCCTAAGTTAAGCCTTGACGCTCGATGCCAAGCTACCAAGGGTAGAGCTGGGATTAATTTACTGAGACCTAACTGTACTTATGTGGAGGTTTGTGGCTTGTTGCTAGGTGTAGGTACCTACCTGCCCTACCAATAACCCATTTTCCAACAAGGGTCTACAACCCATACAACCACAGCAGGTGCAAATGCCCAGTGTACAAATGGCACAGTTGCAGCCAATGCAACAGCAGTTTCCTATGGTACCTAATCAGCAAATGCAAATACCCTTAGCACGAATGAATCAGCAACAAGTAATGCTTCCTCAACAGGTCACGGGTCAAGGAATGAATCAGAGTGACACAGTACACCAATTCCCATTACACAGTGAGAATGGAATAAACGATGTATGGGAGAGTGAAAGTTCAGATGAGGAGGGAAATTGTATGCTTGCAGCATCTTTGGAAGTTGATCAAAAGGGACCGTATGTGGAAGGAAGAGTTATGGGTCACAGCGTTTCATTTCTGGTTGACACAGGAGCTACACGCTCTACAGTCAGAAGTATCGAAGTACTAAATTTGCCACTTTCAGGGAGAACAGTTCAAGTAGTGGGAGTAGCAAATAGGTATCTGACAAACCCAATCACAGATCCAGTGCAAGTCAGAATTGGTAACTTTCAAGGGTCACATAAATTTGTGGTGTGTGACTCAAGCCCGATATCCCTGTTAGGGAGAGATTTATTGTGCAAATTGGGATGCTCGATTATGTGCTCAAATGATGGAATTAAAATTCAGACAAACAGTGATGAGGAAGAAGAGGACAGTTTAGGAGGGGACGAAGTGGGAACTGTCGATGAAGAGTATCCCCTGATTACTCTTTATCCAATGCTCACTGAAGCAGATATACCTGCTGAGTTACAGGAAACAGTTGGAAAGGAAGTGTGGGATATGACAGGGAAAGAAGTAGGATTGGTTAAAGGAGCAGAACCAGTGAAAGGGACTGTAAAACCTAATGTAAATTTTCCTCAGACTCCGCAATACCATATGTCGCAGGACACTCTCATTAAAGTCGCCCAACTCATTGATGAGTTTGTGAAACAGGGAGTACTGAAAGAAGTACTGAGTAGTCCATGTAATTCGCCAATCATGGGACTAATAAAACCAAGTGGAAAGAACCGAATTGTTCAAGATTTGAGAAAAATAAATGACATAATAGTCAAGTGTTGTCCTGTGGTACCAAATCCAGCTGTGATAATGTTTCAAATTCCCTGTGATGCAGAGTGGTTTTCAGTCATCGACTTGTCACAAGCATTCTTTTCTGTGCCTCTTCATGAGGACAGCCAATTTGTCTTTTGCTTCAAATTCCTGGACAGAGTCTATAGTTGGTGTCGAATTCCTCAAGGGTTTTCGGAGTCACCATCAATTTTCAATCAGATTCTAAAGAAAGATTTGGAATCATTGGAATTACCATTTGAATCAACTTTGGTACAGTATATTGACGATTTACTGATCGCATCCAAGACAGAAAATGACTGTACGGTTGACACTATTGCCCTATTGAACAATTTGGGAAGGAACGGACACAAAGGGGAACCGCCAGAAGACCGTACCGCGGTCAAAAGACCGCGGCGGTCATTCTGACTTTCCCGCTGGGCTGGCGGGTGACCGCCAAAAGGCCGCCCGCCCGCCCGCCCGCCCAGCGGGAAAGCCCCAGCAACGAGGATGCCGGCTCCGAATGGAGCCGGCGGAGTTGCTGGTGTGCGACGGGTGCAGTTGCACCCGTCACGATTTTCAGTGTCTGCCAAGCAGACACTGAAAATCTCAATGGGGCCCTGTTAGGGGGCCCCACGACACCCGTTCCCGCCATCATGTTTCTGGCGGTGAAAACCGCCAGAAGCAGGATGGCCGGAAGGGGGTCGGAATCCCCACGGCGGCGCTGCTTGCAGTGCCGCCGTGGAGGATTCCCTGGGGCCGCGGGAAACCGGCGGGAAACCGCCGGTTTCCCTTTTCTGACCGCGGCGGTCAGAATGGCCCCAGAAGCACCGCCAGCCTGTTGGCGGTGCTTCCGCGGTCGTTGGCCCTGGCGGTCCATGACCGCCAGGGTCAGAATGACCCCCAAAGTGTCTCCTTCAAAATTACAGTTCTGCCAGAGGAAAGTGAAATATTTGGGTCACCAAATAGAGAAAGGGTCGAGAAGAATCACGAAAGAAAGAATAACAAGTGTACTTCAAATGAGTTCACCCAAGACGAGAAAAGAGGTGAGGAAGTTTTTGGGAATGGTGAGCTACTGTCGCCAATGGATTCCCAATTTCTCAACTCTAGCCAAACCTTTACTGAAACTGACTCAGAAAGATGCGCTGGATGAAATAGTGTTGAAAAGAGATGAAATGGATGCTTTTATTGAATTAAAGGAATGCATGTGCAGAGCTCCAGCTTTAGGTATGCCTGATTACACAAAGCCTTTCACATTGTTTTGTCATGAACGTGATGCATGTTCCTTGTCTGTCTTGACTCAAGCCCATGGTGGCGTAAACAGACCAGTAGCATATTTTTCAGCTACTTTGGATACAGTCGCAGCAGCCTTACCAGGATGCCTGCGTGCTGTAGAAGCAGTTGGTATAAGCCTAAATCAGAGTGAAGGAATAGTGATGGGACATCCTCTGACAGTCATGGTCCCTCACTCATTCGAAATACTTTTGACACGTTCCCGAACACAGCACATGACTGGTGCTAGGCTTACAAGGTACGAGACAATAATTTTGTGATCACCCAATGTGCAGCTGAAAAGGTGCACTACGTTGAATCCAGCAACCTTGTTTCCCAGTTAAAATGTCGAAATTGAGAACGCTGAAGACATCGAGCACAACTGTCTTCAGGTGACTGAATTTTGTACTAAACCAAGACCTGATATCAAAGACACTCGATTGGAAGAAAATGATAAAATTATTTTTGTTGATGGTTCATGTTTAAGAGATGCACTAGGAATATTGAAAGCAGGATATGCTGTATGTACAATAACTGGTGTTCTGGAAGCATCTTGGCTTCAGGGAGTTTACTGTGCACAGGTAGCAGAATTAGTGGCCCTTACTAGAGCTTGCCAACTTTCCGCATTAATGAAAGTCACCATTTACACTGACAGTCAGTACGGATTTGGAATAGTGCATGATTTTGGACAATTGTGGTCACAGAGAGGCTTCATGACCTCTTCAGGATCACCAGTGAAAAATGGTGAAAGAATAAGAGAATTGTTACATGCCATCCAGTTACCGGGAGAAGTAGCAGTGGTAAAATGCAGTGCACACTCGAAATCACAAGACTTCGTTTCTTTGGGAAACGGATATGCAGATCAAGTCACAAGGTTTTACGCATTGAACTGTATATTGCCCAGAGACGAATGGAACTTAATAAATGAGCCAGAACTTGAACCAAGTGAAGCCTTTGCTCTAAAAGTTGTAGACACAATCGAAGAATTGAAATTCTTACAAAATAATATCAGTAAGGATGAGAAACTCTCATGGAGTAAATTACAATGCATAAAGAAACCAGATGATTTGTGGGTTTCAAGTGAAGGGAGATAGGTTCTGCCAGACAGTCTTTTGACGCAGTTAGCCAGGTTGTATCATGGACAAGCCCATCTTGGAAGGGATGCCATGATTAGATTATTCAAAATTGATTGGTTTAATCCCAAATTCCTTCAAGTTGCTGAAGCAGTTTGCCATTGTTGCGTCATTTGCCAACAAATGAACGCAGGGTAGGGAACAGTAGTAAATTTGAGCCACATTGGAAGAGCAGGTGGTCCATTCAGCAGGATGCAGATGGATTTCATTGAAATGCCTATGCATGGAGGCTTGAAATATGTGTTGGTGATTGTGTGCATTTTTAGTCACTGGATTGAAGCATACCCTACACGTAGAAATGACAGCCTTACAATTGCAAAACTACTTTTGTGAGAACTAATTCCACGTTTCGGATTCCCGATCTCTTTAGAATCAGATAGGCGAAGTCACTTCAATAACGAAGTAATCGAATTACTGTGTGCAGCACTGAACATTGAAAAAAAGTTGCATTGTAGCTACCGCCCTGAAGCATCAGGAGTAGTGGAGCAAATGAATGGCACATTGAAATCAAGGATGGCGAAAATATGCGCATCCACAAACTTGAAATGGCCTGACGCGTTGCCCTTGGTGTTAATGTCAATGAGAAACACACCTGATAGAAAGACTGGACTATCACCGCATGAAATTCTCATGGGCAGGGCCATGAGACTTCCAGCAGTTCCTGCAAATGCTCTTGTAAATATTACAGATGATATGGTGTTGGACTACTGCAAAGGTCTGGCTGATGTGGTCCGCTCTTTTTCTCACCAGGTGGAGGCAACCACCTTGCAACCGATCCAAGGTCCAGGACACGCCCTGAAAGCAGGTGACTGGGTCGTTATAAAGAAACACGTGAGGAAGTTGTGTTTGGAACCCCGTTGGAAAGGACCTTTTCAAGTGATTCTGACAACTTCCACAGCTGTGATGTGTGCAGGAGTTCCCAACTGGATTCACGCCAGTCACACGAAAAGGGTGACGTGTCCCACAGAAGAGGAAATTGAAGCGCTGAAATTACCAGCAACCGACAGGAAAGTATCAGGCACTGAGACAGAACGAAGAGAGCCTGAAAACAAACGAGAAGAAATCGAGACAGAAGAAATATTTTCTGAAGAAGACACAGTCGATCCTTTTGAGGATAACAGAGAAGAGGCCTCAGGAAGTGACAAAGATCCTGAAGGTGACAAAGATCCTGAAGGTGACAAAGATCCTGTCACAAGTGGAGAAGGAGGAGAGCCTAATAAGAGGAGGGCTTTCCCAGAAGCAGACGATACAAGAAGAGAAAGAGAAAACCTGATTGACCTCCTAGGGGAAGAAGACAAGACAGAATAGAGCGAAATCGTTCAAATTCTTCCAGAACCGGTTGCAGGTCCATCAGGTGAAAGCAGTGCGAAACGAAGACAAAGCATATCGCCAGTGAAATCAAAGACTAAAGAAATATTAAAAGAAAATGAAGGGCCAAAATTGAAGGAGAAAAGAAAAGAAGTGCCTATCGTAATAACAACACCGAGTGAAGATAAAGACATAGCCAAAGAACAAGACATAAGCGAGAGAGAATCAAAAGGAGATGCAAAATTGAAAAGGAAAAGAATACCAAGCAGAAGATATTCTGGTCCAGAATGGGCATACACAGTTACTAACGATTGGTCAGACGAATTTCTATCCCTCAGTCTTAAAAACGAAGAAGCAGAACCACACTTTGGTACTTGAAAAGTGAAATCCCATGAACATTACTGAATAAGACATTGACAACCTGATTGACTTTTGAACCGGACAAGACATTGATAACTTGATTGACTTTGAAACCGATTTTGAGACAAAGCTGCTAAACCGATAAGAGACTAAGCTGCTAAAGAAAACCGTGTGAACATTGAACTCATTCAGCTATACATATATCTGCAAATCTAATTTGATAAAGTGTCTTCAACTTTCTGATTCTATATAGATCATGCCAGGCAGCACTACAAAGGGACATAAAATGAAATGTTGTAAATACTTGTGTATAGGTCTAATAACTGCATGTGTACTAATAATTATAGCAATAGTTCTTGGAATGCATGGAAAGAATGAAAGAGACGCGAATGATGCTTCTATTCCTAAAACTACTACTGAACTAACTTCTTTAAAGAAACTCGAATAAGACGAGAAATATTTACACGACAAGAAAGAACTCTCCTCTAACATCTTCTATCGCTTGCTGAATGAGTATGTTGAGACAATGGATGCGAAAGATTGTTATTTGTGCACACAAATACCTACCTCAGTAATAGAAGGAGTGACATATCATAGCATGCCACTTACATATGGAATTTCATGTAGTTTGTTACTAACCAGATTTTATAGCCAGGAGTCTATTCAATACTTTTATTCCAATCATGACGTCGTGTTTCCATATGTCCCTATTATAGAGTACTTGAGTAAAGTAGCAAGGGATTATTATATAAAAATAGTTAGGGGTTTCTTTGAACCACTATTGCCTTTTCCCGTAGTCCACGCTCATAGAGACAACCTTACATGCTTGGTTTCACCAGTAGAGAAAAGCTTTTTAGAACATACTGAAGATAGAAGGAAAATGGTAAAGGAGGAATTAGAAAGGGAATTACACAAAAGGACTTTTGTAGATAACTATGCTTTTGCCGCAATAAAGACACAAGGGAAATTTGCTTTAGATACATCACATATAGGGAAACTTTGTATATATAGACCTAAATCATATTATGACACAATTTTTGTGGGAACGAGTGAATGTAAACATACGTTTTCGTTTCAGGCTAAGTGGACATTCATGCTGAATGGACAAGACCCAGTTATTCCAGGGGTATATTATATTTGTGGACTTAACGCCTATTATCGTCTTCCTAAAGGATGGTATGGGATGTGTTATTTGGGAATAGTATTTCCAAAGATTTATCAACTGGATGACTTAAAGAAGTTTCCAAAGCTGTCTGAATCACATCGCATTCAGAAAAAGGAGACAGCTTCTGGTGTGGTAGGAGATATATTTGGAGCGATGATTCCTTCAGTAGGAGTCATATTGAATTCAATCAAAATACGAAAGTTGTCTACTATTGTGGATAACATGCTGACAAAATTCTCAAGAGCCA
Source organism: Pleurodeles waltl (assembly GCF_031143425.1). Taxonomy (NCBI): domain Eukaryota; kingdom Metazoa; phylum Chordata; class Amphibia; order Caudata; family Salamandridae; genus Pleurodeles; species Pleurodeles waltl. The sequence continues at coordinate 113,673,899 of NC_090438.1, forward strand.
TAATACTGATTGATGCTGAACTTGCTGCAGAAAGAGCTATGACTCTTCAAAACCGGCTTGCTTTAGACATTCTTTTAGCAAAGAATGGCGGCGTTTGCAAAATGCTTAGTGCACGTCACTGTTGTTCTTATATTCCGGACAACAGCGGGCAAATTAGGAAATTGCTCACAAATTTAACTAACGACAGTGCAGATTTGAAGGAATTGAAAGAACCAGGAGTATGGGAAAAGGTTGGAAATGGATTTGCTTTCATGGGAAATTGGCTCAGCAACATTTGGAACGGACTATTACTGAAAATAGTAAAAGGAATATTAATAACATTAATTTGCTTATTAGGTATTTGGGGAATCTGGAAAGCTATTAAAATATTGAAATCAAGAAACAAAAGGAGAAGAGAAGAGAAAGAAAAAAATAAAATAGTAGAAATATACAGGGAAAAACCAAAGGGAACGAAAAGGAAGAGGGAATTGACTGAAGTGCCAAATTACTAAAACAGAATTTTAATGAAATAAAAATTGTGATTGAAGATTTGATATGATGACATAATTAGTCATCAGAGGAGTGATTGATGAAGCAGAAAAAGAAAGACTAACAAATATTCATATATCATATAACCAAATCGTATAAGGTAGTGTGATTTTAGCAAAGAAAATAATGTACGTGGGAAAATGTGCCCACGAGGTAGTTCGCCATTATTATAAACAAGCTTAATTAATCATGAAGAATCGACAAATGTAGTAATCCGTCATAATTGCAAATGTATTCTATGATTTTCTTGTTGAAACTGTTTTATGCTTAGCCTAAATTTAGCAGAGGCTTTGGCCTAGTTGCCTGGTCTCAAATGTAACTGCGTGGTTTTCACTTGTATTAACAAAGACACATTTTACTTTAAGGTTGTATTTTTCCAGTAAAAAAATGACTAATACACTTATCTCAAGGTTTCGTGCTAGGCCAGTTTCGTCTCCTTTGAAGCAAGGTCAGCTTCTGCAGGTGAAGACAATAAAGACTGATATAGAATTAATTGACAAACTTTGTTGCAACTTGTGTTCCAAGGCTCCAAGGACACCTTTTGCATAAATGAGTACTAGGAGAAAGACACTATTCATTGATCAAAAGGAAGCCACCCTATGAACCCTCCAATGGAAGACCCTGAAGAATTTGGAACATTTCTTACTTAAACCCACCGGACGAAGAGAAGTCAGCCATTTTCTTCTATGCCATTTTGAAGCCATATTCAAGACGCCATTTTGAATGACATTTGATGTCTTTTCTCTGTCGCAGAGAAAGAGACTTTAAGAATTCTCACCCTAGAGACTTTAACTTTAATTTTGCCCTGTCTTACCCATGCAGTAACTTTTTCTCCGTTCTCCTTGCTGCCGCAAGGAAAATCTGCCTTAACTTTGCCCCTTTTGAAATCTGCCCCATGCTGATCGAACAGGTACCTGAAGGACGAAGACTTTTCCTTGAATGCTGATTGTATTTGGTAAATATGAAAGGATAATTGTATTATGCATTGTGTTTTCCTTCTTAGGTACCAACTGCTTATTTTGATAGGGCCCAAGCTAGAAGTTTTCTAAATTTGTGTTGCCTAAATTCGTTTTGCATGAAGTCCCACATGCCAATGCTAATTAGAGGCTAGTCGAGGTATTCATCTGGTGCACCATGCTAAATTGAAATCTAGTTATGCTGACCGATGTATGCAATTAGTCAAATTCAGTTACTTATATTAGTGATTTGCATTGCTATAACCGAGTGCATTATAATCCAGATATTGCGTAGATTGCGTTTCTTCCGTCGCTATGGACAGCTAGTAATGTTCATATACGTATACCATTTGATTTTGAGACTTACTTATATTGTGCTAGCTTTGTTAATATAGGGAAATAAACTCATTAACTTTTAATAAACTGGTGTGGTTATTCATGACTGAAAGGTCATGGTGTGTCAAATACTGATTGTTATTGATTCCTAATGTGTTGACTGATTATTAATTGATTATTGGTTACTGATTATAATTAGTTATCGATGATTGATTTGAGTGATCCGACTATTCTTGGATGAGGAGAACCCAACTCGGTTAAAAGGTTCACCGACCTCCAGCGTGTCCAAGTACAAATAATTTATAAAGACTGGACGCGCTATCAGGCCTGGCGAAAGGCCATGTGGAGTGGACACACTGCATCAGACTCTACCTGGCCCAGGGGCACCACGAGGATCGCTGCATATACATACCTGCTTCTGTTCATCTAAACGGACCCCCAGAGGGGGCCGCTGGTGGGGCTGCTGCTGGCAGGGAATGCACCTGAGGCAGCCAAAAGATGCTCAGACCTGCGGCAATCCCCACACAGGCAGATGTGGGAGCTGGCCAGTGAGGGTGGGGGATGGGGTCAGGGCCTAGGCTCCTGTCCCTTGGAGACCGACCAAAGGGATTGCTCCCAGAAGGAGAAGCACACTCACCCACACCTACAGAAGAGGATAGCGGGCTTACCCCCAGCACTCCACCAAAAACCACAGGTCAGTGAACTTAGTAGGGAAAGCGCACCCATGTGGAGAGGGAGGAATACATGGAACCTGAGGAGGGCTACCTAGAGGCAGCTTACCAGCAACCAACCATTATTCTCGAGGGCACTAAAGCGAACCACTGAACTGCCCTGAGGAACACGCTGGATGGAGCCGATGCTCAGTCTCACCTCCACCCTCCTGATTGGTGCGGTCACCAGGGGACGAATGGCGGCACACACAGGGAAAAAGGACTCCACATTGAGAGGTATGTTACCCATACCCTCAGCCAAAAAAAACAGATCCCCAAGTGACTCAGTGGTGGAAGATGCTGTATAACAGGAGGAAGTAACACAAAACAAAGATCCAGAGTGCTCCCGAGGTCAACCCTTACAACCTTCTTTATGGAGGGCCTATTCAGCACACTGTGGGAAGACTCTGCTACCTGAGAGAAGAGTTGGTGGCAGAACTTAAAATGTGAAATGTGAGATTACAGATATCAGCCAACAAGTGGCAGTGTTGGAAGACAGTAGCGATGCTAAGGAAGAATACGTACTCTCCCGGAGCTATAGGAGCACAATCTCAACATTCACACACAATTGGAGAATCCCTAGAACAGGTCACGCTGCTCCAATATTAGAACTAAAAGAGTCCCCATTAACCCTGAGAATGGGAGCCTGGAAGGGTATGTCACCCACCTTTTCAAAAGGATCCTCCCTAACCTGGTAGACGCAGTCATTATACTAGAACTCACACAAAGAGATGGCCACCTGGCCAGTTCACACAGCAGGCATCAAGACATATTGACGAGTCTTCACTAATACAAACAGAGGGAGGCCCTTATGGCAGCTGCATTTAACCAAAGTCCCGTTCTAGTGTAAGATACCAGAGTGGAAATATATCAGAACCTGTACCCCATCAAGCTTCAATGCTGCCACGCCTTCCAAATATTTACCACCTTCCTACAGGAAAAGGGGGTCCAGTACAGATGGGGCATCCCTTTCAACTGATCTTTGTGTGGGACAAAGAAACACGTAGAGTTTGTATTACGGAGGAAGCCCAAGCCATACTGGGTCTCGTCACCCCCCTCCCTCTACACTGTGACACGGGCCTGTTCCCCACCGCTCGAACACCACCTTGACATAAGGAACTTAAGCTGCACTCCCAGAGGACCAACAAGTCAAAGACCCACAAACCCATAATTGCTAAAAGCCTCTAAGAACACACTGAGCTGCTGCAACGCAAGGAACAGGAGACAATAGGGGAGCAGGAACACTAAACCGAATAGCTGGAGCACTGCCACCTGGGCCTCATTCTGGCCCACTACAGACAGGCATGTTAAACCTCAATGCCAGTACCGTTGAACACAGCTACTTATGTATCCCCTGGATCCTACGGAGTGCAAGTGCATCAGATGGAGCATTATACATTACTCTGACCGTCGCTACAGATCCCACTAAGATGGACAAAACAGTTCCCAAATTTAAAACTCCCAAGTTGTTTGTTAATGCCCTGCTGAATATTCTTACCTCACCCCACCCCTAGGGACCTCGCCGAACACCCTGCGAACCGCAATAAGCTGCAACCTTCAAAAACCAGTGCACCTCCTGCACCGTCATGCTCTGGCTCCAGTTCCTAAGAGACTCTTCTCTGCTGCCCGATTGTCAAAATAGTGAGTTTCAAAGTTAGAGGGCTGACCGCTCCAGCAAAACACCTCACCATACTAGCTATACTGAGAGTCTCAGAATGAGATATCTGTCTCTTGTAGATAACCCGTTTGCTAAAGAAAGAATGGAGAAGACTGTGGTCCAAATGGTTTCCTTGCCAATTCCTGTACTCCGGGCCCAGCAAAAAAGTGAGTCTCCATTCTCTTATCCAATAACTTTTGTGGCCACGTCACAAGGACTCTCGCGGAGATCCCAGGTCGGCCCCCAGTGGCCATCAAGAACATTTCATCACTACAGCTCTTGACTGGATCATTACTACCTCTGACAAAGACAGCCTAGTTGGGGGGGACTTCAATTTAGTACAACACCAGCAGCTTGACAGGTCCGCCCAAAGAGCAGGGCAAACAGGAGCATTCTTGACAGAGGAAACACAATGTCTGACATCTGGCACTCGCACCATCCCACTTCCATAATATATACTTTCTTCTCCGCTTCACAGCTGACATACGTCTGACTCGACGACCTTCTCATATCCCCACAGATGATGGCTGCAGTCACGCAAGCAGAGGTGGGTGTCTTAGAGCTGTCAGATCACACAATGATCACAGTCTCCTTTAGGGCTACTCAACCCCCCGCACCCAACCCAACTTGGAGACTTAATAACAAACTCCTCACATATGACTCCATCCAGAAGGAGATCCAGGAGGCAATTCAGCAATATGTTCAAATTGACAACATGCCAAAGACCCCAGCCTCGCTGCTTTGGGATGCCTTCAAGCCAGTGCTCCGAAGAACTATCATAGCCCTTTCGGCTCAACACAACAAAGAAAGGAGAACTAAATGGATGAATCTGAAGGACCAGGTGGCAGCACTAGAAGAAGAACACAAATGAATGGGGGCACAGAAGGCCCATAGTGAGCTAAACCTGGCCAAGAAACAACTCAGGGTGGTGGATATTGACAGAGCCGAATACGCACTCCTATGGACCAAGCAAAAATACTGCACTGGAGGCAATAACACTGGGTGTCTCCTAGCTTGCAACTTAGAGCCAAAGTTCAAGCAGCCAGGATAGCAGAGATATGACTGGAGGACGGACAAAATGGAACAACAGATAGGGAAATAGTATCAGCATTTGAATGGTACTATGGCACCTTTTGAAAAGAAGAGGAGACAGACCCAGACAAACAGATACCTCTCCGGCATCAGCCTTACCACCCTACCACCCCAGGCGGCTAATACATGGGAGACTGACATTCAGGCTAGGAAAGTCCTAGCCCCAATTACACACCTCCAACCTTGCAAGGCTCCACAACTTGATGCCCCCGTATTCTATAAAACCTTTTGTGCCCAGCTGTCTTAAGTACTAACCTACATGTATATAACTCTGTTGGGGACTCAGGAGCCCTAATAGCTATGACGAGGAAAGCAGTCATCACTCCGATCTCTAAACCAGGGCAGGACCTGACCCAGTTCTCCCCATACCGCCCTCCTCAACATGGATGCCAAACTCTTCACTGGCATCTTATCAGCCCGGGGTTTATACTCAAACAGAACTGTAGCGACAACACGAAACACCTACTCCACTTAACTGAAAAGTCATCATGAATCTGTACACCGGCATGTCTGGTGTCAATTAACAGAGAAGGCATTCGACTGGGTCCACTGGTCATTTCTATTCAACATCCCGGACAGATTGGGAATCAGTACCCCCCAAGGAAATAGATAGGGAGCAGCTATAACCAGGCAAATACCTGTATCTGAGTCAATTACATCACATCTGACACTTTGACAATCCACAGGGGAACACAGCAAGATTGCCCCTTTCCATGATCCTTTTTGCCCTCTACACGGAGTCTCTGGCCAAACAAATTTGTGCACTACCATATATCACTGGCATTCCGGTGGGAGGGCTAGAGCACAAACTCGCTCTATATGCGGGCAGTGTCATGGTGACCTTATCACATCCCTGAACCTCAGCCCCTGCCCTGCTTAGGGAACTGAAAACTTTCAGCCAGGTATCGGGCTTTGAAATTAATAAACAAAAGTCACAGATCCTGAACCTATCCACCCCACTGGGAGACGGGAAATATCTGGAACAGTCGTACCCCCTGCCATGGGCCAAACATTAGGGGCAATACCTGGGCCTCAAGATCTGCCCTCAATAACCGAGCGCAACTATTCAGATCTTCTCGCCAGCTACAAACCTGGAGGTCCAGGGGCCTCATGTGGTTGGTGAAAATAGCAGCTGTCAAAATTACGCTCCTACCTCAATTCAATTCAAAGGAGCTTTATTGCTGCTACAAGAGCCAAAAAAGCATGAGCAGTAATAAATACAAATAAATACACATAATAAAATTGCAGGTAAAGATGATAAAAGGGAGTAAAAGATAAGAGAAAATGGAAAAAGTGGAATAAAAAATGGAATAAAATGAAATAAAATTAAATGCGCTTGGCAGGATATTGGGACAGACTTATTTGGAGTCTTTATCCAGAAGAGTTTTCCCTCTGAGAAGCCAACTAGCTCCGAGGAATTTGGCGATGGCGATCACTAGCGTTGGCCTGGTGTCTGATCTGAGGATTCGCAGAGCTAGCGCAGAGCAGCGTACTCCCAGTAGTCTGCATGCCGGGGCCAGCCATTTCCTACGGGGGCGGTATACGCGGGGCAGGCAAAAAGGAGGTGAGGGAGATTCTCGACGGGGGCTTTGCAAGCTGGGCATGCGGTTGATTCATTGTGTGACCAGCTACTGGTGAAAAGTCTTAGTGGGAGTGTTCCAATGCGGAGCTGGAAGTACAGTTTCCTTTCCCTTGGGGCTGTGATTAGGTCCCAAAAAGCTTCGTACTTGCATGACTCTTTTAGGTTGGCAAAGTCACAAGATAGTGTAGTGTGGAGTGCAGCCCTTGAGTCTTCGTAGTTGGCCATTTGCCAGTATAGTTTCTTTAGTTCGCTTTTCGAGGGAAAGACCGACGTGGCTGGTAAGTTCCAGAGATCATCGAGCCTGAGTGAGTAGAGTAAATCCTTGATGCATCGTAGCCAGGGGATTCTGTGAAGATGGTCGGCTTTTAGGATGACCTGTAGAGCTTCAGTGAAGATGTCGAGCTCCGGAGTGGTCCAGAGACGCCTCCAGTACAGCAAAGGTCACAGGCGGGTTTTGTGACCAATGCGTTTGATGCCGAGATCCTTGAAAAGAGGGAAAAGTGGGGTACTTTGCGGGAGGGACACAAGGGGGGTCATTCTGACCCCGGCGGTCAAGGACCGCCGGGGCCAGGGTCGGCGGGAGCACCGCCAACAAGCTGGCGGTGCCCCGCAGGGCATTCTGACCGCGGCGGTTTGGCCGCGGTTAGAAGAGGAAAACCGGCGGTCTCCCGCCGGTTTTCCGCTGCCCACATGAATCCTCCATGGCGGCGCAGCCCGTCAGGAACAGGATGGCGGTATGGGGTGTCGTGGGGCCCCTGGGGGCCCCTGCAGTGCCCCCAGGGGCCAATGGCATGGGCACTGCAGGGGCCCCCGTAAGAGGGCCCCACTTTGAATTCCAGTGTCTGCTCAGCAGACACTGGAATTCGCGACGGGTGCAACTGCACCCGTCGCACCTTCCCACTCCGCCGGCTCCATTCGGAGCCGGCTTCCTCGTGGGAAGGGGGTTTCCCGCTGGGCTGGCGGGCGGCCTTCTGGCCCGCCAGAGTTAGAATGACCCCCAAGGTTTCTTAGGAAGTTGTTTTCAGCGGTGGTTAGGTCTTGGGTTTTGGTATAGCCCCAAAGTTCAGCCCCGTAAAGCGCTGAGGAAACGGCCTGAGCTTCGTATAGCTGTAATGCTGGGCGAATTGGTTTTGTGTGTGAGAGGTGGAAATTTTTTAGTAGAGCCCCAGTTGTTTGTCTTAATTTAAGGGCTTGTTTTCCTATGTGTGGCTTCCAGGACATGTTGTCAGTGAATGTTATGCCCAGGTAGCTGAAAATGCCCACCTTCTCAAGTGAGGAGCCCTCTAAAGTAAACTTCCCTTTGAAAGATCTGTGGGGATTAAGGGTCATTAATTTTGTTTTCGAGGCGTTGATTTCGAGTCCCTGTGATGAGCAGAAATGCTCGAAGCACGCAAGGAGTTTCCTTAGACCACTGGGGGTCTTGGATATCAAAAGAGTGTCATCGGCAAAAAGTAAGACTGGGATTTTTTGTGTGCCAAGTGAAGGTGCGTCAGCCTGCAGTCTGAGGAGGGAGGGGACAATTTCATTGATATACAGGGAAAAGAGGGTCGGGGCGAGTACGCAACCTTGCCGCACACCCCGGGAAACATGGATTCTATCAGTTAGTTGGCCCTTGTTGCTCCACCTGACTTGTGCGTAGTTGTCCTCGTGGAGTCGTATCAAAATGGCAAGAATGTGCTCCGGGATTCCCATCCGAGAGAGAGTGACCCAAAGTTTGTTACAAGGTACTAGGTCAAAAGCGGATTTGAGGTCCACAAAAGCTACATAAAGGCTGCCTTTACCAATGAACACTGTTTTCCAATATAATAATAGGAATCTGAGGGCTTGATCAGTGGTGGAAATCTTCTTTCGGAAACCAGCTTGGAGGGGGCTAAGGATATCGCGGTCAGTCATCCATTCTTCGATCTTTCCTAGGAGGCAGTGGCAGAAGACTTTTTGGACACAGTCAATTAGGCTAATAGGTCTATAGTTGCAGGGAAGTGATCTGTCGCCCTTTTTAAAAATTGGAATAACAATAGCCGCTTTCCAAGACTCGGGAATTGGCGCCCCGGATGCTATTGCGTTAGCTAGAATGGTGATGTATCTTGACCAGGATGCTAAGTCTGTTGAGAACAGGTCTGCTGGGACGCAGTCTGAGCCAGGGGCCCTGCCGCGTTTTATAGTGCTTAGAGAGTAGGTTATATCACTTTGGGAAAACAACAGGGGTGCTGCGGTGGTGGGTGCTAATGAGTGAATTAGGTTGGGGCCAGTACAGACAGGGGTGGGTCTATCATGATCAGGGGAGTACAGACTACTAAAGTGAACTATCCAGTCGCTTGGGGCAATGTTGGTTGTAATGTCCAAACCACTAGTTTCTGGGCCTCGCACTGCCAGGGACCAGAACAGACTATAATTCCTCTTGCGCACAGTGTCGCTGAGTGCTGTCCACCATTTGTTATCTTGATCATGCTTGGCTATGCGTATTGCAGATTTATAGGACTTCCTAGCTACGCGGGTGGCGGTGGGGTCCTTGGATTTAATGGCTTGAACTAGGCGCTTGTTTAGGGACCGACACGTTTTGTTAAACCAGCGGTGCCTGCCTATGGGTCGTTTGTCGTCGTGGGCTGGGGGTACTGAGAAGTGAGCTGCGATATCCCTAAAGCAGGAGGTGTGGATTGAGCTTATTTCCTGGTGGGGAGTTGCAGAACCTGCCTCTAGGCCCATTAGTGTGGATTTTAGGGTGTTATTGGCAGCGTTGATGAGTGCGGGCCGAGCCACGATCTTGTCCCATTTTAGGTGTCTTTTATTGTTGGCCAGGCTAATACCCTCGGGAGCTACTGCTGCAGAGTTAGACGTGGCTGGGAGATTACCTAGGGCTAATGTGTGGACAGAGAGAGGATTGTGATCACTTTCAGTTCTTTCGATGATCGTCATATCGATGACTAGAGGCCTCAATCTTATATCGAATAGGCAATAATCGATTCTGCTGGTGTGGTTGGTTTTGTTGTACGTGTGACTACCATTGGTGTCTACGCTCCTACCTCAAATCCAATATGTTATGCAAACCATGCCTCAAAGGCCATTCTTCAGCGTCCTGGCCAAATTGCAACAACTAATGGAGAACTTCATCTGGGAAGGCAAGAAACCACGAATAAGACAGCGTACCTGGTCATGTGGTGGCAGCCTAGGCATACCACACCTACACCACTACTTTGTGGCAGTCCTGCTACAATATGTGTTGGAATGGTCCATATCCTTCACTGAGAATCACTAGTGTTTCTTTGATTAGGCAGTAGCAGTGTTTTGTATGTGGAAAATAACCTGGCTTCCAAAAAACAGAGACCTCTGGATGCTTATATATCCCCAATGGTGAGAGCTAGCTTGGGATTCAGTAATTAGCAATAAGTGACTCTCCTAACACTCGTCTCATCTCATACCAATTCTAGGCAACCCCATCATCCCACAAGAACTGAAGACAATGACTACCTGTTGTACCACACTGGACTTCGGTCGTTCACACAACTGCAAACAAACTATGGGCTCCCAGACCAAGAGAAGTTGAACTATTCAACCATGGGCCACTGACCCATGCAATTGCTCCTATGCCAGTAGGCATTTTATGCCCTTCGAGAAATGGATAATCACCCGCTCGTAGGATAAGCAATTCTTGTCCGTCATCTAGGATTTCCTGAACACAGCCCCCCTCTGACCAATTCATTGGCATAAAGGAGATGGGAATCTGAAATGGACCGCCTCTTCACACGCAAAGACTGGTCAGACATTCTCAACAGAATCCTCACCTCTGCCCACGGCGCATCTGTCAGTGACCCACCTCAAGATTGCCCACTATTGAGACAACATGGAAAGCTGTAACCTCAAACAAATACTGGCGTAACTAGGACGAGACTGGAACCCTAATCCACCTCCTTTGGCACTGCCCCTAATTGAAACGATATTGGGAGGAGGTCCTCAGAGAAGTCTATGCAATATTGACACTGGCCTGCCACACTTACCCAGTTACATCCTGCCAGGGCTGCCCGATGCTCTGACATACCCTCCATGCTTCCACAAAGGAAAGGCCATAACACTAGTCCTTTATGCGGCTAAATAGGTCTCACTTCTAATTGAGGAATGAATATAACACCTACCCACTCATAGTGGCTCAACAGACTGTTGGACATGGGAGCTATGGGGAAACTTATGGCTTTCCTAGAAAATAAGATTCTGCAGTTTGACAAGACAGGAGCACCCTGTTTAAATTTCTGGCAGGCAAATTTAGAGAACTCACATGACCCATGTATCTACGAGTGTTGCCACTCACAGCATCTAAGAACACAACTGTCTAGCAGTGAATAGGACAGGCTCCAGACACCGCTACCAGTAGACCAATGCAGTACCCCATCTCAACTATTCTTACATGGCAAAGCTTCTATAGTGGTTCAACCTTCCCATCTCCCCAGTCCAAGTTATCCCCTTCCTGAACACCTCCTAGCGATTACACCTCCACTTTCACTCCCTTCCTCACTGAACTCCGGGATGTAGGTGAGCGAAATTGTTACCAGCTTTGAACCATATAATGATGTTATGCTGCCATAAAAATTCTTGATACCAAAAATCACAGTGACATGACCGGTGATGCCATTGATGTCTAATTTGTTTAATCAGTTTACTAGTATTCTTTCTCACCTTATATTTTCAGAAACCACTCAACAGATTTATACTGTATGTGTATGTTGTGTCTGGCTGTAGGAAGATCTGTGTGTGCTACTATATGATATCAACTTTTTTAGCTATTTTAGGGCAGTTGTCTATATTAAGGAAGATGTGTGGCCATGCGATGTAGAGTGTGGGTCATATAGTATATAGTGTTTGTGGTTATATATGGTGGTATATTTGTTGGCTGATGACTGCTTAGCTGTATGGTGGTGTGTGTGTTGGCATGTGATGGTGGGTGTGCAAGTCTGCAATGGTGGTCAAAGAACATAATCTATTGGATGTTTGTTCATATATAATGGAGTCTGTGTGGTCATATGATGAAAGCTATACGAGGTGGGTGTATGGCATATGATGATAATGATGTACAAATCAGTGTGATGGTCAGTGAATGTCAAACGACCATTGGCGGTACCGACTGCTGCGGTCAGCAATGGGAACCGCCAACAACAAATGCACACATAGGCAGATTTGAAAAGCACACACCTGACACACATGCACACCTCTATAAAGCACACACATACACACCTCACAATCCTTTGCAATGCCAATAGCACAACAGATATTGACACCTTAATACGCATACACTGAACTAACATCACTCAAGTCACACACGCAAACCCACCACCAAAACCCAAACACTGCACACCCCCCATCACAAACCACACTCCCAACCACACAACAGCCCTGTCACCAACTCACCTACAACACACCACCCACAACACACACCATGGCACCCCCTAAGCACCCCCGCTTCACCGACAGGGATCTAAGGACCATGGTGGACAAAATACTCAGGGTCGAGCCACAGATATTCGGGGCACAGGTGCAGCAGACGCCCTTGGCCAAGAAGATGGAGCTATGGCAGAGGATAGTCAACAAGGTCAATGCTGTGGGAAACCATCCACGCACAAGGGATGACATCAGGAAGAGATGGAATGACCTGCGGGGGAAGGTGCGTTCCATGGCATCACAACACAACATCGTGATACAGAAGACTGGTGGTGGTCCCCCACCTCCTTCCCCCGAATACACCGACTGGGAGAGAAGGTCTTGGCTATCCTGCACCCGAAGTGCCTCACTGGACTCCCTGGAGGACTGGACTTGGGTAAGTCAACTACAATACCCTAACAGTCACCACAACTGTAATGCATATATCACCCCATCCCTCTCACTACCACCATGCCCACATCCCCTACCCAGCCAATAACACCCAGACACTCCTATCTATGTTTCCTGCAAGCCTGGAACCCACCATAGAAATCACTACCCAGCTCCCTTTGCACAGTCACCAACCTATGCATGTAATGTCAGGAGCACTACAACACCCAGAATACACCACCCCCTCACTAAATGCATGGAAAAGAACACAAAGGGACCCTGCATGCTACTGCATGGGAATGTAACCACCAATAACTGGTGAGCAGTGCTGCAAGGGGCAAGAAAGTGCAGGACACCCACATCTCTATTCTCTCACACACAGGCACCACCACCCATGCCACCTGGACGGAGATGTCAAGGGGTACCAGTCCTCCACCTGAAGATGAAGGTCCCACTCAGGAGAGTGCAGAGGGATGTCCGGACACAGAGGAAATCCCTGGGCCATCCCACAGTCCTGGACAGTCACCCTCCAGAAGCCCCACCCAGAACACAACTGACACCCCTACCACTCAGCCACCACCACCAGCTTTGGCCCAACACTCCCACACCAGTGTCTCTAGGCCACGGACTGTCTGCCCACATGTACAGAGGCCTGAGTCTCCACTCACCACCAGGCAGGATGATGAAAGGCCCAGTGAAAGTGGGACTGCCAGACCTGTGCAGGGGATACAGTCACAGGGGGCTAGGGCCAATGAGAGGGCATCAATGTCCCAGGGGGGTGGCCCAAGGAGGGATGCTGCTGCTCAGGAGGTCATTGCTGAGGTCCTGGGAGCATACCACCATTCCCAGGGCACAATTGGCCAGATCCTGGCCACGTTGGAGGAGAATCAGAGGCTGCAGGTAGCACACCACCAGGAGGCCATGCAGCAATGGAAACAGCTCAGTGTTACCATGGCCTCCATTGCAGGCGTGCTGCAGCCCCAGACCAACATCGAGCCAGAGTCCTCCACCCACCTGTAGGCCCCTTCTACTGGCCAGGACACTGCCCTGTCATCTACATCTGCAGCAGCTAGTGGACTGGTGGCACTGCCAGAGGACTCACAGGACACCAGCACCCCTTCCCCTGCAGCCCAGGTTCCCCCTTGCAAATGTGGCCTCAGACCCAGACATCCCAGTGAAACACCAGCCAAGACCAAGCCCACCGCCAGGAAGTGACTCTGCCCTGAACTGTCTCCCTTGTGTGCCACTGAGGTACCTTACTGACATGCCACTGCCATTTCAACATCTTCCTATGGCCCCATGGACTATGCCCCTGTACTACCACCAGCTCTGGAAATGTACCTAAGTATATTGTTCACCATGTGCCCACTCCCTTCCACTGTCCTATCACTCATGTATATCTTAAAATAAATACACTTGTACACACAAAATATCTGTTGTCATTTAATATAAGCAATCAAATGTTAATGTGTATGTATTAGCCAGTTTCCATCATAATGCCGCTTTTATTGCAGAAGGGGGTCTAACAGACTGTAGTGTCTGAAGTATGTCACACTGTACATTCCATTGCTGTAACACACATCTGTTTCTTCATCTATAGAATGGCCTCATCACTGGTAAGGGCCACCACAGCATTTAGTGCATAAGTCACCCTGAAACAATGCAGTAAACCAACTTGCATAATAGAAAATGTACCTGAGAGTCACTGGAAGTGTAGCCGGATTAGCTGGGTTCTGGAGTTAATGTCTTCCCCCTCTTCTTCCCCATCACTCTCATCCATCCTCTGAGGTGGCAGGAGTGGTTGGACAGCATCCTTCTCTTCCACAAGTGGGATAGCTTTCCTCACAGCCAAGTTGTGCAGCATGCAGCAGGCCACCACTATCTGACACACCTTGTCAGGGACATAGCACAGGGATCCACCGGAGAGATACAGGCAACAAAATCTTGCCTCAGGAGTCCTATGGTTCGCTCAATCACCCTCCTGGTGCGACCATGTGCCTCATTATAATGGATTTCTGCATCTGTCCTGGGATTTCTCACAGGTGTCAGTTTGGGTAGCCAGAATCCCCTGGAAGAGTGGATGAAAGAGGGTTAAAACACACACTTTCTACTTGCATAGCCTGTCTGTCAGGCCATGATTTATACTTTTTTTGCTCTGCATTACTGTCACTTATTGACGCAAAAGCAGCGCAAACTTACAAAATACAATTGTATTTTGTAAGTTTGCACCGCTTTTGCGTCAGAAAATGAGGGCCACAGTGTCATACACACTCACCTATGAGCCAGGCTCTGTCCCCCTGTAGTCGTCCCATCATGTGTGGCACACTCCTGTTTCTCAGGACAAAGGAATCATGGACATATACTGGGAACCTTGCATTCACATGAGAAATGGACTGATCAGCAGAACACACCAATTAGACATTCATGGAGTGAAAAGTTTTACGATTTCTGAACACCTGTTCATTTACTCTTTGTGGTATGAGGGCTATGTGGGTACCATCAATGGCACTTATCACATGGGGCATATTTGCAAAAGCATGGAATCCTGATTTGATGGTGGTGAGATCAGCCCTTTGGGGAAACTGGACATAACTTTGCAGGTGTTTCACAAATACATTCAAAAAATTAGACAGGATGTGGCTGAACATTGGCTGAGATACACCGGCTGCCATGCCCACTGTCACTTGGAATGAGCCTGTGGCCAAAAAACATAGCACAGATAGTACCTGCACAGTTATAGGTATGGCATGGGGATTCCTATTAGCTGGCATCAGAACAGGCTCCATTTGTGCACAGAGTTCCAGGATTGTGGCTCGATTCAGGTGGTAATTGATGATGATGTGACGTTCCTCCATGGTGGCTAGATCTACCAGGGGTCTGTAAACAGATGGGGCCTCGCCACATGGGTCTATACCTATGGGGGAGACAGACACATTTAGTTGGGACATACACTTCCATAACAGGGTTCCACTATTCATGTTGTACATGCCACACAATCGTCCCTCACACAGACACAAAGAACATGGTAATCCTGTCAGGGTAATGTGTGGTGAGGTGTGTATGTTTTATTGCATCACAGTGTAGGTACGCTTCACCATGATTCTATGAGGAGTACCAGTAATCAAAACAGTACCTGACGAAAGGGTGCGGGAATGACACCATGGACTAGGACCCCGGCCAGACTATAAAGACGTGGTGGATGCAAAACGGCAGCACCCTGCCCTACAGGTAGTGTAGTGTAGGAAGTGACCTCATTCTGCTGGTGTTAGTCGTCATGGCGGTAGGCGGTGCTCACCACCGTGCACCTGATCATTGGATAACATTGTTGTCAATGGGGAAGCAGGGCTAGTCATGATCACCGTCGGTGGTGACGGTGCACACCACTGCAGTATATACTGCCATTTTGCCATGCCCTTGCCACTTGACTCCTGCACCTCGAGTAGGGAAGAACTCCACTGAATGTGCTGCTGTATCCTGACTCCGGTCCTTGAGATGGCACGTGCTACAGGGGAACGGGCCCCAGCCTTTATCACAGAGGAGCTGGAGAAGCTGGTGGACGGGGTCCTACCCCTGTATGCAAAGCTGTATGGGCGACCAGAGGCCCAGGTGAGTTGCTATTTGTCCTCCTTGAATATGTGTGAACGTGGCGGATGCTTTTAGGCGTTTTTGTTGGCTGGGTGAATGCTTGCCAGTAGTGTGTCTGTCAGTTTTTGGCTTGGCTATTGTCTATATGTATGTCTATATGGGCTCTGAACTGGCATGGCATCTGTGTCTGGGGCACCCACACTGACATCTGTTTCTTTACTCTGTGTGTCCCATTCAGGTCAGCGCCCACTAGAAGAAAGGATTATGGTAAGCCATCGCCAAGGAAGTGCGGACCCTTAGGGTCCACAACCGGCGGAGCACCCACTGTAGGAAGCGGTGGGAGGACCTGAAGCGCTGGTCCCGGAAGACTGGACCCTGACCCCCCTAATGGCCAGCATTCTGGCGGTGGCCTATCCAAATTTGGATGTGCGCTTGAAGGCAGCACAGCAGCCACAAGGGGGTGAGTACCAACTGTTGTGATGCTACTATGATGAGTGAAGTTAGGTGCTATGGGATGCATGCATTATACTGCCAGGCCCATAGACAGGTGTGTCCCTGCAGCCCTGCCCCCTCTACGTCTGTGGGATAGTGTCCTTACGTAGATATGGCTGGGAATGTAGGCCTGTGAGGAGTCCCCTTTTTGAACTATTGGTTTAAATGTAGCCTCATTCATTTGCAGATTTGTTATCTTGGCATCGTCTCTCATTGTTTCCCATTGCAAAGTGTAGCAGAGTAGAGGGCCAGGATTGTAATGTAGTGTACTGTGGGTTCATGCCTACCGGTCAGGGGCACATTCATATCATATATTGTGTATGCTGAGGGTTAGTGCCTGAGATGGGTGGGAGTGAATGTGTCCCAACATGTATATTTTCCCTTGAATTGACATACTTCTTTCTTGTTTTGTCTCCTCCCTGTGCTCTTGTGTCCTTGTGTGCTTTAGCATCATCTGGCGAGGTAGCTGAGGCACCGGCGAGTGGGGATCCTGCAGCCCACGGGACCCAGAAGGCAGAGTCCACCGACGCCAAGGGGACCATTGGGTAGGAGGGCGAGGGGGTAGCCCCGGGGGAGGCAACTACCACTGGAGGTAGTGACTCCAGCACCTCCTCCTCCGATGGCAGCTCCCTGGTGGTGGCGGACCCTACTGGGCCCACCCATTCTTTGCCATCTTCCTCCACCCCCCATACCATCACCGCCCTCCCAGTAGCTCCCCTTGGAGTTGCCCATGCCGGCTTACCCAGGAGAGTGGGTGTCTCCTTCGCCCCAGACACCTCTTCTCCTGCCCCATTCAGCCCTGCTGCCCTCACTGAGGAGGCTATTGACCTCCTGAGAAACATCTCTGTAGGTCAGACAACCACTGTGAATGCCATCCAGGGGCTGGCATCTGAGATGCAGCAATGTAATGCGTTCCTGGAAGGCATTCAAGGTGCCATGTCTGCCCTACAGAGATCTTTTCAGGCTCTGGCCTCCTCTTTGACGGCAGCCAGTGTCTTTCCGTCCACCCTCCCACCACCTCTACCCCTTCCAGCATCCCACTCCCTTCACCCATCCCAAGCACACATACAGACAAATCAACACACAAGAAGCACACAGAGATACACAAGCACCACACGACCCACCACATGCAGGCACACACCCAACATACCAGAGCAGACTCGCCAACATCCACCTCCCCCACTGTGTCCACCCCCCTCCTCCCACAACACAGAAATGCTCACACTCATCAACTCCCCACACATCCACCAAACATGTGCCTACTAAACGGGCACCTGCATCTAAGTCCAGCACACCTACACCTCGTACCACCACTCCCTCAACCTCCACTCCAAAACCTGTCTCCAAAACCTTTCCAGCTCCACCTAGAAAGCTTTTCCTCTCCTGTGTTGACTTGTTTGAACTCACTGGCCCACCCCATCCTGTCCCTAAACGTTCCCTTGACATCCACAAGACCACTCCTTCCTCTTCAAAGTCCTCCCCAGTCCGCCCTACCCATTCCGGTGCCCCTTCACCAGGGAGGAAGAGGGCCCATGTTGCCCCTGGTCCCTCTGCCACCCCCGGTCCAGGCCCACTCCTCCTCCTTCCAAGGGCAAACCCAAACCCTCCCCACCTCCAAAATCTACAACCAAGACCCCCCCTTCCAAACCTGAATACCCACCCCCACCACCCCCTGCCCCTGATCTCTGAGGTGCCTTGCTGCCCCATTGATGCCCCTTTTCAGTGGAGGATGTTTGTCATCGTGGGAGTCAAGTGTGGGCTATATTTGCCCTTCTGGGACTTGATTATGGACCGGCCTATGGCCTTGTATGTTTCTTAAAAATCAATTTTAGTGCCCAGCAGACCTGCTTGTGCTATATTGACCCATTGTGCAGTGTTGCACTGTGGGGGTGTGGTGTGCACAGGTGTGTGCATTGGTGCAGGTATATGTTGGCTTGTGTCTGGTAAGTACATTCTGTTATGTTATGTATGGCTTGGTGTGGTCGGAGGGGTTGGGTGTGCGTTGCGGTGTGGGTGGGTGTGTAATTGTGCTCTTTCCTCCCATGTGTGCTATGCTGCGGTACTTACCATCATCGTCTTTGTTGGCAGTCACGGTCCTGGAGAAATATGGCAAGGAGAAACACTGGCATTATTCCCAACTCTCGTTCCATGTCAGCGTTGGCGTGTTCTGTGTGCCTCCGGTGAGTGTTTCCCTTTATATGAGTAATTTCTGCCAAGCTTTGAGTGGCGGTGGTTCCCGTCCCAGAACTGATGGCGGTGTGATGTTTCATCATATGGTGGGCGGGTAGGGCCTTTCCACCAGGCTGAAGATGGCCTCCGCTGTCATCGTGGGCGCTACCAATATGGCGGTGAGTACATGGGCCTCTGGCTGTTTCTCATGTGCTTCATTGTATGGCACTCTGGACCGCCAGCCTGCTGGCGGTAGTTACCGCGACCGCTGGCAGGGCGGTCTTTCCCGCCAGCCAGGTTCATAATAAGGGCCATTGTCTCTGGTTTTTGCAGCCTCCCCCTGTTGTATATGTTCTTAATCACTGTGAAGCAGGGGATGACTGTAGACTGCACAAATCCATCCTGGGGCTACCTACTACTGCATTAACGTTTGGGTGTGTGAAGTGTGGGGTTTTGTCAATTTTGTAATTAACTGGTAACCAAGGTCCAACACAATCAGTACTAATATTCGCACCTTCCAGAATAACCTGCCAAGCATGCAAGGATATGATACTGGTCAACAAGAGACCTGGGGAACAGAGAATGCGGCATAGGAACAAGAGAACAGTCAATGGATATCCATACTCTGCCTGTTACTACAGCTGATCTCAATCTGCACTGTCTAAAGTGAGAAGTACCCCATTAGTATCTCATCACTGTAAGTTGAGTTCACTATTCCTGATGTGATATACCAAATACCTTATGGCAATCTCTACATTTCTGACTCTCAAAAGCTGGTTGGAACTGTGTACCGTCTGAAAGCAGAAATACAAATAAACAGCCAGAAAATGTGTAAAGTTAATTCTTGCGAACACAGAGAAAGCCATGAATGTTTTTCTTTGGACTTATTAGATCACCTGTCAATGGAATGGGGCGCAGGAAATTGATGCTTGCTGTGTGAAGAGATGATCTTGTGGTGGTTGGTGCTGATTTTCTGTGTGAAGAGGCACAGTTCCTGTGTGAACGTGCCCATTCATGGAGACCCAAAAAGGTTGAATTCAAAAGTTCGAGAGCCAGACCATGGGCCCAGGACCTGAGAGGGACTTCTTGGGGGTCAGGAATTTGCTGAAGATGGGTCCATGAGCTGTGGGGGAGCCTGTTATGTCCCTGAGGCTCAGATCAGGAGGCCAGCAGACTAGCCCTCTGAATCACTCTGGGTTCCTGGGTTCAAGATGGAGTTGCAGGTCCAGCTCCTCTCCAGGCAAGAGGGCAGAAGGCAGCAGGTCAGCACAGCAAGGCAGCAGCTCCTTCAGAGTAGCAGTCCAGCAGAGTGACAGCCTTTTCAGTGGCCCAGTAGTCTTTTTTTCTGGTAGAGTATCCACAGGTCCAGAAGTGGTAGTATCTGAGGTTCATCTTTTATACCCTGGTGTCTTTGGTTCTGAAAGATGGGAGAAGCTTTGAGACAGTGGCTTTGAAGTACAAGGAATTCCCTTGCCACCACTGGCCCCAAGCTGGCTGGAGTGATAATGCAGTTTTATTAAGCCCTTTGTGTGGAGACAGGACATAACCTATTCAGTCATATGTGAGGCTGGACCCACCTCCTCCCTCCATTCCCGCCACCTAAGCTCTTAGTGTGTATGGCTGTCTAGGAGGAATAAACAATGCAAAACTGCCAATTACACCCTGTCATGTGACCACAGAGAGGCTGCAGGCACCAAAGAGCTAATGCAAGAAAATGCTAACTTTCTTAAAGTGGAACTTTCAGAGTTGTAATTTAAAATCTGACTCTACCCTAAATTAGGATTTTTGAACTTGAACGGGTTAGCTCTTACAATCTAGAATTTACACTTATAAAATGTAAAAAGGCAGCTCCAGTATTATTTTGTGGAAGGGTTATGCCTTGCAGTAGTGAAAAACAAATGTAATACTTTTTCACTACCAGGACAGGTAAAACTTAAAAGTACTTGTCCAACTTTTTAAATACACTGCACCCACCCACTGGGCTGTCCAGGGCCTACCCTAGCAAATATACTAACAAGGAAGGTTTTGGCCTGGTAAAGGGTTTATTTTGCCAGGTCCAAATGGCAGTTTAAACTGCACACACAGGCTGCACTGGCAGGTCTAAGACATGTTTAGAAGGGCTACTTATGTGAGTGGCACAATCTGAGCTGCAGGCCCACTTGTAGTATTTAAGGTATAAATACATCATTTATTTGTTAATAAAAACCATAACCAGTATGAAAATATACAATTAATATGACAGGATCAATTGATAAAAGAAATGCATTTTGCAAATAATCAGTTCATAATACAGTTGCATGCAGAGATGCGAGCAAAGTACAATAGTTCAAGACTTCTGTTGTGACTGATCAAGAGACGGTGCAATGTACTCTGTGAAAAAGAAATACATTTTGCAAATAGACAGTTCATGATACAGTTGCATGCACTGTGATTATTAAAGTGCAATAGTCCAGGTCTTCTGTCATGATTGATCAAGAGTCAATACGGGATGCAGCAGAGACATACCCTGGAAGCTTCCCTGCATCCCATAGTGGTGATGCACAAATATATAGCACTATACTATACGCAAGATTACGCACAAAGTGCAGAGTGATAATGTTTGGACGTGGGGACATAACTGGATGAGCTGGGGCAGATATCCCATGTGGTGGGATAGGAAGCCAAAAAGTGTAGATTATCCCTAGCAGCCCACCGAGAAATCAGCAAATTCCATGATTTCTTGTTGAAGTCACTACTGACCATCTTCCTTGTCCCCTTTCTAAGTTTAGCATTTACTTGACAAGGAATTTAAATAGATCTAAAAACTGTACCAGTCGGACATTTAGCATAGTGTTCCTTGGGTCTAAAGACTCAATTACTGCTGACCTCCAGGACCGAGTCCCTAGTGCATTAAATCCACTCTTCTACATGATTTTCTCCTGGTGTGCTAGCGTGGGACAAATGCAAATGACATGCTGTAAGGTTTTATCTGTCTGGTGACATAAACCACATTTCCAGTCCCCCCTTTGGCCTTCTTCCTTTCACTTTGGGATGAAGTCCAGAGTCGGAAGACCATCTAGTCTCACAGATGGTAGTTTCTGCTTGATCTCAAGGGAGTCGTGGCCTTCAGCTGGGGGAGCTCTTTTTGATCATCGTACGATTTCAGCACCAGCCACCCACGTGACCATTTGGCCACCTCTACCTTGTCTTCCATCCGACCTTGCAGCCTAATAGATTTGTTTATCACTCTTCTAAGTACTTAGCTGGACAGGCTTAGACTTCATAGGCCACCCAGGCCTAGCTTAGCTATACTTTCTACAAGGTTTTTTTTGTATTCTCCATTCCCTTTTTGAAGATTAAGTTTTGACCAAACCAGGCTGGCCAATGACCCCTCAGAAGCTGATCTCACTTTGTAGCAGCATTGAACAAATGCGGTGGTCCTGGCTAGGGGCTGTTTTGTCACGGAAAACTCCAGCCTAACTTGGGCGGGTGATGTTACCAGAATACTTGTTTATAGGCTCTTGTCATGGAAAACTCCAGCCTAAGTTGGGCGGGTGATGTTACCAGAATACTTGTTTATAGGCTCTTGTCACAATTTTATACAGGAGACTGGTGTCCGCACCCATCAACATTGACCTTCCGTAAGAAAGTGCTTGTATTATTTGCCTTAATTACCACAGCCAATGGCTGGAGATTGTGCCCTGATGCAAATGACCAACATTGAGAAGGCACAGATGACGGCTTGTGCTCCTCCCTTGATTGCCTTCCTTTGGGGGATGAATGAGCCCCTTGAGTCCATCATGACACCTAGGTATACATATTCAGGGGTGTCGTCAATCTTCGCTTCGCTAAGGTGCCCTTTGCGTTGATTTAAAATGTGATGATTAAACAAGATGCCTTTCATCTTCCTACGATTTATCTCTAGCTTGTTATCCTCTACATAAGATCCTAGGCAGTCCAGTAATTTCTGCAGGCGTATTCTGGTGTTGCTAAGGAGCAGCCGGTCATCTGCATACAGGATGTTTGACACTGGATGACGGCCAAGGGTTGGGATGTAGTATATTTGTCCTTCTAACGCCGTGGAGAGTGCAGTAATATCTGAATTATAAAGGAGGGGTGCTAAAACACACCCTTATTTTAGTTCAGTCAAGGTTCTCACTTCCCTTGACAAATGGGTGCTGTCCTCACTCTTGATATTGACGCACGTGTCTGAGTACAACAGCCTAATGATCCTTAATAGGGCAGACGGGATTCCCCACTGTTGAAGTTTCTGCCCATAGCTTGCAGTGTGAGATGCAATAAAAGTCACTATAAAGTCAACAAAGCACAAATAGAGCGTGGTAAAAGTGGCCTTTGCTCTGCTGTCTGAAACACATGCATCTAAGTCTTGTAGCAGCAGAGTTGCAAAATACTAAAGGTCTTCATCTAGCAGCACAATTAAACAATAGTTACTTGGAGTCTATGCAGCCCCTCCCTTGAAGATGGGGTGGATGATCAAAACTTTACAACTTTTGGACATAACTCCTTCCGCCAGGGTGGTTTTGAACATCCTGGCTAGGAAACTGGCCCACCGCGAGGTGGAGTGCTTAAAAAGTGCTTGAGGGACACCATTCGGGGGAGGGGCACAATCAGCCCAAGCTTTTAGATCTCTGTGGACTTATATGCTAATTGGCCCAGGGAGTCGGTGGTCCAGTCTTCCCCCTGGAGCCACTCCAGGGCAGGTGCGTCATGATTGCTTCTCTTAAAGTGAGACTTCCGGTGCTCAATCCAAGTATCCCTGATGATGTTTGCATTTTGTGCCACCCTTGGGCCTTTCTCAATGTTATTGATCAGATTCCAGAATTTCTTTGAGTCATGCAAATGGGCCCGCAGAGATTCTTGCTTGGATATTTTAAAAGCCGACATCTCCATTTTCAGAAGTCTCATTTTCTTTCGCAGAGCCTTTAATAAATCTCCATCCTCGGAAGATTGCCGCAATTGCCTTTGTTCTGCCTACTTTGGCTCTTCTCATGTGAATGGACCTTGGCAGGAATATGGTCTTACGACATCCAAGCAGGGCTCCCTTGTTCACATCGCTGATGAGGTATCTATTTGTCAGGATTTCTGTGAAGGTTTCCCAGACTGATGTATGGTTGGTGTCCGCTGGAGCCATGGACTCAAGGGTTCCCATTGCTTTTTCTGGCAGGTCCTTAATCGAACTGGAGCTCTACTTCAGAAGTTTTAGTTTGTCAGTCCCAACATCTCCCTGCAGAGCTGTTAGTGCACAAAGATGAGGATCACTATCTTGGTGCTAGCTTTTTCTAAATTCCCTCACCTGGTCATATAATGGGAGGTCCACCAATGTGTAGTCCAGGTATGAGATCAACTTGCTGAATGCCCTGGCCCATGTTGGCTTTTCTCCAATCTTTCCTGTGATTATGATGCAGCATTGTCGGAGGCTGCATGATCTGATTGGCTGAGGTGAGGCCCTAGTCAAGCTGATTCTACCACTCCCGTCAGGGGTGGGTGATTACATTCACTGTATAAACTGCACTCACGCTTAGGTAGCTTGGCACAGAGCAGTCAAGCTTATCACAGGGGCAATGTGTGAAACATTCAGATCACGTCCACACAACAGAGCGTCACAAAAGAGACTTTACACAAGGTGTGTGTAAATAAAGTTTGTATTCAACCCATACATTAGTTAACACAACATGGACATCATGTACATCAGCAATGTCTACATACAAAGAATTGCAGCACTCTTAAACTGCTCCGTGGCCCAGGCTGCACAGGTAAAACCCAATGTCAACAGTGATAGTCCTCGAACAAATAAACAATGTCAACGTGCGGTGTAGTCAATCACCATCAGTTGGAAGGTGGGTCATTAGTTGTGTGGCCTGCACAAGTAATGAGTCCGCACATGACCGCCACTGGGAACCAAACACCTCAGTGTAGCGCTTGACTCTCATAGGGTAGCGTTGCAGAGCAGTCCAAGGCTTACTCAAGGGAGGTGGTGTGGGCTAGTAATCCCCATTCACGAGCACACAAGCATGACTCTCAATAAATGATTGTCCAGTCTGTGCTTTTCCTTTTGTAAAAGTACATTTATTATTCACACACACTACTCAATACTATGCACCAATCTACAAATATATACAAAGTGATGGAATCACTCTGGGCAAACATTATGTAATCTCTCAGGTCTCCTCAAGGGAGAGTAAAATCCAACAATCCACATGGCAAAACAATCCCAGTGTCCCCCTTGCGACATTTGAACATTTGACAGTATTCAACATTTTGACAGTACAGTGAAATGAAGACACCTACATTTGTAATTAAATACTTCCATCTTGCCAAGAGGTGGCTGTGAGTGTCATTATTCAAATTAGCCTAATCTAGAAACATATGGAACCAAATTCTAACACTATAACCATTTGGATTACTTTTAGATTACTCCTAATTGACCATAAAATAACAGTTCAATACATGGGGCAATACCAGCCTACACCTATAGTAGGCACCCTTCCACAAGCAGGAACAAAAGTTAACTGAAGCTTGTGCTTCAAACACCAGTCCAACCCTTGAGGGGTTATCTACCATGTGTCCAACCCTACCTAGAGTGGGGAAACCAACTGATGTTGAGGGGAGGCGGCGCTGCTCCTGCAGCTCCCCCTGTCTCTGAACATTCACTTGGTGGTGGCGCCATCTCCCTGGAACAAAAACACGCCGTTTTGGGGGCTCAAACTGCGGCTCCTGCCCGGCAAAGCATGCGGGGGCAGCCGCATAGATGATGAACGGCTCTCCCGCTACGCTAGAGACAGCCGCTGTGCCTGCCACTCAGACATTTCTCCTGGGGATGCCGGTCCCACCCGGACACCCCCGCACCAAACATAGAATTCCTCGTTGGAAGGCGGCACAGGGAGCCCACCCCTGGCCACCCCGCCGGCTCCCCGCACGGCCAGCACCTCCGGGTGCTGCCGCGGGAGCCGGCCTGATGCCTGAGGTCTGCCCACTCCAGTGGGCAGACGTGGAAAGTCTTGCGGCCGGACGGCCAGCTCGGGGGAGTGCAGCGGCACTCCCCCCTTCCTCCTGGCATCTTCGAGGCCCCGGGATGGGGTCTGGGGCCCCTCCTTGCCTTGGCGGGGAGCGCGATGGAGCTCCCCGAGGCCCTCCTCTTCTCGGGGCCCCAGGATGGGGTCTGGGGCCCCTTCTGGCCTTCTTCACTTCTGCTGGGGGCCCCAGGATGGGGTCTGGGCCCCCCGCATTCCTTCACGGGGAGCACGACGGCGCTCCCCGGTTTCCGCTTCTGCTGGGGAGGCGCGACGGTGCCCCCCCACCCTCGATCCTCACGGGCCCCTCTTCACATCTTCGCGGGGAGCGCGACTGCACTCCCCAGCTTGGCTTTGCCGCAGGGGGATGGGGTCCGGGGTCCCTTCAAACCGTGGCAGGGGGGGTGCGAGACTTCACCCCCCCATCAGATGAAAAAGGACCAGTCTTCACAGGACCCTGGGATGGGGTCCGGGGCCCCTTCCTCTGTTGAGAGGGGGAGTGCGATGTGACTCCCCTCATTCCTCTTCCTCCTGGGGCAGCCCCCAGGCCCTGGCCCACCCTGGGGGCACAGTCTCAAGCAACTGCAGAGCTCCACGCGCTTCGTAGCTGCTTTCGAAAAAGGTCACCATCCTTTTTCCTGTGATATCTCGGGCCCCCAAGGGCCGATTTTCATCTTTCTTGCGTCGTTCCGCTCCTGGTGACAAGCCCTTGCCACCAGGAGCACTCTCCTTAGGCCTTCTAGCCTCGAAGGGTCCCAGATCCTAGGGAGCCAGTCCCACTGACTCCCTGTGCCAACCTTTCCTCTGGTTTCCCTCTTTTTCTTCTGGTCAGCGCGCTCTCCTTGCGCTAGCCCAGTCCTTCCCCCAACTAGTCCTCTGGGGGAGTATGGGGGGTCTGGGGGCCAGCTTGCCTGGCCCTGGCATTCACCTCGCTGGCCTGGAATCCTTCAGGGGCAGAGTCCCTGCCCCAAGGGCAGTCAGGAGGTTCTTTCTTCCAGTTCTCCATGATGCCTATCTGGAGTCCCAGTGTCCAGCAGTGAAGCACAGCCAAGAGGGAGAGCTCTCCCCTGTGCAGGACCTTTTAAGTGGGGGCGGAAGTGTCCAGCAGATCTGCACCTCTGGCCTATCCAGATGTGCCACATCACTTCCTTGCTCCCATCCCCTCCTTCTTGCAAAGTCTTCTGGGATAGCTCAAAATGGCATCCTCCAGGAGTTAGTTGCCACATGTGCTCTGAAAGTCTCAGCCCCTCCTCCCTGACATTCCTCGCAGGGCTTCTCCAGCCTGCTTCTGGCACGGAATGACAGCTAGCTGATTGATGCAAGGCCCTGCTCAAGCTGCTGGACAGAGCAGTAATTGGCCCTAATCCTGAGCTGAGTCAGAGAAAGATGACATCCCGGGAGGACCCATAAGTTGTACAACTCTTGTTGCCTTAGTAGGGCAGGGTTCCGTGGTATATCTGGGCCACATGGTGGGTGGTGGCAAGGTGCAGCCCCCCCAGGCCAAGATTGAAACTATCCTGGCCTGGCAACCCCCTAAAACACAGGTGTAGGTGAAGGCCTTCCTGTGCCTCACAGGATACTATAGGAGGTTTGCATCCTTGTTGACCTCTTAACTGAGCTGACTTCAAAGAATCAGGCCAAACAGTTAATCGGGACAGAGGACTGCCAAATAGCCTTTGATACCCTCAAGAAGGCCGTGTGTACTGCACCTGCACTCAAGGTTCTTGACTCCTCCAATGAGTTCATAGTGCAGATAGATGCTTCAGCGCATGGCACGAGGGCTGTATTAGCACAATTAAATGGGAGGGCCTAGACCAACCAGATGCCTTCCTTAGCAGGAGGTTACTTCCACTGGAACAGAGGTGGAGTGTGAATGAAAGGGAGGCCTTTACTGTGGTCTGGGCACTGAAGAAGATGAGACCCTACCTGTTTAGGACTCACGTCCGGGTTGAGGCAGGAAACAGGCCCCTCAGATGGCTTATGCAAATGAGGTGTGAAAATCCCAAACTGTTGAAGTAGTCCACCTCCCTACAGTGATTGGACTTTATGGTGGAACACCATCCTGGGTCAGACCAAGTCAATGTTGATGGTCTTTCCAGGTTCTTCTGCCTTAGTGATGAGAACTCCTAAGGAGTTGGGTAGTCCTCACCACTTTCAGCTGGGGGGACACGTTAGACATGTCAGCCTTAGGGTGGTCTTATTCCCAAATTTTCTGCTTCGTCCTCCATTTTTGCTGGTCTCATTTTTGCTGGCCTTCAGACTCTGTGCACTTTACCACTGCAAACCAGGGCTAAAGTGCATGCGCTCCCTCCTAAAAACATGGTAATATTGGTTCATCCCCATTTGGCATATTTATTTTACTTATAAGTCCCTAGTAAAGTAGCACTACATGTATCCAGGGCCTATTAATTAACTGCTACTAGTCACTGATTGACTGACACTGTGACAGGCAACGAAGGGCGGGTCAGGGTGTTTCCTGTACCTCACTGTCCAGGGGTGAAGCCTTTTTCAGCATTGCCTGCAGCGATCTCTGTGCATTCTGCCCGGCATTCCCCGCGGCCGTGCTCCTTCTACTTTGCACACATTACAGACAGACGGAGGCACTACTGCAGGGGGTGGTCGGTGATCTGAAGCTGGCCGACGACCCTGGACAAGCTCTGTCCCTGCTGCCATCGCTGTTGCCTGGAGGAGGTCATGAGGAGTCCCTGAGGGCTGGCAGCAAGCGACACGACGATTCCTAGTGGGTCCATTGGATACAGAGGCTGGAGGCGGGACACGCAAGAACTTTCCAAGGACAGTAAGGAGCAGTGGGAGTAAAGTGGGCTCGCGCCTAGGTGCTCAGTTGGTGAGGTAGAGTCCTGTGTTGTGGAAGCGGCCCGATAGGTCCAGGTGCAGCCTGCAACAGGTGAGCTCCCCCTTCCCTACAGTAAGCCATTGGAAGGATACCCGCAGCCCCACATGACTTCAAAGACCCCACATATTTGTGCATTTATCTGCACAACCATTGCCCTTGTGCCCACCTGCTGCAGTTTTGAGGAGGAGAGTGATACCAAGGGAGGGTAAGGTGCCACATCCGGCATACTTGTGCCCCCTTTTCTGCACAAGGAGGTGAAACAAGTGATTCTCAAGGGGGCCGGTGATTAAAGGATCACCAGTAAAAAGTGGTGAAGGCAGTAGGGCCCTGGTGAGGGGAAGTAATAGCCAGCTCAAGGGGGTGCTTGAAAATACCGCTCCCAGACCCGACCTTTTCTGCTCAATAGGCCCCGACCCCCAGGCAAGGAGAGTAATGCAGTTATAACGGAGGGTCTTCCACAGGTCTCCCTGTCACCAATGAAAATTATCTTTAAAAAATGTTGTTCTCATAGCTGGTCTACGGAGAGTGATCTGCCATGGACAAGACAAGGTAATACTGTTCCAGTAGAATGGGAGCCCACTAGGGCTCATTGCAACTCCATGACATCTTCAGTACGGGGCCAAAAGATCGACTGCGATCATTTTGATACCTAATAGAGCCCCCAGGTTGTGTTTGACCTCTTTCCAGCATTTAAAGCCAGTAGTGCAGAGGAGCCGGATCTTCCAGGGGAGAGTAACAGCAATGGTTCAGGTAGCCCCCGCTACAACCAGACACAAGAGGGCATCTGGGCATCATCTGGTAGCAGTGGTGTGTGCGTGGAGCTTAGTATTGGGCCTGGAGAACAGATTTTTGTGTACGGAGCCTTCAAAGTACAATCCACATTCAAGGAGCGTGGCCCTTCATCGTGGGGCCACAACACAAATAAGCATCTTGTTGGTAGTGAGAAGATTCACTGGTCACGGGACCCCACATGGCCCGTTTCTGTCAAATCTGCCACATTTCTCTCATGCAAAAATCAACTGCATGATCATTGTGTGTGGTGTCCAATTCACTGGTTGCAACCCTCAGAGGTGGGGGCGTACCTGGAGCAGTGTTGCATTCTATCCTGTGAGGCACTGCTGAACTTGCGTCTTTGTGTGTGTGATCAGATTGGTCTGGAGTGGGTCATGTCCTTGCGCACCAGACATTCTGCCTCATTCTAGAGAGGTATGGGATTGGAACACTTCATGTGTGTCCAGATTTGTCTGGTGTGACTCAAGTCATCACACACCAGATGTTGTGCTTCATTCCAGGTAGGTATTGCATTGATAACTCTTCGTGTGTGGCTGGATTTGTCTGGGGCGACTCAAATCATTGCGCACCAGAGGCTGGGCCTCATTCCATGGAGTTACAACATTGATAATTGTTTGTGTGCAATTAGGATTATCTGGTGCGACTCAAGTCATTGTGCACCAGACTTTGTGCCTCATTCCGAGGAGGCATGGCATTGGTAACTCTTTGTGTTTGATCAGAATTGTCGGGTGCGACTCAAGTCATTACGCACTAGACGTTGTGCCTCTTTCCTAGGAGGTGCGGATTTGGTAGCTCTTTGTGTGCAACCACATTGTCTGGTGCGACTTAAGTCATTGTGCACTAGACATTGTACTTCCTTCCAGGGACGTGCAGATTTGGTAACATTTAATGCGCAACTAGAACTATCGAGGGTGACAGAAGCCATTGCTCCTGAGACCTTGAGCGCTCCTACCAGGGATGTGCGGAATTGGTAACTATTTGTGTGTGGGCGGGCCTGGTTTAGCTGGGCCCCACTGTGAACAGTGTGTGCCCAAAAAGCAACCCTCCCCACGTGCTTGGCAGACCAGGACCCGTGCCAGAACGCATGGTGTGGAGATCCCTGAGTGAACTTCCAGAACGTTGGCCAAACCTCCATTTGTTGACCGTTGCCTGATCAGCTGTTATCTCTTTCTCCCCCTCTCCACTTTCGCCCTGGGATCCTGAATAAGTGTACCTCCGGCAGTGATCGGGCTAGGATCCTGGGAAAGGGTGGTCTCATCTCCAACTTGTGGGGGACGGGGTAGTAGTAGGTAGTAGGAACTGGTCGGAGGGTGGACGAAGGTTTGAACCCAGGGGGACTACAAGTGTGGTGACCACTTACCTGCTGTATATCAGTGCACCACATTAGGGTGCTGGGAGTGAGTGTGTGCTAGTGCGCATTATACTAAGCTGCCTGATATCTGTGGCACTGAGAGGGAGTGAGTGGGAGTAATTGATGGTGTTAGAGGACGGTTCTGACCATCAGGTCTGCCCTGATTTTTCGATTTTGACCACCTGGTTTTTGACTGTTTACTGTGAGGAAGCCTCCTATGAGGTGACTCACACACAGTAAACACATGGTAAAATGGACTGCGCGTGTTTACCACCGGTGCTGCCGTGCTAAGGAAAGGCTGCTGTGGCGCAGCAAGGGCAGGAGGCCCTGGGCAGGTTACATGTGATCATGTGTGCGCATGGATGTGCACCCATGTGAGGGCTGTGGGAGGAGGATTCCTGGTGTGCGCAGCCCAAGAACTGCGCTTAGGTAGTCCTGGTGCAGGAGGAACTATGCAGAGTGGGTGGTGACCTGGAGTAGGTCTCATGAGAGGGGTGTATACATGTGAGGGAGAGTCAGTGTGCTTACTGTCTTTTCACTGTAGGGACACCCAGTTCAATGCCAATGTCGGTGTGCTTAAGGTATTTGCATTGTGGGGATACTCCATTGAATGTCAATGGGAAAGGAGGGCCTAGGGTGCAACTCCAGTTCTCTGGGGTCCACCGAGACCAGAGTGACACCAAAGTACACTGTAACCTGTAAGAAAAGAATGATGCAGTAGGTTACAAGAGGTTGTTACTCTCCTCTTCCACTCCTGTATCTGTCACCAGGAGCATGCTTATTTTCAGACCTCTCAAAATGTGGTTTGAGGTGGTTCTTAGGGAGCAACCTTAAGGGATTTTTAGGGGTCCAGAGATCCATCAGGTAGGTGGATTCCCCCTTCTGCTTTCACCTCATATGGGCCTGCCCAGCGGTCCTGGAAAGCTCTGGGCTCCATAGGCTGCACAGCCCACACTTTTTGGCCAGGATGAACTCTACCAGAGTGACCTTCTGGTCAGCCCAGAGCTTCATAACTTCTTGACTGGTCTCATGATTGCTTTTCATCTTCTTCCAGAAGCAATGTGTTTGGTTGCGGAGGGCCAGTATGTAGCTTACCGCACCCTGAGGGAGGCTTTCTGGGAGCTTGTTCCCACCACTCTTTGACAAGACTAAGAGGTCCCCTAACAAGGTGGCCATCGAGGAGTTCATAGAGCCTAAACACAACTCCCTTCTGTGGCACCTCCTTTTAGGAAAAGAGAAGGCATGGCAGGAGCACGTCCCATTTACACCTCATAGTAGGCCTATTATCATGCACTTTAGGGTCTTGTTGAATCACTTCACAAGACTGTTGGTTTAGGGGTAATAGGGTGTAGATAACTTGAACGTTACGCCACACTTATCCCACATGGACTTCATGTATGCTGACATGAGGTTAGTGCCTCTATCGGACACTATCTCTTTGAGACACCCCACTCAAGTAAAATTTCCCATGAGGGTTCTGGCCACAGCAGGTGCAGTCACTGACCTCAGAGGGATGGCTTCTGGGTAGTGAGTGGCGTGGTCTACCAAGACCAGGATAAAACTGTTGGGATCTAGGGGTCCAACAATGTCAATGCCTTCCCTCTCAAGGGGAGTGCCAACCACAGGTAATGGGTTCAGGGGAGCCTTGAGCGTTTTCCCTGACTTCCCACAGGTCTGTCAGGTAGGACAGGACCTACAGAATGCACCTGAGGATGTCTTTATCCAGGGCCAAAAAAAGTGGGCAACAAGCCTGGTGAAGGTCTTGTCTTTTCCCAGATGTCCTGCCAGGGGAATGTCATGAGCCAATCCTAGTAGGAAGGCACTGTAACACTGACGAAACACCAGCACACTGGCTGCCCCAAGTCCAGGAACCTTAGGCACCCTGTATAGGAGGCCATTCTTCCAATAGATAAGGTGATCCCTAGAGGTATCACCTGCTGCCAAGGCCTCAGAGTGGGACACTCTTTCTGCACTTTGCAGAGTTCCTCCCTGGTGGGCCCACCCTCAACTTGCCAACCAGCAAGTTCAGGCAGATCAACCAGGGTGATAGTGTCCTCCCTGGTAGCCCTCAGGGCAACCTCCTCAGGCATCCTCCTCAGGTATCCTGTCAATCTGGACCGTTGGAACTTCAGGCGTAGGTTTCCAACACACCTTGCTCCCACTCTTCTTGTTAGCTGCCTGGGCCATTGAGATGGCCATTGTTCCAGGCTCCAGAGTTGCCCTTGACTCCCCTCCCGGGCAGCCATTGACCTTGAGGTCTTACAGATCTATTCAGCCAATCCAAATATCCCCAAGTGTGATCTGAGATCACCCTCCTTCTAGATAGTATGCTCCAGGCCGTTGCCAAACATACAATCCAGAGGCATAGCTCACAGCTTCTTTTCGAGACCCGTGAGACACCCCTCTCCCCCATTCAAAGGAAACAAGAGCCACAGGTAGATGACTCTCACGGTTGTCTGCGACAATGAATTGGTGGAATGTGTTAGGCAGGACATGCTCTGAGGACACCAGTTAACACTTTACAGTAGTCATACTGGCTCCTGTGTCTCTCAGAGCTCCCACCACTCATTGCCCATTGATGGTGACCCACTGCCTGTACTTAGAAGTTTTGGCAGGCATGTGGGCTTTTGCCATCATCTCCTTATCTCCCAGGGACACTAAGGTCCCCTCTGTTTGCTCCCCAAAGCTAACTGGGACCACATCCTACCCAAGCGCTACACTGGCCAACACTTTTGTCTGCTCACCAGTAGGACAGTTATTGTTCATGGGACATTTTTGGAGACTCCCTTGGAATGCCCTTATTTGTAACACTTAGTACACTGAGGAGCAAACTTCCCTGTCTGCTTGTCAAAAAATCCCTTTTTTGTGGGCTTGGACTGGGACTGGTTACCACTGTTCCTTTGGGAATTTTTTTGGGGACCTTTTGAGAACTCCTTACTTTTATGTTTTTCTCTCCCCTCTTATTTTCTGATGGGAGCTCTAGTCATCCTTTTGGGAGTCCTCCTTAGATGCCTTTTTGGGCACTGATGCTGACCTAGAGGTCCTCCTCTTCAGCAATCTTCTTGGGGTGGGTCAGCTTGCTGCCCACTAGATGCTAGCACAGCTCTGTAAAACAAATACTGAGCCTTCCCTACTGGAGACATGTTCTTTCACAGACCGAAACCCCCCACCCTCCCACCCCCACCCAGTGTTCATCTGGGATTATGTGCACTGTCAGCTGCACCTCATGAGTGGAAAACCATTTATCAATGTCATCTCCCACCAAATAACTAGGTACCAGGTCCACGGGGATTCGGACCTTCTTATCCCCTTCAGATGCTGAGGTAATGCTGCCACCATTGCTGGAATCTGCTTGTTTTGCTCTCATTCCAGCTCTTTAAGGCTCCTTTCATGAGCCAAATACTCCAAAGCAAGGTTCTCCTCTATCCTGACCTTGGCCATCTGCAGTTAAAACTCTATGCTTGACTGACTGCTAGCTCCTCTAGGGATAGGCCATGTGATGAAACGCTGCTTCTTGCTCAAGGCAGGGAGTTTCAATACAGGAGATAGACCCTCCAGCCATCCCCTGGAGACTGCATTTGGTAGCGGATGTACAGATCCTGATCTTGCTCCTCCTCATCATCCTCATCCTCTTGCTCCACTGAGGTTGACAATCGCTGATGGACTTCCTACCAGGCCTCCAAAGCTTTCTGCAGCTCCAACTTCTTGGTACCCTTCTTGGTGGGGAGACCCCTTTCCTGCCAGAACTTCTTGAACTTAGCCACAATATAACTTTACAAGTTGGCTAGCACCAACTCCATCACTGCAGGTATGTAGCAAGGAGAGTAGATTTGGAAAACAAATACCCAATAAGGGAGAATTTAAAAACTTGAAATGGTCTTAGATTTTTTAGGTTCGGGTGGCAGTGTAACACAAAATTACTCCATGGCACTGCACAAACACAAGTCCAAATCGTCACTGCTGAATATGAGTGTAAGAAATTTGGTTACTGGTTGAAGGGGGATTCTCAAGCAGCAATTACATTTCTTCTCAGGGTGAAGTCATAATTAAAACCCTAAATTAACCTACGCTCAAGCCTCTTGGCACAGAGCAGTCAGGCTTAACTCAGAGGCAGTGTGTGTAAAGTAATTCTGTGACACCTCCAACAGCAAAACAGTGAAAACACACCACAAAAGGAGCCCACAACAGGATTAGAAAAATAGAGCTATTTGCAATTAAAGAAATAAGCAGTGCCTTATTTGCAAATAAAAACGTGCGTCCCCAAAGCCCTCCTCTTAAACACGCGGCTGCTGCAATTAAATGGGTGAACATGGAATACTGAGACTGCGTAATCTAGTGCTCCTGCAGTTTTCTGCTTTCTCCCATTGTGACGCTTTCTCGTTTTCTATTCCTCCGACCGCAGTTAATGCTTGAGGCAGAAAAATAAGTGCCGGCCCTCAAAAATAAGTGCTGGTGCCCCGCACCGGAAACAACAAGCACAAATTAAGCACTGGAAATAAGACCAAAATGAAAAACTCAAATTATAGAACCAGAGATATTAAATTTTAAAGATTTTCGTGAAAATAGAGCCAAAAGACATAAAGCGCAAACTGTGAATATTTGGTCAAAACCAACAAGTCACAAGTTCAGGCCAACCATGATGGAGCATGGGCTGGTTACAGGGACCCAGTCAGGCCCACTGAACAGAGTACCTTGAATCCTGGTTTGCAGAACGTTGAATCCTCGTTGAAGATGAGTCTCGCAGCACAAGTGATGTGTATGTTCCAAGTTGTGGTGAAGCTGCGTGCTAGGTCCTGCTGCGTCATCGAAGATCCTGTCAATGAGGGCTTGTATTGCAATGTCTGGAGTCGAAGATGCATTGCGCAGCCAAGGCTATGCATTGGTTCCCAGGTGCTGCGAGGCTGCAATGCGGAATCCAGCATTGAGGCTGGTGTTGACAAGAGATGTGAGCATCTGCGCTGAGGATATGTAGTGCAGTAGCAGTTCTGATGCAGCTGCGGGCTGCGATCTGATACAGGTCTTTGTGATGGTTCCGAACCACACATCAGTAGGAATGGTTCAGTTCTGCTTGGGTTTGCACAGCACGGCAGAGGCAGGGAGAGCACCTTAGGCCACCTTCCAAGGATTTAGAACTGGGGTGACACCACTTGGAAGGGTAGACCCAGAGATGGCATAGTCCATGTGCAGGAGCAAAGTTGTTGGAGCTTTCTGCCCCCTGAGGCTCAAGTCAGAGGGCCAGCTAACTAGCACTTGGAGTTACTGTGGAGTACTGGGTTTAAGAGATGCAGGTCCAGTTCTTCTCACCCAGGCAAGAGGGTAGAAGGCAGAAGGGCAGCACAGCAAGGTATTAGTCCAGCGGGCAGCAGTATGGCAGAGAGGCAGTCCTTTAGCAGCTCAGCAGTCATTCTTCCTGGCAGAGTATCCACAGCTCCAGAAGTGTACTGAAGTGGTGGAGTTTGAGGTATAGTATTTATACTCAATTGTGCCTTTGAAGTGGGAGATAAGGTTTTAAAGGTTTCCCTTTGAAGTCCCAGGTATCCTGCTTTTCCTGTACTGGCTCTAGACTTCCTACAAGAGGTATGCAGCCCTTTGTGTTGAGGCAGGACAGAGCCTAGTTAAGTGTAAGTGGTGCTGTGCCTAGCTCTTCCCTCCCATCCTGCCAGTGATGGCTCATCCAGGCACAATTAAGCTTCCTATTTTGTATGGCTGTCTAAGAGGAATACACAAATTTCAACTGTCTGCTACACCTGGGCATGTGACCCAGGTACAAGCACTAGATGGCAAAGGCAGGAAAATGCCAACTAAAAAAAAAGCAGATGATGGATGGAATGCCGAGCAAATAAAAAATTCACCCCTAGTGACAGATCTGAGTTTAATCCATTATTTTTTTGTTCACCAAGTCACCCCAATTGGGATCCAGCCATATGCAAATCAGTCTGATCCTGGTCCCCATGGAAACAGTCCAGCCTGAAGTACCAGGCCAGGCCCTACCCGGACTGGAAACAAGCATCCTGGGACCGGTTTTGGGGTATCACCCCTCATCAGCATGGCTATCTTGAACCCAGTGGCACATTGAGCACAGGACCCACATGAGGGGATACTCTTCCCACTTAGGGCGACAAAAGCAGATGATGGACGAAATGCTGAACAACTCAAACATTCATGCCCAGTCACAGATTTATGTTTAATCCATTGTTTTTTTGCTCCCCGCGCCATCCCCATTTGGACCCAGCCATAATGCAATTCAATCTCGACCCTGATATGTGACTGGGGTGAATGTTTGAAAATGTTCAGCATTCCATCCATCATCTTTTTGTGTTAATAAAATTTC
Organism: Pleurodeles waltl; assembly: GCF_031143425.1. NCBI lineage: Eukaryota > Metazoa > Chordata > Amphibia > Caudata > Salamandridae > Pleurodeles > Pleurodeles waltl. The sequence continues at coordinate 113,711,137 of NC_090438.1, forward strand.
TAAAAGTGGAATTTTGAAAATTGTAACTTAAAAATCCAACTTCACCATAAGTGAAGATTTTTAATTTCAATTCGAAAGACACCAAACATGATCCGCTTACCTGGTCCCATTTAGGATTTATAGCATATTAAGTATAATAAGGTAACTCCAACGTTAGGCTATGGTAGGAGCAGGTCTTGCAGTAGCAAAAAACAAATTTAATTGTTTTTCACTACCAAGCTATGTAAATGTACATGCCTGTTAGACCTGACAGTCATAAGGTGGTCTTCCCCAACTTTCTTCCTGCCTCCCTCCACTTTTCTGAACTCATTTTTGCTGGTTTTAGGACTCTGCACACTTTACCACTGTGACCAGTGCTAAAGGGTGTGTGCTCTCTCTCCTAAACATGGTAACATTGGCTCCTACCCAATTGGCATTTTTAATTTACCTATGCGTTCTTAGTAAAGTGCACTAGATGTGCCCAGGGCCTGTAAATTAAATGCTACTAGTGGGCCAGCAGCACTGATTGTGCCACTCACATAAGCAGACCCTTAACTATGTCTCAGGTCTGGCATTGCCAGGCCTGTGTGCAATTTCACTGCCACTGCGACTTGCTATTTAAACCTACTTGCCAAGCCTTAAATTCTCTTTTTCTTACACATAGGTCACCCCTAAGGTAGGCCCTAGCTAACCCATAGGACAGGGTGCTTTAAGTAAAAGGCAGGACATGTTCTTATACATTTTACATTTTCTGGTAGTGAAAAAACCCCAAAGTAATTTTTCAGTACTGTGAATCCTGCTGTTCTTGTAGGACAGCATTAGAAATGCCCTCATATGCTTTTAAGTGGTAATTTCTGATCTGAGAGAAATAGACTTGTCATGTTTGGTATGGATGGAATGGTAGTGAGAAATCTTACTTACTGGTGAAGTTGGAGTCTACATTACTATTTCAGAAATGCCACTTTTAGAAAGTAGGCATTTCTCTGCACTTACTGCTATCTGTGCCTTACGGCCTGTCTCCAACCCACATCTGGTCTGTGCTGGTTGACAGCTCCCCTTGTGCATTCCAGCCAGACAGTCATAAACACGTCAGTCAGCTGCATCTGCATTCATCTGCTTACTGATGAGTCTTCCTGAGTAGGAAGGGTGGAGGGGCTCTCACACTTCAAAGGCTAGTGGCCTGCTCGCATATAAAGGATGGATAACCCCCCCTACAGGGCCCCTGGCGGACAGGGCTGGGTTGAAAGGATAACTTGTGCACTTCAGAACCACTCTTTGACGTTTCCTCCACTTCAAAGGCACTTTTGGGTATATATATACTGGGTCTGTGACCCCACCAAATCAGACACTTGTGGACCTAAAACTGGACTCTGTCAGAAGGACTGCCTGGCTGCCTAAAGGACTCATCTGCATTGCTTTGCTTGAAGGACTGCTGGCCTGGTTGTTGCTTTGCTGGCTGCTGACCCGTGACTAAGCTGAAAGGACCCTCCCTTCCTCCACAAATGCTCTCCAAGGGCTTGGATTCAACTCACCTGTTGTTCAGAGGTCTCAGGGCTATCAAAGACTTCACCAAAGAGAAGAAAATCCAGTGTGTCAGAAAATTGATGCAAAGCCTGCAAAATTCAAGACAGCACCTCCCGGATCGACGCAGTACCTATTTCACAGCTGAAAAATCCTGCATCACCTGCCAAATCGACACAGCCTGTTGCCTCTTTTCAACACTTTCTGGATTCTCTGTGCATCGTCCCTGGGGATCAAAATATCCCTGCATCTCAGTGAGGAACCAAGCCTGTGCTCCCGGAAACCGACACATTGCCTTGGAGCTTGGAAAGAAATGGCCCATTGCATTTGGCGTGCCGAAAAAATCGGCGCTTCACTTTAGCTTTCAATGCATCTCCTCCTGTGCAGCCCCTCTGCATCATTATTTTTGACGCATCCCAAGAACTGTGTGTTAAAAGGATACAACCACTGTTTTTTAAGGATTGAGACTCCTCTAAACCTTTAAAAATTGATATCTTGGCTTGGGCAGATTGGATTTTTGTTGCTTTGGTCTTATTATATTCAGATAAATATTAACTATTTTCCTAAACTGGTGTGGAATACTTTTGGTGGTGTCTTTCACTGCATGAGTTATTCCACAAATATTCCACAAATACTTTACACATTGCCTTCTAAATTAAGCCTGCCTGCACTGTGCCAAGCTACCGGAGGGTGAGCACAGGAAAATCTAAGTTGTGTTGTGACTTACCCTGACTAGGATTGTTTTCTCTACTTGGACAGGATGCAAACCTCTGCCAACTAGAGACCCGATTTCTAACAATGCCCAACTTTTTAAATACACTGCAATCTGCCATCTGGGTTGTCCAGGGCCTACCCTAGGGGTGACTTATATGTTTCAAAAATGATGTTTTGGGCCTGGCAAAGGGTTTACTTTGCTAGATAAAACTGGCCGTTTAGACTGCACACACATTCTGCAATGCCAGGCCTGAGACATGCTTAGAAGGGCTACTTACGTTGGTGGCACAATCACTGCTGCAAGGACACTAGTTGCATTTAATTTACAGGCCCTGGGCACATGTAGTACCACTTCACTAGGGACGTAAAAGTAAATTAAATATGCTGATTGGGGATCAGCCAAATGTTACCATGTTTAAGGAGGGAGTACATGCACTTGAGCATTAGCTAACAGTGGTAATGTGAGCAGTGTCCTAAGGCAAGCTGAAATGAGATAGCAAAAATAGAGGAAGAAGGCAAAAGGTTTGGGGGAAGACCACCCTAAGGCTGACACATCTAACACATTCAACACCTTCAATTAGACCTGAAGTCTGCTAAGCTTCTCCAGAGGGGTGGATACTATAGGTATGAAGCCTATTAGCCCCAGAGCTAGAATGGGGAATGGCTGTGGATGATATATAGACTGTGGAACTGGAACCAACAGACAAATTCTCATGCCAGGATTATTGGTCAGAGACACAGGTTGCTACACAAGACTCCATCTGATGTAGATCACTGTCCATTATTTCCTATGAAATACCATAGTCTTCACCACACTGGAGGCTCTGGTCACCTGAAACATTAGATGTGCTGCTTTTTAAGGAAGGCCATGTATCAAAATACTTCTTCTCTATTTCTGGTAGAAGTGGGCAGTGTCTTCTTTTATGCCATGATGACCTACGGGATTAGGGCAAAGCGCATCTGCAACTTTCTTCCGAGGTGATAATGATGCATCAGAGTGAAGTCCTCATCTTGGAGATCTGACTGACATAAGTTGCATGTGTGTCTGATCCTCTTGTTGCTAAAGCCTTGTACCTTCTCAAAATTCATAGTGACAGGTGCCCCACCAGGATGGATTCGATAGAATGGAATCATATGCAATATACCACTCTGTATGGTCCAAGGGTGCAGTTGCAGCCATATGCAGTATATGCTGTATTCTCTGAGGCCATCCTCAGCCCCTGAGCTAAATTTAGCACTTCTTCCAAAGGAATTTCGCAATTCTATAAATCATTCTAAAACATCACAAATTCACAGTCCCAAAGTTTGTAACTGGAATTGCTGAAAGCTACGTTTGCAGTATACAAGACTGCATTGTCTTAATTCAACCTCATGTCCTTTTCTTCCACCACCATCCAAATACTGTGTCTTTATTTCACGTTTGCAGCTCCTTTTTCACCCCTGCTTTCTTTCTTCATCACTGTTTCCTATGTTTCTCCCTTGTCTACCTTTCTTGATCACTCTGGATTAAAGTCTGATGATATAAAATAAGTCCTGGTCCCTAAAAATGAATATCAGTGCCCACTACGTGCAACCACATATAAGCATTAAGCAATGCTGGAAACGTTTGGCATTGCCAGCACTGAGCTCCTTAATGACCTCATAAGTGAAGCAAACTATCCTCTATAATGACTGCCTCAGAGCAGTTTGGGTCCCTAGTGCATGCAAGGCATTAGTTCTCAGAAAATTTGACTTTAATGTCGATGTTGCATAACCATATTTTCCCCATGAACTCATGCCTTGGATTTGACAATCCTTTGATATTGAACATGGACCAGCCAAATGGTGCATGTAATCCATGTTGTTCCTAGAGGTAAAATAAACATTTTGCCATGCTCACATCTTCCTTTTTAATACATATATGTCACACAAGGGTAGGCCCGGGACAGCCTGTTGGTGCAGTTTATTTAAAAAGATGGATATGTACTTTACCTTCTACATGTCCTGATAGTGTAAAACTCTTGAATCTGTTTTTCACTATTGTAAAGCCTACCTCTCCCATAAACTATCTTTGACGTTACCATATTGCATTTAATAAGCTGTAATTTCAAAGTAGGAACAGGTAAACAGTTCCTGGTTGGTGCCTTTGGAATTTTAATGAAAAATCCTTTTCTTATGGTAAAGTCGGATTTTGAATTACAATTTTGAAAATGCCACTTTTAGAAATTTTACATTTTCCTATGCCTTATATATTAAAAATTCCTCTATTTCTCTAATCTGGTGTTAGATCCTTTTGTGGTGTTTTTTCACTTTGTTATTGTTTGGAGTGTGGCACAAATACTTTACACATTGCTTCTGAGTTAAGCCTCACTGCTCTGTGCCAAGCTACCTCAGGGCTGAGCACAGTTTAATTTAGGGTTTGCCTGTGACTTTACCCGGACAAGAATTGTGATTGCTGCTTGCTTGACATGGCCATGAAACCTTTTGCTTTTTCCCCCCATTATCTTTGCTCTCTTTGTGCGGCCTTAGGACTCTGGGCACTTTCCCACTGTATCACAGTGGGAAAGTGAGCATGCCCTTCCTACACATGTCAGGAGGGGATGCTTACATGATTGGTTCATAGGCTGTACCCAGGAGCGCCCTGTAAAAAGGCACACCGCATACCCGGGGCAGGTACAGCCCTGGCTACTAGTGGGACATTGCACTGAGTGTGCCACTCACCAGAATAACCTGTCAAGCATGTATCTGGCCTGACAATGCAGGCCTGTGGAGGCGCAGTTGCTCCGGTGCTCAGGATTACACTTCTAACTGTGTATCCAATCCTGAGTGGGCCCTGTGGTACCCTTAGAGCACCTCCCTGAAGGGCAGAGCGGGTGGTAGATGGAAGACTGGGCAGGTACACGTGGGTGTCCCATGCCCCGGTAGTGAAGAACCCCCACATGGGTTTCCCTACCTAGGGGATCAGCTCTTTCCAGAGGGTTTTTGTTGATTCTCTGTTCAGTGGCCTTAGGGTACTGGGCACTTTCCCTCTGTAAAAATAGTGGGAAAGAGTGCACACATTTCCTACATACGTTAGGAAGTGGTACTGCCCAGTGAATGCAAGTGTGCCCACTGGTGTTTCACACGTATTCAGCCTGTGATAGCAGGCATGTGTGTGCAGACTTACACCTATTGTGTTCTTAATCATGTATCCAGCCTGTCATAGCAAGACTGTCTATGCACACTTTCACCTATAGTTTTCTTAAACCCAAGTGCAGCCTGTCGTAGCAGGCCTGTGTGACCACACTGGCAACTATGGTGTCCTTAAATATGTGTCCAGCCTGTCATAGCAGGCCTATGTGTGCAACCTTACATCTGTTGTGTTCTCAAACATGTGTCTAGCCTATCATTGCAGGATTGTGTGTGCGCAAGGGCACGAATGCCCAGGGAGTGAAGTTTACCCATGTGTATTTTTTTTTACTACCAGTGAGAACAGCTCTGCTCATAGGTTAACATGGGGGAAGTTTACAGTTACTCCTAGCTGCAATAGTGGATTGCAGTGAAGCAGTCTCATAATGCTTCCTATCTTTAGATTCATCCTGACAAACCCGTTCCTGTGGTAAAGGTAGTTTATGCAACAATAATAACCTAGAAATGCCACTTCTAGAAATTGAACATTTCGAGGTTCTCAAACGATTTTGTGTGCCTTTTAAATTCAACTCCAGTTCACACTGGCGGCTGAGGGAGCACATCTATGCATTTCCCAGTGCCAGCTATAAACCTTGGGCACACATCTGGAATGACAGACCTCTGCCATTTGAAGGACTGGCTGCATAGATTAGAGGGAGAGGTTTTGACACTTGACCTCTCAGGCCAGACCATGGTCTCACTTAAGATTAAGATCTGCATTCCATGGCCCCATGGTAGATAGGACAAAAATTTAAGGGAGACATATGTTGTTCGAAGGGAAACCCTCTGAACCTCCCTCAAATTCAAAGGCACACTACAGTATAAGTACTGGTGCCACACAGCAGAAAAGTAGAGATTCACTTAAGGGGATGCAGGACCGGAGAAACTGGACTGTATGGTGCACACTGCCAGAGGAATCTGCTGTGCACAAAGGCTATTTACTGCCCTTGAAATGGACCGCGCACTCTTCCTAAATCGTGGTTGGATTGTGCAGATTGCCTGCTTCTGTGTGGCACCTTGAAGTGCGCTCTCCAAGGGCTTGTTGGCTTGCCCCCTCTTCTCCGGTGAAGGTCTCAGGGATATCAAAAACCTCCCATGAGTGACCTACAACTTCTACATGTGACATCTGGAGAGTGGTGCCCTCCTAATTGTCTGCTGGATTCCACCTGGTAGCAGCGGTGTGAGCATGGAACTAAGGGCCAGATGTACGAAATTTTGGGTTTGCGACTTGCAATTTGCAAGTCGCAAACCCGGATGCAGGATGGTGTCCCTGACACCATCTGCGAATCGCAAGGGGTTCGCAAAGACCCACCTCATTAATATTAATGAGGTGGGTCGCAATTTGCGACCCCCTTGCGATTCGCAGCACTCACAGGGATTGTGGCCTGCTGGAGACAGCAGACCACCATGTCTGTGACTGCTTTCAAATAAAGCATTTTTTTTTGTATTGCAGCCTGTTTTCCTTAAAGGAAAACGAGTTGCAATACAAACGAAAAAATGAAACGTTTTTGTTTCATTTTTTCAGAGCAGGCAGTGGTCCATAGCACCACTGCCTGCTCTGAAAAATGTTTTCAGGGCCATTCACAAAGGGGAAGGGGTCCCATGGGACCCCTTCCCTTTTGCGAATGGGTTACCACCAGTGTGACACTGGTGGTAACTGCGAATTGCTTTGCGACCATGTTCGCGGTCACAAAGCAATTCTACATTGCGATGTGAATCGCAAATAGGAAGGGGAACACCCCTTCCTATATGCGAGTCGCACTCCCATTTTGCGAGTCGGTAACCAGGTTACCGACTCGCAAAATGGGAATGAGTATCGCAATGTGCTTTTTGCATGGCGCAAACAGCGAAATTCGCTGTTTGCACCATGCAAAAAGCTTGCTACATCTGGCCCTATGTATTGTGCCTGGAACCGGATTGCCTGGTGCGAAGTCCTCAATGCAGTGCCCACATTCAAGGAGTGTGGGCCTTCACTGTGGGGCCTCGACACACATAAGAGTCTTTTTGGTAGTGAGTGGATTCACCGGGTGCGGACCCCCGTGTGGCCCACTTTGTCGATCGTGCTGCATTTCTCTCTTGCGACACACCGACTGCATATTCATTGCATGAGGTGTCTGATTCACAGGTTGCGAACTTCCGAGATCGGGGTGTACTCGTAGCAGTGCGGTACTCTACCGCGTATGGCACCGTTGAACTTGTGCCTCTGTGTGTGACTGGAATTGTCTAGTGCAACTCAAGACATTGCACACCAGATGTTGTGTCTCATTCCAGAGAGGTACGGAATTGGCAACTCTGTGTGTGATTGTAAATGTCTAGTGCGAATAAAGTCATTCAGACTCAAGCTCACCAGACGTTCTGACTCATTTCAGGGAGGTACGGAATGGTTAACTCTTATGTGTAATCAGAATTGGCTGGTGCGACTCAAGTCATTGCACACTAGATTTTTTGCCTCATTCCAGGGAGGTATGGAATTGGTAATGTTTGTGTGTAATCGGAGTTGTCTGGTGAGGAAGAGCAGATTTGTGTGCTGGAGCACTCTGCTTGGCTGGGCGCTATTGTGAACGGTGTGTGTCCTATAGTGACCCTCTCCCCCGGCTTGGCAGAACAGGGCCCGTGCCGGAGGGCACGGAGCAGAGACCTTTGAATGAACTTCCCAAGTGGGAGCCAAACCTCCATTTGTTGACTTCTGCCAATCAGCCTGTTGCCTATCCTTTTTCCACATCTTTCACCCAGGACCCTGAATAAATGTGACTCCTGCCGCAATCGGTCTTGTTTCCAGGGAAAGATTTCTTTCATCTCCAGCCTGTGGGTGGAGTAGTAGGTGTTGGTTGAAGGGTGGAGGAGGGTTTGTGCTCACGGGAAGTGTGTGAGTACAGTAACAACTGACCTGCTGTATATCAGTGCACTGCATTAGGGTGTTGGGAGTGTCTGTGTGTACAAGTGCGTGCTATACAAGCCTGCGTGATATCCCTGGCACTGCACAGCAGTGCGGAGTGAGTGGGTGGGAGTGACTGACTATGATCTACTGCACTGCACAATGGTGTGGCCTCACACATTGCTTTGTTGCTAAAAGATTATCACGGTTGACATTGTTTTTTCTCTGTGGAGCTTAGGCCCAGAAGGCTACTCCAATCAATCAATCAATCAGAGTATTTGTAAAGCGCACTATTCACCCGTGAGGGTCTCATGGCGCTGAGGGGAGGAGGGGCTGTTACTGCTCAAACGGACCATGTCTTGAGGTGTCTCCTGAAGGTAAGTAGGTCCTGTGTCTGACGCAGATGGGTGGGAAGAGTGGTCCACGTCTTGGCAGCGAGGTGGGAGAACGATCTGCCACCGGTGATCGTTCTGTGGATGCGTGGGACGTGGAGAGGTCAAGGTCGGCAGAGCGGAGCTGTCGGGTTGGGGTATAGAAGGAGAGCTATCTGCTGAGGCATTCTGGTCCGGTGCTTTAAAAGTGCTGTATTTATTGGTATGTACACATTGCTATTATTGTTGTGAACTTGTGTTGACAATGTTTTGCACTGCATGAGGGTGTTGGGAGAGACATTTTTTCCATGTGTACATATTTCTGACGTCGTTTTAACACGATTGGGCCTAGTACTGCTAGTTATATTTCTGAATGTGATTTATGCCCAAAAGTACATGATTTACATGTTGTATTAGTTGATGTGTGTGTTGAATACAAATGATCTTTACATATGCCCTGTGTGAAATCTCTTTTGTGCGCTCAGTGTCTTTATTGTGTAAGAGTTCTGTGCCAATGCTTTACACATTGCCCTTGTGATAAGCCGGACTGAGCAGTGCCAAGCTACCCAAGGGAGAGCACAGTTTATACAATGAGTGTAATCACCTGCCCCTGACGGGAATTATATGTTCTCCCTTGCTAGGGTCTTGCCTCAGCCAGTCAGAACATGCTGCCTCCAACATTTGGAGGCAGAGCTGAGATAGGTCTTGCATTTGCACAGCATCACATGATAACTAACTGCGCACCATAATTTCATGTACGCAAAAAGTTTTCCTTAGTTTCCTGAGGTGTGTTTGAAGGAAGGAGTGACCTTGTTGTCAGTGATTTTTGCTCCCTATAGATCTCTATTTCGGTTCCCGAAAGTTTGCCACCATGCCTCGGGACCTACCTAAGAGGGACTCGTTTTGGTTTGCTGACCTGGACCTGTATACAATGATGCAGCTCGAGGGTTTCTGCCAGGAGAGGGGGATGCTTGATAGGGTATGGGCCACAAAGGTGGACCTTGAGAAGGTCCTGGGAGCATGGGCAGAGGCCCACCCACATGCCATCTCCAACACTGCTTGAGCAGGGCTTCCCCCCCTCAATCAGTAAAACAGTTTCCTACAACTATTTACAACAAAATCATTGTTGCTACTGCATTTATCTTAAACAGTTAACAACCATTGACAAAGCCACTAGGCCTAACTGGTTGTAAATGTATGTCAATTGTTGTGTTATATATCTGGCTGCAGTGACAGAAAGCTTATAGAAGTACCAGGAGGGTGGCACAGTATGAGATTCACAGGAATTTATAATACATATTTATATATGCCATGGCCGTTTTAGAGACTCCCCACACACACACTTTTTAAAATCCTACTTAAAGTCCTATTGGGCATGAGAGGGGAAAGGAATGCCGGTTACAGGCGGAAAATAAGGTCACGGAGGCCAATTCAATTTCTGTTTCTACCACTGCTTTCATGACCCATGAGGCCTAGTGTAGGGAGGGTCCTACGGAGTAGACACCCATTCTCAACCCGAGGCAAAAGTGTTCAAACCAGCCCATGTGTAAGTGGCAGCAACTAGAATAGGGCCCCGTGGATAGCTGGAGGCAGTCCAGTCTATCCATGGGAGCTCTCGGGCCGGATGTAGACGGCCTGGGAAGGGATAGGTGGCTTGCTGGGCGGGGGAGGGACATAGAAGTAGATTTAAAAGGGGAGGGTGGGGACGGACCGGCCTCTTTCAGTGCCAGCCTCCGTCACGCTGTGCGAGAGTTGGCGAGGGAGTCTACAGTAGCGTTGTGGAGTCAGGCCAGTGGAGGCCTCCCGCTGGTACAGCAACCAGCAGGGGCGTGTTCTTTAATTCTATTTTCCCTGCCCAGGACCAGGACCCATTTTGCAGGGAGACAAGCATTTGGGTGCCAGGCGCGAGTTTAGGAACGTGCTTGTTTAGCTATTTTCGGCTGTGCGGCCTACGGGAGCATGGCCGGGGGGCCAGACATAGAAGCGGTCAAGGCCGCTATGCGCATGCTGGGCGAAGCAGGACGCGCGGACCTTTTGAGGCCCGTCGTCCTGGATGAAGCCTGGGTAGGCTTGACGCGTGCGCTGCGTGCCGCGGCGCAGGCCGTGGCAGCGGCAACCGCCATGTGCTTTTCCCCTACAAGATTAAATAAGAAAAAAGGGAGAAAAAGTCGGGGACGCGGCGCGGCTGCCCCCCTTCCTCCAGGCAGGCAACAGGACACAAAAGGAGAGCCCCAGCTGGGGGCAGAACAGGAGAGTGGGGCCAAAGGAGAGGAAGGCCCACAAGACGAGGCTGCAGGCCCTTCAGGGCCAGTGATGAGGGCGCAGGGTGCACCAGACAACACAGGGCAGGAGTCAGGGGGCCCATTGGGGATAGAACAGCCCCTGGACTTGACCAGGGTGGGGCTCACACTAGCTGGGACCTCCCAGGATGCGACAGCCAGCAGTGAGGACAGGGCAGCACAGGCACAAAAGGCAGGCGCGGCAGGGGCACCTACCGGAGGTGCACTTGGCGTGGCAGGGACCCCAGGCAAGTTGAGAGAGGAGGGCCATGCTGCGAGCATTGGTTCCTCGCAACACAAGAAGGGGACAGGCCGCCAACCATTTGCGGATTGGGCGGCGGTGGACATTGAAGCGCGAATATTGGAGCAAAGACAGTTGGTGGAGGAAACAGAGCACAGGTGGGAGCAATTATGTATTGCAAGAGGTGAAGCAGAAGGCAGGTCCAAGAAGGTGAAGAGGAAGGCGGACGAGACAGGAGGTTGCCCTGATGAAGGCCATTGGCCGGAGAAAGGTAGCTGGGTATGGACACCGCAGGTAGAACAAGAGACAGCGCAGGAGGCTAGTGCGGCCAGTGAGTCTGGCAGCGTGACGGTAGCACTTGGCACACACGGCCAGTCGCGGCGGAGTGAGGCGATGTCTGCATCAGAGGCGGGCAGAAAGGTGGCGAAGCCAACGGGCGCATTATGGCCCCAGGACGTTGGTCAGAAGCGATAGAGGGGTCCCCGGCGGCTTTCTCTACTTCGTGGGAACGCAAGAAGGACACGGGTGGTTTGCGCCAGAAGGGGAGTAATGCGGGGGCTGTATACTGCATGGAGGAAGTGTGTAGAGTAAATGAAGGTATGGGGATGGATGAAGAAGTGGAGATTGAGCTTGATTATGACGAAGAGCTGGATGAGTGGGAGGAAGGCGAGATTCAAGAAAAAGAGGTGAGCGGAGTGCAGGGGAAGGGAAAAGGGCACAAGAGCGGCGCAACCCCGTCTGCTGTTTCTGTTTTGCAGGTGCCTACGTCGGGGCAAGGACGCGGTGTGTCACGGAAGGAAGGTGGCAGAGGCAAGATCACAACCGACGTTGGAGCGACGGGTCAGGGGATACAAGGTAAAGGAGAATGGTGGGCGCCATGGGAGTCCAAGGAAGGGACAGGGGGCGCAACCAGATATAAGTCAGTAGGAGTAGGGGAGGACTCAGTGCACCCTCGTGTGGAGGCAGGTAGCAGCGTGGCGAGCGGAATAGGTAAAGGGACTGATACAGGAAAGACAACAAAGGGGGGGTGAAGAGAGAGTGGGGGGAAGGTAGCAGAGAGGAAGAGGACAAAGCATTAGCGGGACACAAGAAGAGGTTACCTTACATGGGTTTTGCGATGCCTTTAGGGTCCCACGTGGCGGAAAAGACGAAGGCAAGAATTTGGAGGCATGAATATGACGATGTGTTCAAGCTCTTACACGGAGACATACAGGCTAAAGAGGGCTCCAAGGAGGAGGAATGGGAATTAGCACGGAGGCCCAGAGTTCCGATTCCAATGGATAATTGGACTTCGGCTTTTCTCATCTATGCCAGCATATATTGTGAGAGACACCTTGACAGGGCAATTGCCATGTTTAAATACATGGACATAATTAGGAAAGCTCAACTACATTTTGTGGGGTTTTCCTGGTTAAACTACGATGAGGAGTCCCGAGCCAGAGTTAGCATTAACCTAGAGAAACCATGGGGAGATGTGGACTCCGAGTTATGGATGCAATGGATGGCATCGTCACACTCGGCGGCATCGACGCACACTGCAAGTGGCCTCCCTGTAGTGTATAAGCCTTTTCAGCAGCGTCCCGCTCAGGGAGGGGCGGGAGTACCTCAGAGAACGCAGGGAGTCACATCGGGAGTTTGTTGGAATTTCAACAAGGGATTCTGCTCTAGGCACCCTTGCAAGTTTAAGCACGAGTGTTCCAAATGTGGGGGAAAACATCCAGTCACGCAGTGTTTCACACGCAATAGTCCCGCAGAGCAGCGGAGAGGGGCAAGGGGCAGAGGGAGCCAGGGCACTACTACACCAAAAGGCACCTACTCCAATTAGATTGGAGGCATTATTGCGCTGGCTGCGCGTGTACCCTGACACGGACACAGCGCTAAAATTGGAGTGGGGTTTTAGGGAAGGTTTTCGAGTGGGTTACCAGGGTCCGCAGCAGAAGAGATGGGTGGAGAATTTACACTCAGCAAAAGTCATGCCGGAGGTAGTGTCAGAGAAAGTGCAGAATGAAGTATTGGAGGGAAGGATTGCGGGCCCTTATTACGGGTGGCCATTGGAGAACTTAATAATTTCACCTTTGGGAGTAGTGCCAAAAAAGAGCAAAGGAGAATTCAGGCTAATACACCATTTGTCTTGGCCTGAGGGGGAGTCGGTGAATGATTTCATTGCACCAGAGGATACCAAGGTGGTATACGCTACAGTGGATGATGCCATACGGATCATCCGGGGGTGTGGAAGACAAGCAGAAATGGCCAAATGTGACATCAAAGCAGCTTTTCGGCTGCTCCCGATACACCCAGAGGACTTCTCCTTGCTAGGAATGCAAATGGGGGGGGCGATATATGTGGATAGAGTCCTTCCTATGGGATGTGCGATTTCGTGCGCCCTTTTTTAAGCTTTCAGCACTTTTTTGCAGTGGGTTTTTGTACAACCGAGTGGGAACCGGACGGTGTCACACTATCTCAATGATTTTCTTTTTTTGGGAACAATGCAGTCAGGCTTTTGTGGCAGGGCTCTTAGGTTGTTTGAACAGATGGCTCAGGATTTTGGAGTACCGCTGGCACCAGAAAAAACAGAGGGACCCAGTTGTGTGTTGACATTTTTGGGGATTGAATTAGACACAACGGCCTTCATGGCACGTTTGCTGGCGGAAAAAGTGGAGGAGATGCTGTCCTTTTTAAGTGAGGTCAGGGTGAGGCGCAAAATTAAACTTAGAGTTGCACAACAACTGCTGGGTTACCTAAATTTTGCATGCCGCGTGGTACGTGGCGGAAGGACTTTTTGCAGGCGCATGGGGTTAGCGATGTCAGGGGCATCGCTCCCACATCACAGGATAAGGTTGACAATTGGCCTGTGAGAGTACATCAGGATTTGGGAAATCTTTTTGACACAATTCAACGGGGTCTCCATGGCTTTCCAAGAGGAGAATACAGTGTGGCAGGTGCAGATTTTTTCGGATGCTGCTGGGGCTGTTGGTTTTGGCATTGTTTGGGATGGGCGCTGGTGCGCGGAGTCATGGCCTGGGCATTGGCTCAGCCAAGGGAGGAGCATTGCCTTCTTGGAGTTTTTTCCGCTGCTAGTGGCACTGGCAGTTTGGGGAAATGAATTGGCAAACAGGACAGTGATTTTTCATGTGGATAACTTGACAGTGGTGGATTTGGTCAACAACCAGAAAGCTAGGGATGTGAGAGTATTAAAATTGCTTAGAATTTTTATGTTACGTTGTTTGACTCTGAACATAATATTTAAGGCAGCACACATACCTGGGGCAAACAACTCCATCACAGATTCTTTGTCTCGTTTGCAGTGGCAACGTTTCCGTCAATTGGCACCTGGCGCGGACGAAGTCAAGACAGCAGTTCCGAAGGACATTTGGGAGTGGGGGGCGTGATGGTCAGGAGACTGGTGGAAAGGTCGCTGGCAGAATCCACCCTTAGGAGCTACCGCCTGCCGTGGTTGGAGTTTCAGGATTTTGAAGTGTATAAGAGGCATTTTTGGAGCCAGGAACGGGGAGTATTGGAGGCGTGAGTCATGCGTTTTGTCTTGTTTTTGATTCACAAAGGTTTATCGCCCTCTACGATTGGGGGAAGGTTGGCAGGAGTGTCTTTCTACGGGAGGTTGTTTTTTGGTTGGGATCCGGCTAAGAATGATATTCTGGGAAAAATGTTGAAAGGGTGTGGGGGAGTTCGGGCCAGTTCGGTTTCGGTTCGGGAAGCTATTACTTTTTAATTGCTGATAGAGATTCTGCACGTTTTGCCAGTTTGTTGTTTTAATCCACATGAAGTGGCACTATTTAGGTTATGCATGATTTGGATGTTTTTTGGGGCTTTCCGAGTGTCTGAATTGTTGGGGGTGGGCACAGCTTGCGGGGTGAAGAAAAGTGAGGTGCGGGGCACAGGAGACAGATTGGGGATCTGGCTGAGGCGCTCAAAGATGGATCAGCTGGCCAAGGGTAAGTGGATTTGGCTGGAAACAGGGGGAATTTCAGAAGCCTGCCCGGTGCGAGAATGGGATGAGTTTGTTACAGGCTGTGAGTCACAAGGAGAGTGGGTGTTTCAGCACAGGAATGGCACTAAGGTTACAGCTTTTCAGTTGCTGTGTGTTTTGAGGATGGCGTTGAGGCGACTGGGAAGGCAGGAGTGTAATTTCTGCACACACTCTTTTAGAATAGGGGCAGCAACTGAGGCAGCCAGGTTAGGATGGGACTGGGAGAGGATTAGGCGCATCGGGCGATGGCGATCAAGGTGTTGTGAGCGCTATGTCAGAACCTAGTGCGTCAGAGAAGAGTGGGGTTTTGGAGCAAACTTGGGGTAGGGGACGGGAAGAGGGGGGAGTCATGTGCAAGAAGGCTAATATTTTTTCTCTTTTCAGTTTGTGTGCCGGGTCCGGAACTTATGAAGTCAATCACGTGGCTGGTGGGACATTCTTTCATACACTGGGTGGCCAAATATGCGGAAAAACAGATCTAAGGACGGTCTTTGGGACTACTGAGTAGCAGGCACAAAGTGATGTGGTGGGGGAAGAGCGGCATGAGGTGGGGTAATCTGCTTCCTTTTATCACTTCTTTGTTGCCGACTTGGGGATTTCCGAATATGATGGTCATACACCTCAGGGAAAATGATTTGGTATGTCTTTCAGGGCTCACCCTACTGCAACACATGCAGCGAGATTTGGTCATGATGAGGCGCAACATGCATGGAACTTGTTTGGTGTGGACAGAGTTTGTCCCAAGAAGGATATGGCGAGGGGCACAGAAGCATGGGGCGATTAAGAGGGCAAGGAGGAAGCTGAACAGGGCTATGCGAGTTTTTTGCGGAGAACATGACATTAAGGTTCTGAGGCACGAAGGCTTGAAGGCGGAGGAGCAGGTGCTTTTCAGGACTGACGGTGTGCACCTTTCGGATATGGGGAATGCACACTATATGATGGAGCTGCGTTTTTTGCTCACAGATCTGTGGGGTGAAAGCTTTTGGAGGCAATCATGATGGGAAAAACATGAGTTGCAGTGGGTTAGCTGGTGGGGCAGCAAAACGCCAAGTGGGTTTTGCTGAATGGCAGTGGATGGGGGAGGATGGAGAGTCAGATGCGGGCTTGTCCACCCTTCCGGGGGGGGGGGGAAGAAGCAGAGGCAGGATGACAGTCGGTGGGGAGGTCAGAGTCAGGCAAGGGGTAAAAAGGGGAAAGGGAGATGCGTGGAAATAGGAGTGGATTGGGTGAGAAGCGAAGGATAAGTGGGAGGTTTGAAAAGCAAATGGACGAAAGGGAATTACAATGTTAAAATAAAGGTATTAAGGTTATTATAAAGTTTGTTGTATTACTACATGTTATGATCTTTGAGCAAGCCTGTCCTAATAAATGGCACTTTTACACTAAAGAAGGGTGTCGGAGTCTCTGTCCCGATAGGGCCCCGTGGATAGCTGGACGCAGTCCAGTCTATCCACGGGAGCTCTCGGGACGGATGTAGACGGCCTAGGAGGGGATAGGTGGCTTGCTGGGCGGGGGAGGGACAATAGAAGTAGGTTTAAAAGGGGAGGGTGGGGAGGGACCGGCCTCTTTCATCTCCAGCCTCCGTCACGCTGCACAAGAGTTGGCCACTCACCCGCCCTGAAGTAAAGAAAGGTTGGAGGCAAGTTTGCAAGGAGGGTGAAAGGAGAATTAGAGGGAGGGGGTAAAATAGGGACAATGCTTTTGCCAGCTTAGGGCAGGATTACTCGGTGCGGGCAGTGGATGGGGGAGGGTGGAGAGTCAGATGCGGGCTTGTCCACCCTTCCAGGGGGGGAGAAAGAAGCAGAGGAAGGATGACAGTCAGTGGGGAGGTCAGAGTCAGGCAAGGCGTAAAAGGGGAAAGGGAGATGCGTGGAAATAGGAGTGGATTGGGTGAGAAGCGAAGGATAAGTGGGAGGTTTGAAACGCGAATGGACGAAAGGGAATTACAATGTTAAAATAAAGGTATAAAGGTTATTATAAAGTTTTGTTGTATTACTACATGTAATGATCTTTGAGCAAGCCTGTCCTAATAAATGGCACTTTTACACTAAAGAAGGGTGTCGGAGTCTCTGTCCCAGATGTACAGAAGGGCCAGTGACACTGACAAGGATATTTGTAGGGGTAACAAAAGGTAAATCGGGGTAAACGTTGCTATCCGTGGTTATGTTTCATTGACGTACATGTCCACAGTTTCACGCTGCGGATTTTAGTTAAAACACTTTTTGATTTCTAGTGTTTCATGCCCGGCACAGTTTCGTTTTAGAGCATGGGGAAAGTGGGCAATAGTCCAGGGCCCCCACCTTCCACAGGGTCCTCTGTGAAATTGATCTTTAACTCTAACACCCAAAAAATGAGTAATAAAATTCAAAGTTGTACCCCTCAAATATTTTTTGCACGAGGCCCTAAAATCCTTAATATGACGCTAGTCCTGTAGTTATTTTGCGGTCAGTGTTGGAAATCTGACAGCACGCACAGGGTTACTCTGAAAAAAGATTTGTCATTATTAGAATGGCCTCGAGAGCTCGCCTTTTTACCTCATTATGGATCGTAATTAAATTGAGCGCAGATTGAAGAAAATAATGAAATGAGGTAGAGGGAGCTTCTGAAGAGCATCAGTCCAGCCCTGTCTGCTGCAGGGCTAATTGCGCATCAGTGTGATAGCGCAGGGCTTCATTATGAGTCAAAAGAAGATCAATGGGCGCGCGGCAGTCCCGAGCCCTCCCGAGAACTCGGCGCAGTGACCATGATTTGTCGGTCTGTGCTACAGGTGTACTTACGGTAATCAATAGCCTCATGGTTACTGGCGCATGCCCCCGCTACAGTCGGCGATTGGAGCTCAAGCTTTCGCAAAGCTGTACTCCTTGTCATGTAGGTACAAGAGCGTGAACAGGAAAATGATGTGTGCTGTTAGTGGCGCTCTGTATATCAGTTACCTGTTATCGAGGGAATAATCCACGTACAAACAGAGCCATTTCACAATTTTGACATGTTTTCTGTTTAATTAATTGCCACCCAAGGAGACCAATTAATTTTGCATCAAACTACGCATTCCTGTTTTATGCTAGAGGTACTCGCGCAGTCACCCATCAAACATCCCAAGTGAATGACAAATTAAGGTAACCTGAAAAAACACATTTCCAAATGTGTGAATAATTTAAACAGCTTTCAAGCGTGAAGTTGATACTCTAAACGTTTTTGCCCTGAGGCCTGTGTTAATAGTATAACTGCACAGCATCTGTATAAATGCATGTTTTACCAGTACCTCAAACTGGTGTGAAAATACCTTATCAGTCCTCTATGCAAGGCACAGTGAGGCAGCCCCCACTACACACACATCCCTGTGTTAATCACAGGTAGGTCTGGTTGCAGCCCTTCGTGGAGAAGTGTGGCTCAATGGTTAGAGTGGCAGACCCTGAAGCAGAGATCTGGCTCAAGACCAGGGTTCAAGACCCGCTTCAGCAGGTCTTGGGCTCAATTCCCTTTGACCAGATAATTCTTGCCTCAGTGCCTAATCTAATTCATGGGTCCCACTCTGCAACTCTAGGCAATAGCTTGCTTAATCTCCACAACGGCCCCAACAGCCCTGGCTTCACCCTGGGGGTGCTCAGGAGTGGGCGCCTCACAGGGAAAAGCCAGGAGGGGTTCCATAGCGGTATGAGTACAGCGCCTTGAGACCCTAACGGGTGAGTAGTGCGCTATACAAGTGCTAATTTACATTTTTACATTTTTTTACATTTCTATCCGTTGACATGAGATGGCAACCCCATCATAACTGCTGTACTAGGAGCTCGGGGTAGCCAGTTCGGGAGCTCGGGAGAGACGTTTTTTGTTGCATCGAAAGTGACAGTCGTTTAATTAAAATTTCTACAGATTCACAATCGCAATTAGGAAATCCTTTGTACATCCTGTCAGCAAATTGCTACTTGGAACTCCCTATTTGCGATTTCCTATTCAGCGATTTCCAAAATGCGATTTCTACTGGATAGAAATCGCATTTTGCGCCATCAAAACAGCCTTTCGTACATTCCAAAATAGCATTTTGCATTTCTTAACCGCTTGAAATTGCGAATCGCACCATTATGAAATGTGAAATGCCTTCATACATACGGTCCTACGTCCACAAAGCATTTCTGACTGACCCTAGATAGGCATTCCCCGACTCTGGTGACTCTATGCATGTTTTGGATTTCTAAGGAACACTGATGACCAGAGTTTCCTAGCATGATAGGCCAAACACGATTGTGTGAGTCAGTGGTTGCACTCCATGCCCGGCTTCACTAACTCACCAGCACATACTCCCTCACAGATTTTGAAGACATGACTTGCTGCCAACATATTCCGGTTTGTGGTTGAGTCAACCTGTGACTGTGCATCCTATGAGAAGCATCCTCTGTTTAGAGCACTGCCATAGGATGTATGACGTAAGAGTAGTACAAGAAAACACATCCACTGATGTGGACTGTATCTCAACATATCTTATCGAGAAGCACTGCTTGACATGAATATGAAGTCCTAAATAATACTTACAAAAAATATCACCCTGTTGGGTGTAAATGTTCTATTATTAACTCAAATGAATGTCTGACTGGGTAGACGTTATTTGGTACACAAACGTCCTGGCTAGATTATTGTGGCACCACTTCCTGATGTAATTCATCAAATCAAATCCCAAACACACCAGTGCAATGCGATCAACCAAAAGTCATGAGCCACCGAGAAACCGATGAAGAGAAACATGCAGGTATTGTGGTGGTAGCTACGTCCACATTACTATCTTGTGGTTCCCATAGGGTATCCAGATCTTGAGAACCCACAACTGGGGCATTTTGCAAAAATAGAAGTAGGACTATAATTTTACGCAGAGGTGCAGAATGACAGCTCTTGTCAACATAGGAACACAGAAGAGGCACTAAAAAAATAAAAACAATGCAATTTGTAAAGCCAGTATCATGGCTGTTAATTGCTTACTTATAACAGCTGCTAACTAGCACAGCTTTAAAACTTCTAAAAAAGTGCCCTTCACATCCTGAGAACCCACAACTGTGACATTTCGAAAAATAGAAGTAGGACTATAGTTTTACGGAGAGGTGCAGAATGACAGCCCTTTTCAACATAGGAACACAGAAGAGGCACTAAGAAAATAAATAAAATGTAATTTGTAAAACCAGCATCTTGCCTGTTAATTGCTTACTTACAACAGCTGCTAACTAGCACCGCTTTAAAACGCCTAAAAAAGTGCTCTTCACTGTTTTCCAGTTGACCCTCTTATAAAAACGGGACATGTGCCAAATTAGCAGAAATCTGCCAGGACAGCTGTTAAAAAACCGGAGTAACCCGACAAATCCAGGATGCCTGGTCACCTTAGATTGGGATCACATTGGCCATTAACAAAATGTTTCACATCTATCAAAGCCACCAGTGGGCATTGACCCGAGTCACGCATCAAAAACATCTACCAAGCAGAAAATCCAGACCTTTCACCCTGAAAAGCACAGAATAAACCCTAATGACATGGAAGATAATGATTACAGTGAAGCATTGTATACATGGTGAATGACCAAGTGGTATACACAGTGCATTCCAAGTATTAGATAATTCTACAGGGACAGAGTCACAGCGTTCATAGGAGCTGGTGGTTGCATAAAGAATATGGGTCTGATTTAGAACTCGGCGGAGGGGTTACTCCATCACAATGGTGACGGATATCCCGTCTGCCGAAATCGAAATCTCGTTATATGCTATGGGACGTCGATTTTGGCAGACGGGATATCTGTCACCGTTGTGATGGAGTAACCCCTCCGCCGAGTTTTAAATCAGGCTCTATGTCACATAAAACAGCGGCTACATATTGTCCAACCTCTCACCTTTGTGCTAACCCATGTACGCACCTATGGAGGCTTTGGTACGTCACCTATTTCACGTAACTGGGCATAAATACTGATGATGCCATCAGAATCATAGAGGCTGTGTCCATATGTTCATAACAAAATAGGAAAAAGGGAAGCTGCTCAGTAGCACTGCAGAAGCTCAATATACATCCAATTTACACTTTGGGTCATATTTACAAGCCCCTTGCGCCTTCTTGTGGTGCCCTAGCGTCATTTGTTTTATGCCAAGGAGCCGTTGAGGATGCCCCCACCGCGCGTCATATTTACAAAGTGGCACAGTGCATGCATTGCACCACTTTGTAATCCCTTGCGTCACATTATACCTGTGCCAGGTATAATGAATGCAAGAGGGGCATACCCAAGATTTTACTGAGCATTTTTTTCCATCATTTTTAATGCCTGCTGAGGGCAGGCATTAAAGTGATGCCCCCATAATCACCTATGGGCCTCCCTGTGCTTTCCTGGACTAGCGCCATAAATCGAGCAAAGCGGCACAATAGTGTTATAAATTATGACGTTATTGTGCTGACATGCGCCATGGTGCTCTGTATAGTAAATACAGCGCTACCATGGTGACGTTAGGGGGGTGCAGAGTGACACAAGAAAAGTGGCATCAGAGGTGACGCACCACGTTTTTGTAAATATGTCCCTTTGTATCTAATACTGTGAGCTAAGTGAGGTGCTCAAAGAATCCAAAACACATTTACATGTATTTGGGTGCTTTGAAGAAAAAAACATTAAACTCCAAGTCGATGAAGCTGTGCAGCTTGTCGCCCAACTGCTGCATCACTTTCAACATTTGAAATTCAGCATGATGATATCATCAAAAGGTAAAAGGTGGTACCAGTCCCGGTATTTTTCATCATAGACGAAAAGCTAAAACAACCCAAAGGGAGTGTTCTCACTATGTCAAAGGAGATATCAAGACTATGCCCCCACCTAATGACCATATGACTGAAGTTGATGTATCCCAATGTTTCTCCAAGATGGACCTCAACTCTAGATAGCACAAGCTCCTGCTAGACATTGAGTTTAGATGCATTTTCACATCCTCTACACATGATGCTTTATGGCAACATAATTACTTACATTTTGGCATCTCCAGGGCATCTGATGTGTTCCTGAACTGCATCCTATAAGTATTTTCAGGCCTCATGCGCATCACTAATGTCATAGATCAGTGGTTCCCAACCTGTGGTCCGGACACCCATTTGGGTCTGCGAAACCTCTTCAGGTGGTCCGCGACTGCTTAGAAAATTATATAATATTAACAGATTATGTCCCCAACTTTCAGTAATGGCTCAGTGGGGAGTCCCCAGATTCCAATTATGATCCAGTGGGGGTCCCCGGGTTCCAGTAAAGATAAAGTGGGGGTCCACAGAAGTCAAAAGGTTGGAAACGACTGTCATAGATAACATCTTATTTCTTGTGACCACAGTGAATCAGCATCACAATAAGTTTTGAGCTGTCCCAAAACGGGTTAGAGGCAGTGGGCTGGCATTCCGCTCAAACAGAGTTAGGGCCAGATGTACGTAACTTATTGCATGGCGCAAACAGTGAATTTCGCTGTTTGCGACATGCAAAAAGCACGTTGCGATGCTCATTCCCATTTTGCGAGTCAGTAACCTGGTTACCGACTCGCAAAATGGGAATGCGAATTGCAAATAGGAAGGGGTCTTCCCCTTCCTATTTGCAATTCGCATTGCGATGCAGAATTGCTTTGTGACGGCGAACGCAGTCGCAAAGCAATTCGCAGTTACCACCAGTGTCACACTGGTGGTAACCCATTCGCAAAAGGGAAGGGGTCCCAATGGGACCCTTTCCCCTTTGTGAATGGCCCTGAAAACATTTTTTCAGAGCAGGCCGTGGTCCTTTGGACCACGGCCTGCTCTGAAAAAATTCAACAAAAACGTTTAATTTTTTTGTTTGTATTGCAACTCGTTTTCCTTTAAGGAAAACGGGCTGCAATACATTAAAAAAAACTGCTTTATTTAAAAGCAGTCACGGACATGGTGGTCTGCTGTCTCCAGCAGGCCACCATCCCTGTGAATGCTGCGAAATGCAAGGGCATCGCAAATTGCGACCCACCTCATTAATATTAATGAGGTGGGTCTTTGCGACCCTCCTTGCGATTCGCAGATGGTGTCAGGGACACCATCCTGCATCCGGGTTTGCGACTCGCAAATTCGTATTTTGCTACATCTGGCCTCTACTCTCTTCTGGGTCAAACACACATTTTGGTATTGAATTCTTTAGCTGCAGGCTTTAAACTGAGTAATTCCCTTCTGCTGGAAAACAGGGTTGGAGTTAGTGCTTACTGCTTGGTGTGGTCTGTGTGCGGGGAAGTGGTACTCTGCAGATAGATGATGACTGGCTTACAGTGCAGAAAAGTCTGTCCCTCATCATTGAATGTTTGCACTGGCTGGATTCAGGTTGTGCATGCGCAGAGGACACGCTCTACGGCAGATCACTGACCGAGAACTTTGAGTCCCATCAGGCCATGAACATTTGTGTGTCTAGAGAGGTAGCAGCCATCTTTGATCTTTAGGTTAGGGTGAATGCCTGGCAAAGAGGCACATTCTGAGTAGTCACTAAAAAATCCAGGGAATGGGGTCAAAAGTCAGAACATCAGAACAAAAATTCAGGACTGAAGGTCAATTTTACGGACATATCTGAGGAGGTCAAGCAATTATAGAATAGATGGACGACATATGTACGGGTTAAAATGGGTTGGTATTCTTTGGTTTGTATAATACATAGCAGTATTGATACAACATAAGTATGTAGGAACCATAGAGACACTAAACAGAATTTGACATCCAACATCAGGGACGGTGGGATGAAAGGCTGGCCAAAGCAGTACTCTGTTGCTGAAGGTGGACTAAGGGTTCATTGACAGCAGTACTAGCACTACTAGTTTAATATTTTCTTTTTGAAGGTGTACTTTTTTGCCTGAGCTGCTTGTTTTCAGTAGCCTGTTCAAGCAAGTTGCATAGACCCTCTTCTTTAGTTTCTGCTTAGTAAGATCCGATGTTTGGAAGCATACTTTATGTTGGAGTACACAAGTAAAAATAATGGTTGCAATTTAATTAAAAGGGCAGCAGTTATGTAAGGGAAATATTCTAAATAAGATATTTAAATATTTACGTGCAGGAGTGAGTTTGATGCACAATATTGTGAGATTAAGAGACCACGAAGTATACACAGTTGGAGTGTACAAAGTGTATGCAGACACTGTGTGGGAGCAGCAAGACTGTGGAGTGCCCAACTCATGCTGTGCACATACATGTCAGCCTTCTTGTTGAGCTGCAATGCATACTTTATTCCACCTCATGTCACTTTCATCCACCTTCTTTCCCCTCTGCCCATTTATTTCATTTTTACAGCCTCTTTTAATCCTTACTTTCTTCCTGTGTCACTGTTTTCCATTCTTTCTCTTTCTCCTCCTTCAACACTTTTAACTTTCTCTCTTTTGTTCTGGGTTGAAGTCTGATAGAGGAAAAATAAGTTCCAGTCCCCAGATATATGTGCTAGGGACCCCACCCGCAACCACGGGCTCAATTTAAGCCCTGCGTACAGACCACCAACACAGCGCAGAGGCATCTCATTAACTACCAGTCAGAATCATTCAAATAATATACAAATATCATCAGTTACAATATTACCTACAGACAATGGACATTCGGACAATATTACTATTTCTATGTAAATAACGGACGGGTGGTCATCCTACTTCAGGTATAAATTTCCTCTTGTTTCACAACATCCTTTGCTTGCTAATCGTAATGTTGCTGTGGCCACAATCTTTCTACATGGATCTTAGATTCCATTTGCCAGAAACGTTTTCTTCCTATGGGTTTAATTATGTACATCCTGGATTACAGAATAGTATACCGAAAACCTGTGTTGTTAAAAATGTACTTTTGTATAAGAAATTGGGTTACTTACTGTTTGGGGGTGATTGAAATCATTCTCAAGCAGCAACCACAACATTTGTCAGGGTGAAGTCACAAGCAACACTAAACTAACATAAGCTCAGCCCTCAGGTAGCTTGGCACAGAGTAGTCAGGCATACTGAGAGGCAATGTGTAAAGTACTTGTGCAGCACTCCAAACAGTAACACAGTGATGCCAGATCAGAAAAATAGAGTATTATTTTTAATAAATAAAAACAAACAAGACCAAAATGGCAAACACCCAAACGGTAGAGCCAGAGAAATGCAATTTCAAAGCTCTTAGTAAAAATACCGACAAACAGCACAAAGTGCCAACTGTGGAAAGCTGGTTGTGCAGGACCGGGTCAAAGTTCAGACCGATTTCAATGGAGATGAGATGGCTACATGGACCCAGCTAGGCTCACTGAACAAAGTACCTTAAATCCTGATTTGCGGAGCATTGCGAGGAGCAACGTCTAAGATGAGTTGCGCAGTCAAAGTGATGCGTCGGTTTAGAGGTGTGGCGAGGCTGCAATGCAAGGTCCTGCTTCATTGTCAAGGATCCCGTCAATGAGAGCTTTCAATGCACAGTCCAGTGTTGAGGATGCATTGTGCAGCCAGGCCGTGGTATTGGTTCCGAGGAGCCGTGAGGCTGTGACGCAGTCTGGCATTGTTGTTGAGGTTGCCATCGACAAGGGATGTGAGGGCTTGAGCTGAGGATGCATTGCACAGTTGTGGTTTCAAAGGAGCTGCAGAAGCAATGCAGGTGTTTGCAACTAGTCCAATCCACACAGCAGCAGAGATGCATCAGTTCTGCTAGTGGTTGTGCCATGCAGCAGAGGAGATGCATCAGTTCCGCTGGATCCACAGAGTCTGGCAGAACACCTTGCAACCACTTCCAATGGTCCAGGACTGGGCTGGCACCATTTGGCAGGATAGACTCACAAAATGGCAGAGTCCAGGTACGGGGTTCAAGGTTTCAAAGAGAGGGAGCACACTGCCTGCACTCTAGCATCAGTATCACCCCAAAGCATCATGGTAAATGCAGTTGATTCGTAGTCTGTTCAAAAAGTAAAAAAGAGTCTTTCACCTCTGTAGGTGCAGCAAGTGCTGTATATCCCTGTACATGTGTTTCTGGGTTTAGCCCGTCATCAGCAGGGAGCAGCGTGGACTAGGGTCTGGCTTGGAATGCCACCAAATGTCTTCTCAGGTTTAAGTACCGCTCATGGTGCACAGGTGCCTCCCAAGGCTCGTCAGCCGTGGCTCAAGGTGGCTGGAGCCTTCTATTCTTGGGGCTTTTGTCTGGAGACCAGCCAAATAGCCCTGGGAGTCACTTTCAAGGCTTGGGTTCAACAGATGCCAGCCTAGTCCTACTCAATCAGGCAACACATCTGTAGGTAAGCACAACAAGGCAGCGTCCAGCAGAATAGCAGTCCTATCAGCAGAACAGCAGTCCTTCTTGATGGCAGAACCTCCACGGGTCCTGAAGTGTGCTGAAGAGTTAGGGGCAGATTTATGAAAATTGGCACTGCACCTAGCGCAGCACCACTTTTGTTGCGCCCCTTAGCGCCCCCCTAATACCACCATGTGTGCACCATATTTAAAATACGGTGCACCATGGCAATAGTCAGGGGTACTAGCAGCACACTTTTGGACGCTAGTCTGTTGCTTTGCCGGACACCAATCCTGCAGAGCACCCAGAAGCCCATTGAAAACAATGGAAGCCTCCTTTTAACACCTGCTCTGAGCAGGCATTAAAAGTGCTGAAAAAAATGGCGCAAGGAAATCGCTTAGATTTCTTTGCCCCTGTTTTTTGGCCCCCCTAACGGGGGAACACTCCCTTTGCATACATTATGCCTGGCGCAGGCATAATGTGGCGCAAAGGGTTACAACGTGGCGCAATGCATGCAGTGCGCCACTTTGTAAATTTGGCGCTGCATTTTTGACCTTCTAACGCCACATTAGCGTAAAAAAAATGACGCTAATGTAGCGTTAGAATGGCGCAAGGCCCTGTTAAATCTGGGCCTTAGTGTTTCAGGTCCAATTTTTATATCTGGGTTTTCTTTTGAAGTGGGATAAGTGTCTAGAAGTTTCCCTTTGAAGTCCCCAGGCATCCTGCCACCGCTGTCCGGGCTCAGGGGTATGAAGCCATTTGTGGGAAGCAGGATACAGCCTATTCATGTGCAATTACGGTAATACCCAGCACCACCCTCCCATCCTGTCAGTGGCCCATCCAGACAAACTTAAGCTCTCTGTTGTGTGTGACTGTCTACGAAGAATACACAAAACTCAACTGTCAGCTACAGCCAGTAGGATGACCTGGAGACAGGCACTAAATGGCTAAGGCAGGAAAATGCCAACTTTCTAAAAGTGGCATTTTCAAAATTGTAATTTAAAATTCTACTTCACTATGATAGAGTATTTTTCATTACAATTTCAAAGATACCAAACATGAACTGATTACCTTCTCCAATTTGGAAATCTCACTTATTATTTGTAATACTTATTCCAGGATTTTAGCAAATGGGGCTCTTCATTATGGTGGGAAAACTGTGTGCAGTACAGCATGACCGTACCTCATTAGGATTCTTCTGTTTCTTCAGGGAAGGTATGACATCATCAAAGGTACCCGCTGTGGAAGAACACCATAAGCTTATTAATTACATTTTACAAGCTGCCTAGAAAAGTCCCATGGAGGTTAAGGTCAAGTTCAAGTTGTATGCAAATCCTCACATTAGGCTGACTCCAGCTCTGCTTCCAGGAGATCATGAATGACTCTCTGCCAACCACTCTTTGCCGAAGAGCAACCAAATTCCAAACCTGTCAATTGTCACCTTCTCTGTCTGACTAAATGTAGCGCCTCTCACAGGTTCCACTTGGTATATATATTGTAGAATCCTATATTTGAACTAGGAGCATCAGAATCAATGAAACTGTAACATATTGTTAATGATGATCTCATTAAGGGCTCAGTAGTCAATACAGGACCTCAAGTCACCCCTGTTTGTGCACACGAAAAAGAAGGGAGAGGGGGTTTGTGACTTTAAGTGTCTGATTAAGATGAAAGTCATATTTTCCATGACCTAAGATTTGAGATGCTCAATTTTATATCTGTCAAGGCATAGAAAGGTATTCTGTATTCTGGCTGAAGATCAACCCAACAACCAAACTCTTGGTGGTAGCCAAATGCTTGCTTTAACTTTGGCAAATACATCACAAAAATCATATCACTGAAAAAGAAAAGCATCTAAAGAATCAATGCCAGAAGAAGGTTATAAGGTGCTTAACACTGATTTTTTTTCTTTTAAACCAAGGACTAGTTTCTTGGTAGAACTTTAACTATAGCCTCGCCATTTTCTTCCTCCAATCAATGCCTGGAAAGCTAACAACCAACCCGAGTTCCCGAGAACTATCTGATACTGTAGCATATCTGTTACATATAAGACAAGAGTCTCCATATGTTCAACATGAATGGTTATGGTTACCAGAAGAGTCTGGTATGTAATGGGTCTTAATGTCAGCTTCCAACTATCAATTATTCACATTTGTTCTGAAGTATTTCCCAGTTACGTGTTCCCATCACTTCACCCAAGTGTCTACAATGCTTTGTCATTCCTTCCAGTGTTAAGTGGTTAGGACTCATCAGCTCTAAAATTCCAGTCCCAGCATATGCTTAACAAGTTCCTTCTTCGGCACCTGCTGGAAGATCAAGAACCAAGTAAGATTAGTTAATCAGGTAGGTATTTAGTTAGCATGGCCTAGTGTGCCAACTCCAGACGTTAGCCTGGTGCTACAGTGCTGCATATTTGGCCTTGTGGTGCAGCATTCATTACTCACCTGGTTCAACACAGTTTTCCAGTTGAATAGGCACTTTAGACTATTTGAAATTCCAACACTCTCAGTTTTCCCAAAATTACGCCATTACACCACTTCTTGTAATTACCAACCATTCACATTACAAATGTACAGCAACACTCTTTTCACAGTACAAACTTACTGTGAATGCCCAGGACAAACAAAATGTGTTAACTGTGCTTTCCTTTTCCCCCATCCTTAGGTTTATGACAGCTCATTCTAGTGAGGATATCCTCTCTCATTTTTATTTTTTCCAGAAGCCCTCTGTAAGGCTTGCCAAGCCCAATAGGAAATATGATAGGGATTTGGTGGCACCTGTGAGAAATTGGGTTGTTGGTTCACTCAGGTGTAAATCTTAGTCCAACAGCAACCACAATTCTAGTCAGGGTGTGAGGCAAACCCTAAATTAACTTGTGCTCACCCTGTGAGAGCAGTCCGGCTTAACTTGGAGGCAATGTGCAAAGTAGGTGTGCAATACTTCAAACAGTAAAACAGTGAAAATGCCCCACAAAAAGATTCCAAACTAGGTTAAAAAATAGATCTGACTGTAATAAATATAACAATACCAAAACAACAAAAATACAATAAGTAGAACCTGAGGTCTGAATTTTTTAAGAATAAACTGGAAAATAGTGCTTAAAAGCAAGAAATGCCAACTGGAAATATCCGGTTGTGCCGGACCGGGACAAAGTCAAAGGTTCAGGGCAACCACACTAGAGCAAGGGTTGGCTATAGGAACACAGTTTGGCCCCCTGAACCAAAGTACCTTAATTTACTGGTTGCCGAGTGGTGCGTGGGTCCGAAACACAGATGGGTCGAGCAGTTGATGTAATGTGTCAGTTCTGAGATGCGGAGAGGCTGCAGTACAAGGTCCTGTTGCGTCTTTATTGAGGATTCCATCAACAGGGCTTGCGATGAAAAGGTCAGAGTCAGTGATGGGTTGCTTAGCTGAAGCGGTGAATCAGTTCCGATGAGCACTGAGCCTGTGATGCAGAGCTGTAGCATTATTATCTAGGCTGCTGTCAATGCGGGATGCGAGGAGCTGGTGCCGGGGAAAGCATCATTCAGTTGTGATTCCGAAAGTGAAGGTCCAAAGATGAGACGATGCAAGTCTGTTGCTTCGGTTCTGACCCACACAGTAGAGGTGATGCACCAGTTCTGTCCATGCAACAGCAGTGATGCATTGGTTCTGGTCCCACAGCAGAGGATGCATCAGTTCCACTGGAGCAAACACCTTAGGCCCACTTCCAATGGTGCAGGACTGGGGTGACACCAATTGCCAGGACAGACTCACAGAGAGCAGACTCCAGGTGTAGCAAGCAGGGTGGTGGAAGTCTTGTAAGTCCCTGAGACTTCAGATCAGGAGGCCAGCCAGCTACCCCTTGGAGTAACTCAGGTTTCAAGTGATGCAGGTTCAATCATTTTCACCCATGTAGGGTAACAGCACGCAACAGGGCAGCATAGCAATGCTGCAGTCCAGCAGAGTGGGAGTCCTTCAGCAGCACAGCAGTCCTTCCTGGCAGAGTTTACTGCCACTGAAGTGGTGGAGTCTGAGGTCCAGTTCCTGTACGCAGTGGTGCCTTTGAAGTGAGGGAGATTTTGAAGACAGGCCTTTGAAGTGCACAGAGGTCTTGCTCTTCCTACCCTGGCTCCAGATTTTCATACCTTTGTTTATGGATAGGGCACAGTCTATTCAGGTGTATGTGAGGCTGTGCCCATCTCCTCCTATCCTGCCAAGATGGCCCATCAAATCACACCTAAGTTCCCATTGTGTGTGGCTGTCTAGGAGGAATACATAAAGGTCAGGTGTCACCGACTCCAGACATGTGATCAGAGACAGGCAGCATGCACAAAATGGCTAAAACAAGAAAATGACAACTTTTTAAAAGCTGCATTTTCAGAATTGCACTTTAAAATCTGATTTCATCATAAGTTGTGATTTTAAATTGTGATTCCATAGACACCAACTTTGAAAAGTCTATATTTTCCCAATTGAGAATTACACTTATAAAATGTAATAAGGTAATCCCAATGTTATCCTATAGGAGAGATAGGCCTCGCAGTAGTGAAAAACAACTTTGAGAGCTTTTCACTACTAGGAGATGTAAAACTTAATCTTTTCCATACATCACACCCTGCCTTCTGGGCTACCCAGGGCCTACCCTAGGGGTGACATATGTATGAAAAGGGAAGGTTTGGACGTAGCAAAAGGTTTATTTTGCAAGGTCAACATGGCAGTGCAAAGCAGCACATAGAGGCTCTACAGTGGCAGGACTGATACATGGTTAGAGAGCTACTTAAGTGGGTGGCATAGTCAGTTCTGCAGATCCATTAAAAACATTTAATTTACAGTCCTTGGGCACCTGTAGTGCAGTTTACTAAGGACATATAAGTCAATTAAATATGCCAGTTGGTTATAAGCTGATGATACCATGTTTTAAGCAGAGAGCACAAGCACTTTGGCAATAATTAGCAGTGGTAAAGTGCACAGAGTCCTAAAGCCAACAAACACAAATCAGTAAAAATGGGAGGAGGAAGGCAACACATTTAGGGATGACCCTGCAGAAAGGGCTATTTTCCAACAGCATCATATTAGTGGAAAGTAGAATGGGGAGTATGAAAAATAGTAACGGAGAGGGTGAGGATCCTACTAATTTCATACTGGGATATTTTGCTCAGTCCTGGTGAATTCAAGATAAGGTGAAGGGTGGTAGAAAAGGGCCCTTAATCACCCTGTGAAATAAATGAACTTAGAAGTTGTCCAAATCAAGAGTTGGACAATGTGTTTTGCCTGCTGGAATGAAGTAGTCTCCTCGAAAGCTAGGATGTTCTGAGAGTAAACCTACCACTGTATGCTAATGGCCTGTGAAGGATACTTAGCTATCTGAAGATACTGGGAATACTAAATAGATTGGCTCCAGTGGTGTATCCTGCTGTAGAACTATTTTCTGATTGCAGTGTGAAGAATTTGTCAACACTTTTCATGAAGATAGAGATCACCAGAACCTATCCTAAAGATTCAAGAAAAGAAACAATAATAAAATATTGGTTCCTTGAAAATTTTCTTTTATGTGACATTAGCCTGATCTGTAGGAAAACGCCACATTTTTGTGGGTTCCGGTTGATGGTAGAGAACCAAACAATCTACTCAACAAAGATACAGACTTGTAACATTGCCAACGCAAAGGTGTCCTGTTCAAAGCTTTTATCAGTTTGCAAAATGCGATCTAATTTTGTGGATGGCATCTGTAGAGAGAGCTCTCAACTCAATAACATTGTGAAAAAATCTAGAGCAGTGGGTTCCAACCTTTTGATTTCTGTGGACCCCCATTTTATCATTACTGGAACCCGGGGACCCCCACTGAATCATTACTGGAATCTGGGGACCCCTACGGAGTCATTACTAAACTCTGTGAACCTAATCTGTTAATATAATTTAATTTTCTAAGTAGTCGCCGACCCCCTGAGGAGGGTTTGCGGATCCCAAGCGGTCCCCGGACCACAGGTTGGGAAATACTGATCTAGAGTTCTTGACGGGGTGAAAATAATAACATAAGATGGTCATGAGCCAGACTTACCTTGCACTTCGTCTCACTCTGAAATTTTTTATCCAGATGATCAGTATTCGCTAAGGGCTCCTGTAACATAAATTCTGACGAGCTGCAGCTCTGTTTTGAAAGAGCTTGTGGTATGCTCCTACCCGATATTTCTGCTATGCACATTTAAAAATATGCTTCACCTGATTAAGCCCCATCTTGCAGCAAAATTCCTTTCCAGGCCAATCAGGAACAATGAGTGCAGAGGTCTTGGCCGGACCTCCAAGGGCACCTTTTCACATTTTTCTAATCACCAGTGAACCTAATGTAATATCTAATGGATTTTAATTGGTGTTATTTTCTATTTTTTCCATATTTTTGTAACTACTTAACCATTGTTCTTCATTTTTTAAATGAATCTTCTTATAATATGTTCAAACTCTCTCTCTTTCACTGAGAATTGAAATGTGTATGTTTTTTGTACATTACCTCTATATACTTAGTCTGCGGACCTCCTTGGTACTAAAGCCTAGGTACCAGGTATGAGCTAAGGCTACCCTTAAAGAAACCTCTTTATCTCAGAGCTTCCTTCTCTTTGATCAGTGTGTGTGTTCAGCTGCTGCTCACATTAAGATTGCGAACTTTGGGCCAGATGTGTGAAAAGTTTTTGCACTCGCAAACCGTGCGAATCACAAAATTCAGCTGTTTGCGAGTGCAAAAACATGGTCTGCGATGCATGAAAGGCATTCGCAGACCAAAAATAAGAAATCGCAAAAATTGCAATTTTTTGCATTGCGACCTGGTTTTGGGGGTCGCATTTTGCGATTCGGTATTTCCAGTAGGAAATTGCGAGGCGCAAAATGTGATTCGCAAAATCCAAGTCGCAAATAGATGCATCAAAAAATCGCAATTAGCGATTTTTCGCAGAATGGCATTTTGCACATGCAAAATACCACCAAGTGAAACCAGGTGGTAACCAGGTGCAGCCTATATAAAGAGGCCCAGAATGCCTCAGACTCTTTTCCACAATGGCTGCACTCCTCGTCATGGCGAGGAGGATGAGGATATCGGCAGGTTTGCGGAGAGGGAGGAGGAGACAGGAGCGCATTTTCAGAGTGCGCATTACACTTTTTGACCAGACTGAGGAGGAAATGTTTGAGAGGTACAGGTTGAACTCAGCCATGATACTTTATCTGATAGCTGAACTACAGCCCATACTGCAGCGCAGAACACTAAGGACTCTCAGCATACCCACCCATGTGCAGGTATTATGCTCCCTACACCTACTCGCGTCAGGGAGCTATCAAGGGGTCATAGCAGCTGCTGGGGGGGTGTCACAGAGTACCCTCTCCAGATTTGTCAATGCATTTATCAACGGCATGCTAAGCAAACTCCAACAGTACATCAGATTCCCCCACAGCCCACAGGAAATACAGCAGACAAAAATAGAGTTTTACCAGATAACACAGTTCCCCCACGTCCTAGGTGCCATAGATGGCACACATGTGGCAATCTGTCCACCATCAGCCACAGAGTATGTGTACCGAAACTGTAAATACCAACATTCAATGAATATACAGGTGATATGCAATGCCTCTTATACCA
Source organism: Pleurodeles waltl (assembly GCF_031143425.1). Classification (NCBI taxonomy): domain Eukaryota; kingdom Metazoa; phylum Chordata; class Amphibia; order Caudata; family Salamandridae; genus Pleurodeles; species Pleurodeles waltl. Next base: position 113,745,067 of record NC_090438.1, read on the forward strand.
TAACTGATCTTGTGGCCAGGTACCCAGGGAGCACACATGATTAGTACATCTTTCGCCACAGCGGCATTCACACAAGACTGCTAGCTGGGGAGTTTGATGAAGGATATCTACTAGGTAATGTCACTCTGTACACTGGTGCATTGATGGCGAACCCATGTCAGATGCCTCAGTTACTCGTCACACCTTCTGTCCCTTCCAGGAGACAGTGCCTACGCAGTGCGCACCTACATGATGACGCCCTACCGCAATCCCACAACACCAGCAGAACGGAGATACAATGCAGCACACAGGGCAACCCGCAACGTTGTGGCGCTCACATTTGGACTGCTGAAGAGTCGCTTCCGCTGCCTCCACAAAAGTGGAGGGGCACTACAGTACAGTCCAGAAACCACATGTAGAATAGTGGCTACCTGTGCAATCTTGCACAATATAGCTACAACCAGGGGCATACCTATAGAAATCAGTGACACTGAATCAGATGAGGATGACAATCCCATACCAACCCTACAGCCAGCAGACAGGACCAGTGCAGTAGAGGGAAGGCAAAGGCGTGCCGACATCACACACAACCATTTCCGACGTGAGTATGAATTACAAATATCCACTGACAACTGTACCTGTAGTGATAGAAATTTATTACCTTACGTCAGGTAATGAATGAGTGATAAATAAAGTAAACAGGTTATGTAAGAAACTCAAAATAACAAATGAACTGAGTCACGCACTATTCCGTCATAGTGGCAACAGCAGTGTACTGGCGGCAAGAGTCACTTTCTCCTCCCACGCACACCACTCGGGTGCCCAGCTAACTCACTGGCACCTTGAATGTCACTTCAGTGGCAGTGCTGTGCCTGGCACTGCGCAGTCTGGTGTCTGCTGCTGGTACGGCCACACTACTGAGGCTTGAACTGTCCTCAGTGTCCCCCAAGGCTACCTCACTGGGAGTGGCAGATCTCTGTCCCATCACATGTTCACTCACATTTGTGATGTGCACAAGGCCCTGGACAACGTCCCTGCTGGTGTGTGCAGCCTCCACTTGTGCCGCCACAGCACAACGGGCGATTAGTGCTGTTGAGTTCGCCATCCTGTTGGAGGACCTGCAGTAGCTGCCAAACATTGTCCGGAATCTGTATTCCTGTCTGCGCCGGCTAACCCTTTCATGGCGCAGCTTCTGGCAGAGGTCACGGACTGCACTAGTTAGGTCCCTAGTGTCCTCAGAAGCCTGCACCTGTCCCTCACGCAGCTGTGTAATGTTGCTATTCAGTGCGTCCAGTTGCCGATACAGGCCCATCATGTGTCTGTTGTGGACTCGCAGGTTCCGGTCCAAACTAAGTATGCGCTTGTTTTGCAGGCACTGTTGCTGCAACATAGCAGCCTCAAGGCCCCCGAACAAGGACGGACCCTTACCTGCCTCATGAGGTTGCTACTGGGACTCTGTGGCACTCTTGCGTGGTGCTGGCTGACCCCTGCCCTCCAGAATCTGGCTGCGCCTGTCTGGTGCAGACGGTGCTTGGCCCTTCCTGCTGCACATCCGAGTCGCCGCTGAAGTCTGGCAGTGGTAGTTCCCTGGGCCTGCGGCGGACAGTGGAGATGTAGAGGGACCCACTGGTGTTGGTGTCAGAGGGCTGCTGGGTGTCCGTCTCCCCTACACATGGACTGTGTGTGGCTGCTGGGCCTGGCCCACCTGCAACAACAATATGCAGCATGTCAGTTCTGTATGTTACATTATCTGTCTGAAAATGGAAATAAAGGTACAGATACTGCTCTACACGGTGTTGTGTGTGTTGTGTTACCTTGGGTGTCACTATGCTTCATTACATTGTAATGCTACTGTCTGTACTAGTTTGTGGACCGCAACTCCCATAATGCATTGTTGTGCTGCTTCTAAGATGTGGACTGGACTACTTCACACACTACTTCACATTACATGCTAATTCCTAAGGGGCTTTTGTGCATACACATATTGGGTTCACAAACAACATTGCACTTACCTTGGCTGGTACTCGGTGTACCGGAGATGTCAATGTCTGTGACCCCTGTCACAGCTTCAGGGAGGAGTGTGGATTCCACCAGGTCCTCCAAAGGTGTGGATGGTGCTTCGGTTGGTGGTCCGCCACCTGTACCCCTGGCCTCCGCAAGTCTCCTTGCCACCCTCTCCTGAGCATGGGAGCGCAGATCGTACCACCTTTTCTTTATCTCCTCTATGGAGCGCTGTGCCACTCCAATGGCGCAGATTATTCCTTGAATGTCCAGCCATAACCTTATTTTTTCGCTCTCAGGAACCTGGAGTGAAGATTTCCCAAACAGGCGGTCATGGTACCTCACAACCTCTTCAGTCAGGACCTCCAGCTCCTGTTCACTAAATTTAGGCTTGTGCTTCCTCTCTTGCTTCTCCTGTGATGTGCCTGGGGTCTCCATCCTGGCTCGGGTGTGTCTGCTCCTGCTGAGTGCTGCTCTGTGTGGCTGGGCTGCTCTCTCTCAGGATGCTGGTTTGGGTGTGGCACCTGAAACTGCCTGGGATGACTCATTTCCTGCTGGTGATGTCATCAGGCTCCTCCAGGTGTGCATTCTCGAACTTTCTCGCAATTTGTGATTTTTTACCGAATCGCAAAAAAATCGCAAATTGCGAGAATGCAAATTGCGATTTGGTAAATGGGCCTCACAAACCAAAAATAGCATTTTTTTTTAAAGAAATCGCTAATTCCGAATCTCAATTTTGTTACATGGCCAATTGCGACTAGGAAATAGCGATTTCTTAAAAATCGCTATTTGCGATTCGCAAGCTCCAGTTTTCATACATATGGCCCTTTTTCTTCAAAATCCTAGCAACCTGGTACCTTATATGGGACTATGGTAGCAAGAGGCAAGAGCAGCAGTAATAATGGGGTGATGATGACCATCATCTGCTTGTTAATGTGAGGGCCATCGCTTGTGGTCATCACTTCAACTGGAAAAAATATTCAGAGAATATCAAAGATATATGTTGCTCTGTGCATGCCATTCCTACTATACACGTCAGTTCGCTGCATTACATGCATATGGTATTGGAAAAGGTGAAACTAATGAAGGATGCAGTAATGAACACTGTGCAAAACTCTGTTTCCATCTGCATGATTAGATAAGCTCTCTGCACGAGCAAGGAAAATGGATCAATAGCAGCACCTACGTACAACAGCAGGATGAATGACTACAGAGTGGATCAATGCCAGATTTATGAGTGCTTCCAACGTGGTATGCCAAGCACAAGTCACTGACAAACATGATGCAGCATCGTTTATGTTCCAAATTATAGTACAATAGAGTCTGAAAACACTGAATTTCAAATACAATTACAGTACTGTTCCTTGTTCTTAGATTGTTCTGCATTTGAAACTACTTCAATTTAGCTCCCAAAGGAGCATCTTTCCACTTCAATATCTAGCAAGAGAGAACATGATAGAGGTGTTTTGGAGGCAAAAGATACATATTTAAAAAGGAGAGGTCAATACTTCCACAAATAGACACACATAATGTAAAAATATTTGTTCATGAATAGAAGTTCTTAATCTCGAGGATAAAAGATTACGCCTGTACGTATCAAGGTTTTTGATCTTAGACATACTATTGTCCCTTAGGAAACATTTATATGGAGGTCAAAAGCTTTATATGATTTTCATTGACTGTGCTATCTTATACAAAACGAAAACACAACACAAATCAGCTATGCTAAGTCCCTTAAACTTCAAGTTGGAAACATTAAAGCAACACATTAACATTAAAGCAACACATTGGAAAATGTGTACTTTAAGGCAATACACCCAGGGCCAGGTTTATCAAGGGATTGTGTTGTCCTTCGCAACACAACCCTTAGTTACAAAGGGGGGCGAATTAGGAAACCTGCGTTCATACACAGTACACAAACTATTGACAAAGACACAATATAGTTGCAGTGCTTAAAGGGGAGGGATGTCAACCATGCATCCCCAAACCTAAACCAACAGTGGCACAAGCCACTAAGCACATGCTAATTATTTAAACTACAATTGTACAATTTGATACAAAGATCCAAGCGTTTCTCAGGTTCTTTCTTTCTTCAGGTTCGTTCTTTACTAACAGTGCCCACAGCCGGACAACATGTGTTTCGTCAATGGGTAATTCACCCCACAACTTCATCAGGGCTTAAATCACAGAGACACATGTCTTCATTGCGTTCTGTGAAGCTCTAACCGGGACAGCGTCTCGCGCCCGGCTATGACCCAGTATTCTAAAATGTACTATAAACACGTGTGTAGATTTTTTCTTCTAAAAAGGCCCTGCGCATCCGCTCTTGTCCAAATACTTCAAGAATTTTCTTGATATTTTATAATCTAATGTGTAAAAATGATCCTTGGGAGTCCACACTGAAAACCAGTATTCTGGTATTGGATCATAGCTGAGCGCTAATCTGCACTGGAAAGATGTTGCATGAGTAGGGCGTAGGTGTTTCCGCTCACCCACCCATGCGTTTTCCTGCAGTCACAGATTTACCAAGACAAGTAAACATGGGAATGCATCAAAATTGTATGCCTTCCTGTTAGAGGCACAAGAATGAACAATATCTTTATTCCTCCTTGTTGTTTCCACTTTTTAACCAAAGAAGATGAGTCTTTCTTTGAATAAAAGCACAACAGAATGCATAGCAGAATGCAGCACCCTTAAAAAGAGGAAAACCTCAAGGGATTATTTTCGTGTTGGAAGGTGTCCATGGTGCAAGGCGCCTGCATTGGCGTTTGGCAGCAACAAGTGCGCCACAGAGAGAGAATGAGCACAAATGTGCCATATGTTAGTAAATATGGCACATCCCTGCCCTTGCCATTTGACACAGTGCAGCAAGTTCTCTTACTGGAAAAATCTGGCCCCATGTGTTTCTGTACCAAGGGAGTCAAAACAGACTTCTATGGGGCACTATCAGCTGTTCCCCAAATTTTAAATGGTTCAATGAAACCATGTCTTTGGTGATACGCTCCATCAAATAATAAATGAGCATAAAAATTACATTGCATGAAGTTTAAGGATTGATATGATTATTCACACATTACTGTAAAACATAGGCTCATAAATGTCAAATTTCTGGATGGCCTTTTATAAGGTGCTAACCCGAGGAACGTGTATAATGGTGTGCCTAATTGTGGAAAATGTCTTCCTGAATTCTTGTGAAATATCGGTAAATTTAGGCAAAATTACACAGAAAATATATGAAATGTTCTTTGGGGTACTTTAAGTGAAATTTGAACGTTTGTAAATATGTTATGTCCAAAACTCACTTGAGATACCAGCTTGGGGATTGGTTTGCAGACACAATGTCACATTTGTAGCTCTAAATTGTCCTTTGCAAGATATTTTTAGCAACCAATTAATTTTCCAAAATTTCATGCTGGCGTAATTTCCAACATTTCATGTAATTTGCATACTGCAAAATAGTGCAAATACTCAAGCACAACAGAAAATTTCTCTAAGGCCTACTCAGACATTACCTAGTTATAATCCGGAGGCTGAGAGGCAAACAGAAGAGGTAAATCGAGTTTGGACTATTTCTTTCTTTTCATCAACAGGTATAATAAAAGCATGTTTTCAACCTTGTTTTGACAATGAAGAAATACGCAGGCTCATGATGAAAGTAATTGTATGTCAGAATATTGACATAAATATAATTTGGCATGAATATTGTGGTCTAAATATAATTTACAAGAATATTGCTTCATTCTGTGTATATTGTTGACTCCAATGGGGTGATAGGTTTGCAACTGATATTTAGGAGACAATTTTTTTGTCATACAAAATTTAGGCCACCATATTCTGGTACCATACTATTGAAATCATAGCAGGTCGTAAAGGCAAATTAGATAGGCTTCTAGATATATAAAAAGTTATGATGAAAGAGATCATTGAAAGTATGTTGGAAACATGACATCTGACAAAAAGTAGTGGCTGTCCCTTGAACCTTTCTCTTGGTTCCCCTGCCTAATTTAGTTTGGGCTACGGATTTCTCATTGCTCTCCCATTGTGAAAACATTAGCAAGAATAGTGGCAAATAGGGTGTTTAGACAAATTATTGGGAAAAAATATTATGTGGACAAAATATTGTGTCAAGAATATCAAGGACAAAAAGTACTGTGAAGTCAAGTTTCTGTAGGTAAGCAAAGTGTTATATAGAACTCCACATAGATGAGGAGTTATGAATAGTAAATCTATACTTACCTATTTGCACTTATCTTCTCAATATTTTGGTCCTCGATATTTTTGACGTACTATTCTGCCCACACAATATTTCTGGTTTTGATATTCTGGCAGTGATCCGGGAAAAAGTCATCCATATTTAGACAGCCACTCCCTTGCCATTCCCACTGGCTAGAGCTGTACGTCCAACATTGAGGTGCGGGACAGAAAACACTTGTACATGTTCCATATGCACTGTTGAAAACTTCCTGCACATGGGTACATAAGTGATGCTTTTATTCAAAGAAGGACTCCTTTTCTTTGATATAAATATAACTGCCAACAGGTCAGCCATGCTGGTGTAGACATGGTGGATATGCCAAGACTGCTCCCTCCCCCTACACAAAGTGCAGACAGCACTTTATTCAGGGGGCAGCTGTACCATAGCCAAACAATACTTTGGGTCCTAAAAGCTCTGCCAGACCATCATTGAGACAGGATGTGGCTGCCAGATGGAGGCATCAACGTGAGAGTCTCAATACAATGTAGCAGGTCAATCTTTTATTTGGTTATTTATTGAAAATCATTCCAAATTAGCAGTAAAGCACACTTTACAAATATGATACACTAGTAAAAAGTATGTTATAGAATATAATCAATTCAAAGAGCTAGTGCGTTCTTAATCTTAAAAATGAAAGTCGGTAATAAAACAACCAAACTTTAACCCCGGGGGGCAGTACTGCCTTAGTTAATGCTGAAACAATGAATCCATGCGGAAATACTCAACCGTAATCCTCAGTACTCAATTTAAACTGCAGCCTAAGTAATACATTTACAATCCCAAACAATATACAATTTGCTGTTGTTCAATTAATGTCTCATTCATTTACCTCTTTAGTGAATTGAGGCTTCAATAACAAAATGTCTCGAGTCATTAATCTGCACACATTGATTAACAGTAAGCTGCCTTGCTATATAGGCACTGCGTCTAATACTTTGTCCATGAATTTAACAAATCTTGCCATAAATCTGCAATCAACCCCTTGAAAACGATGTAATACGGATAGGCGACAAGGACACAGGTTTAGTTTGCAAAATAAAGGCAGACACAATTTCCCTTTTTAGCAATTAAGGGGCAGATGTAGCAAAATTTTGCGAGTCGCAAAGGGCCCGAATCGCAATTTGCGACCCCGCAAAATCGGAAATGGGATGCAAAAACCCCATTTCCGAATTGCAAATTGCGTCGTGAGCCATTACCGACTCCCAAAAATTGCGACCCCATAGTGCGACCCGCAAATAGGAAGTCACAATTTGCGAGTCGCAAACCATATGAAAAAGCCACTCGCAAATTGCGACTAGTCGCAAAAAGCCCATTTTGCACACCCAATTTACCACTAACTCAGAGCAGGTGGTAACCAAAACCAAAGTATAAAAGGAGACCCAGAAGGCACCTGGGTTACTCAAGATGGCGGAGATATATGTGATAGCAAGGAGGAGGAGAGCCCACGCCGCACAGCAGATGAGGAGGAGGAGCCAGAGACAGGAGAAGATATACAGAACCAGACAGACACTTTTCCAACAAACTGAGGATGAGATATATGATAAATACAGACTCAGCAATGCAGCAATATTAGAATTAATAGATCTACTCAATCCGCAGCTTCAACGCCAGACTGTACGCGGCAGCGCCATCCCCACACATGTGCAAGTGCTATGCTCACTGCACTTCTTGGCCTCGGGTAGCTATCAGGGGGTCATTGGTGTGGCAGGTGGGATATCCCAAAGTGCACTCTCACGGTTCTTCAGATCATTCCTAGGTGCCATACTCACACACATGTCCAGATACATATACCTACCCAGGAATGAGGCAGAAATCAAGAGCACCAAGTTGGAATTCTACAGGATTGCCAACTTCCCGCATGTAATAGGGTGTGTAGACGGGACACATATACAAATATGCCCTCCTGCAAATCTGGAATATCTGTTCCGCAACCGGAAATGTACCCACTCACTGAACATCCAGGTGGTATGTGACGCCCATAATGTTATAACTGACATGGTAGCCAAATTTCCAGGGAGTACACATGACTCTTACATTTTCAGGCACAGTGGGATACACCAACGCCTAGAACGTGGGGAGTTTGGAGACGGATATCTCCTAGGTATAGCTGAATACACCTTGAAGGCATACACACAGTTCAATGTGGAACCCATCCATGCCCTGCTAACATTGTTCATTTTTGCCAAACAGGTGACAGTGCATATGCTCTACGACCATGGATACTTACCCCGTACTTAACACCCAGCAATGAGACTGAGAGGCGATACAACAGTGCACATAGTAGGACCCAAAATGGTATAGAGAGGACCTTTGGACTGTTGAAGGCAAGATTCTGATGCCTCCACAGAAGTGGAGGTGCCCTCCAGTATGCCCCGATAACAGCATTCAAGATCATTGGCGCATGCGCTATACTGCACAACATTGCCACCAGATGTGGGCTACATCTCACCCCTGAAGACCCAGATTCGGAGGATGACGAGCAAGAGCTACCACATCGCCATCATGGGGATAGAAGCATTGCAAATCAAGGCAGACAGAGACGGGACCACATTGCAAACCAATACTTTGGAAGGTTTGTGCTGCCTGTCACCACACACACGAATGTCACACACAAAGAGCCCAGGTGTGAAGTGGAACAAACAAGAACTTTAATTAAGTGAACCAAAAAACTATAGAACTGAACTATTGGTCAGGGGCTGTAAATGTTTACCTGCTATGAGGACACATTAACCTCATGTGCCTCAATTGTTTGTAAGTGCGTAGCTCAAATCCTATGCCTGGGACGCCCAGCATGGCTAGTGCCTGGAGCATCTGCAGATCCCTGCCGTGCACTGCCATTCCTCAAGACCCTGGTGTCTGTGGCAGATGCACTACTGATAGTGGAGCCCTCCTCACTATCTTGAAGCGTGTCTGCCGTGCCCCTAGCCACCTGTCTTGCCTCCATCATGTCCACAGCGTGGATTATACGTCCCAGGCCGCGAGCCACATCGCCGGCAAAGTGGCCCATGTCGACTTGTAAACTGACTGTCCGGCATGACAGCCCTGTAGTATTCACAGCCAGGCAGAAGATGGAGGCAGCCATGCGGTCCAAACGGTGGATCCGTTGGCGTTCACGGCACCTTGCACTCTCTCTCTCCGTAACAAGTTCAGTCACTAGTTGCCTGATGGCGAGTGCAAGGTCACCTACATGACTGTTCAGGTTTTGAAGGTCTGTGTGGACCTGTGCCAGCCCTGTTTTGTGATTCCTCTCCATTCGCCGCATGGCCCCTGATATCAGTCTCATTTGCCTTGTTTGCAGGCGCTGACCTCTGATGAGTGCTGCCTCGGCGGCGAACATGGAGGAGTCCCCTACATCTCCCTCGAACACTACAGGGACATGGACACGTCGTCTGCGACGCGGTGGAGCATCAGGGTCCTGTTGGCTGGCACTGTGGCTGGGACCGGGTGCTGGGTCAATCTCCACTATGTCTACTGGTGCATCTGGAGTGGACTGTGGTCGGGTGTTGCAGGGCCCTGTTGTGGCTGCTCCTGGGTCCTGTGCTGCCTGTTGGCTGACCTCTGCACCCTGGACGGTGTGGATGGTGGTGGTGTCTTGTGGGAGACCTGTGGGACATAGGGAACACACTGTCAGTATCTACCATCTGTTGTATGCTTCCTAATAAACTGTTGCCTATCAGCTGCCTACTGGACTACATTGCCCATAATGCACCATTCTGGTGGTTGCTACTCTGAAATGGAGCTAATTTGGTTGTGCATGCTGCTGTGTACTGGGTGGGTGGGGTATGGCAGATATGGGTGTACATGCATGTTTTATGGTACTCACTGGTTGATGGTCCTGGCGCTGACGTGTCCAGATCTCCTATTCCAGCCACTGCCTCTGGCTCCAGGGTCTCTTGCACTCGTTCCTCCATGGGTGTGGGTGGTGGGACGGTAGATGGGCCTCCTCCTGTGCTCCTCATCTCCCGGAGGCGCTCTGCCACCCTCTCCTTGGTCCTGGAGCACAGGTCGTACCATCTTTTTTTCAGTTCGTCTATGCTCCTGTGGCTCAACCCGATTGCATTCACCTTCTCCTGGATGTCCGTCCAAATCCTCCTTTTGTCAGACTCAGGCACACTGGTAGCATTCATCTATCAGCACCTCCAGTTCCTTTTCTGAGAATTTGAGTTTCCTCTTCCTGCCTGAGTCCTCCATTGTTGCTGCTGTTCCTCCTGGTGGTTGTTCAGCAGTTGGAAATGGGTGTGGTCCTCCCTCCTCCCAGGTGTATTTGTAAACTTCCTGGCTGTGATGTCATCAGCAGGAGCCAGGAAGTGTTTTCCAGAGTGTTCTGCAGCACCTGCATGCAATTTGTGGCACAGTCGCAATTTGCGACATCCACTCACAATTTGCGTGTTCGTTTTTAGCGAGGTCGCAAAAAGCGACCTCGCAAACAGCGGACTCGCAATCTGCGGTGCGACTTCATTTGCGAGTCACAAAATGAAGTCGCTTCTTCTTGTTGGATACCTGTTTGCGAGTCGGAAATTGCGAGTCGCAAAGACTCGCAATTTCCAACTCGCAATTTTTTAGCTACCTACATCTGGCCCTAAAAGTCTGGGAGACACATAACGGGGGTATGATCCTGATCAAAAAAGGGGCCACCTTCACAGACACACACCATTGTGGATGACCAGGGCAGATCCGTAATAGTGCAGGGCACTCTCTGCGGAACTCTGGTCACACTAATCATGACTTATGGCCCTAAAACAGATTACCCTGGCTCCCACCCCACCATCTGGCGCCATACCTATTACCTTCCACCTTCAACAGTGATATGGCGGATGACCTAAATACCTATTTAAGCCTATCTCTGGACCGATCAGCGTTAACAGATTGGCAGGGCAAACACTTCACCAGGATAGTCCAGGGTGGCAAGGCTGAGTACGGCATAGTAGACATATGGAGACTCCGGCACCCAGGGGGTCTAGAAGACTCATTTATATCATCTGCCCATGGCACCTTGTACCATTTGGTCTACTGGTTGATCACACATAAGGCTAGCACCTGGACGATCGAAGTATCGCATCTTCCCAAAACACTGTCTGACCATGCCCCTGTAAAACTTCAGATGTCTATACCTACTCATTCTCCGACTCAGTTTATGTTGTGGTTTTGAGCTACAGCGCTTCTTGACCCAGTGCTTTGTGGGGCATAATAAAAAAAAAACCTGAATGAAGTAGAAAGTGAAGTGATGTGGCGGGAGGCCTTCAAGGCCACTATTGGGGGGGGAGGATCTGTATTAGTACACAGGCAGGAGGATTGTGGGTGATCCGCACCCAAATCCAAAAAACCCCAGCCCTACTTACAATCCCTTGAGAGGGAATATGAGAGGGAACCTGACCCTGCCACTCTGGCTAAATATGTAAAAACATGACTACCTTTAATCAGCTGGCGGCTCAAGAACTAAACTTCTTAACAAAGCGACACAAGGCCTGAACATTTGGGAGGGTGGTAGGCTGAAATTACAATCACCAAAGGGACCGACACATAATTCAAATCACCACCTCAGAGGGCTATGACTGCTTTGACATCCCTGCCATTCTCACTGAGTTCACAAAATTCTATGCCCAATTACATGCTGCACGTCTTACTGTGGCTGAGGTACAGCTACAGCGATTCCTCAATGATGTTGCGCTGGCTTGGTTGTCTGCTGGGCAGTGGAAATACCTGATACAACCCATAACACGTGAAGAACTCAAGGAGTCCATCAAACCCCTACCAAACGGTAAGGCCCCAGGTATAGATGGATTCATGGGGAAATTTTATAAGGAATTGACTGACTTACTGGTGCCACACCTCCTGCCTTATATGATGAAGTGTACAACAAACAGATACTACCTTCTCTTTGCGGGAAGCCTTATTAGCAACCTTATTGAAACCAGATAAACACCCTACTAACTGCGAATCATACCTACCACTGGTGTTGATATAGACGTCAAGGTGCTGGCTTAAGTGTTGGCAGCTCGCCTACAACTACTGCTTCCAAGCCTGATGTTGCAGATCAACTGGTATTTGTAATGGCACCATCTACCATGCATAATTTGCGCACCTTGTTTGCACTCCTCCACCAGCTTAACCCATCACTGCACGCGGCTGCGGTCCTACTGGATGCAGCCAAAGCATTCGACTCCATGTCATGGGACCATATGTTCCAGATGATGGCCTGAATTGAGATACCCATAGCATTCCTTAGATGGATATGATTACTGTACACTAAACCTGTGGCCTGTGTCCACCTAAACAGTAATACATCTGGGGAACTCCCAGTAGGCAGGGGAACAAGACAGGGGTGCCCCTTGCACCAGAACCCTTAGCCTGTGTGATCGGACAGTGGCACACTGCTTCTGCCCTCTAATTTATTCTGAGGCCACTGACCATATCCCTATATACGGATGACATGGTGCTATATGTCAAGGACCCAGACACACACCTAGCGCCAGTCGTTTGTGAGTACATCCGCTTTGAAAGATATTCAGGTCTGAGTATAAACTGGTTAGAGTCGGTGGTGCTCCCTCTGATGCCATGTACTCCGGTAGTCCCATCAGAATTCCCTTTGCAATGGAGTGAGGACCCGGTCAAGTATCTGGGCATCTGGATGCATGGAACCTGAACTAGTAATCTGCTAGAATTATGGCAGAGCTATTACGCAATTGGAAGAGCAAATTAGGCAGTTGTTGGGACTGCCATTCTCCTTCGTGGATAGAAAAGCTATAATGAAAATGATAGTGTTACCAACATTTCTATACCTCTTTACCAATATTCAGATCGTGCTGCCACAAAATATTTTCAAAACCCTGAGGATACTTTTGATGATGCTGGCTTGGACCGGAAGACACTAACACTACCAAACACACTGGGGGCTTCAATTCACAAGACCTACACTTACATTAGTTGTGTGCCAAAACGCACTTCACCCACTATTGGTACACTCCGCACAACTATATCCCACATCTGGAAGTGGAACATAATGGTGCATAACCCATTCCGCTAAAAGCCATCCTCCCCCCACAGGACAGAGGACATGCTGAGAGCTGAAACAACATGATACACTCTACTGCAAGTGCCTGTTGTGCACTGGGACAGGGGACGAAAAAAATAGCTTGTTATTCTCGGGATTGCTGCTGAAATTTCCCCCTGCCTTCTCAGTTATACATGAAGACCAAGGTGGCCCTACTGACGCAAGGTTGGGCTGCAGACGATGGGTGATGCCTATCCAAATGGAACATTTGGGACCTTAGCTGACATCTCATGTTCAGATCAACATACCCCGCTGATGACATTCACTTATTACCATCTCAGGGCCGTTATGCGCAAAACTCCCCTCAATTTCCAGCCGCACTCTTCACTGCAGACCCTACTGACCAGTAACATGCTTAGGCATTTGATCCCAAAACTATATAATGCTTGCAGGCAGACAGCCTGGCAGCAATGGACAAGGTGCTGGAAAGGTGGAACATGACTCTTGCCACTCCTCTGGAAAGAGGCGAATGGGCCTTGTACAGTGCTCAGTTAAGCATGCTTACATCCTTCTGCAATCTATGCATCATCCATTATTTACATCAAATGTATTACACACCATTGAAACTTGAAATACGGGTTGAGGTCCGATGCGTAATGCACACGATGTGGTGAGCTGGAAGCGGATTTCCTACATCTTGCCTGGTTCTGTCCTAGGAACCGTGATTTCTGGGAGCAGGTCACAGGGGATCTACCAGACATGGTACTTGAATTTGTGGACAGAGCCCTGGAGATATGCATTCTGGGTCTTGTAAGGCGATTGCAGCCAGCCAACAGATGCTTTATGGTGGTTGCTCTTCTACTGGCAAAGAGAAGAGTGGTGAAAACAATGGATTTAGGCTCAGATCTCTTCACGGTGGGGCGGGGGCAAAGGTTTGACATTGTTCAGCATTCCGTCCATCACTTCTTTTTGAATTCACTGGGGTGCCCGCAAAGTACCCACAAAAACTCCATGGTTACATGACCTAACACACTGCAAGGAAAAGCTGGAACTTAATTCAGAGGAGCTGCCCAGGCCTTCACGGCCAAAGGACATATGGGCCCCACTCACAGTCTACCTCCTCTAAGCTCAGGGGAGTTAACGGTGGAGCAAAACTTGTGGACTGAAGGAACGGGGAACTACTGCTCAGGCCACTTCGTACTATATAATACTAATGGGTAATGATATTGTCCATGTTATACATACTTTACTGGTAATATGTCTAAGTCACAGTATTCTCTGGCAGCTCTGTAAATTTCTAAAAGCAAATAAAATAAAAAAAGTCTGGCAGACACAGAGAACATGTGCCAGTGATTCCTTATGGTAGGTGCAAAAACGGCAAGCTTTGCTTTCACTGGTGTATTTCCAGATTTGTGTAATCTCAAGAATGGTGAATAAACCCAGACTTAGGGGGTCATTCTGACCCTGGCGGCCGGTGGCCGCCAGGGCCACCGACCACGGGAGCACCGCCAACAGCCTGGCGGTGCCCCTTAGGGCATTCTGACCGCGGCGCTTTGGCCGCGGTCAGTGCAGGAAAACCGGCGGTCTCCCGCCGGTTTTCCGCTGCCCGTTAGAATCCTCCAAGGCGGCGCAGCATGCTGCGCCGCCTTGGGGATTCTGACACCCCCTACCGCCATCCTGTTCCTGGCGGTTCGCGTGTTGCGGGGCCCCCGTAAGAGGGCCCCGCTTGTATTTCACTGTCTGCAGTAGCACCCGTCGCACCTTCCCACTCCGCCGGCTCGATTACGAGCCGGCTTCATGGTGGGAAGGTCGTTTTCCCCTGGGCTGGCGGGCGGCCTTTTGAAGGCCGCCCGCCAGCCCAGGGGAAAACTCAAAATACCCGCCGCGGTCTTCCGACCGCGGTACGGTATTTTGGCGGCTCCCGCCGGGCGCGCGGTGACCGCGCCCGGCGGGAGTCAGAATGACCCCCTTAATCTTAAGCATTTTGATTTAAATACCTAGGATATGGGCCTCAATAAATATTCCTGCGGTGCCAATTTCACATAGGTTGCCATGCTAAACTGGTTGCCATGTTTCTTCAACAAGGTCCTCAAATCAATTTCTTTAGACTTTTATTGTTTCACTTAGAAGAATGTTAAAGTTATTATATGAGATGTTGAGAGTCCTTGGTGGAATCATACTTAATCCACAAAAAGTAGACTCAATCTTTCTCACTCAAGGGGAAGATTTAGAGTTAATAAATTATTGGTCAAGGTAGTATTTAAAAGAGCCTAAATTTGCTTTGAGTAATTTAAAGGAACATTTCAGCAACGCTTCATTTTGAGCTAGTACCTGGTTGTGAGGCCAAATTCTAATCAAATCTGGACTTCCCTTATAGAAGTGGGGACCCTAAGGATGCTTCTGTAGAGCCTGGATTGCACTTGGTTGAGCCATCTTCTAAATTTGCCAGGAATGACTTGGAGCCCATAAGTTAATATATAACATATACATTTAAATAATGGTAACAGAGATGGTCCTGTGAGATTTCAAGCCACTTTTTGTAGTGCAAAGGCTATTCCTTTAGCTTAAGTTGAAAGAGAGGTCCGCTGACTCTCATAATGGCCAGTAGCTTGCAATTCGACACCTAAGTACATATATGAATGAACACTAGTAATAATTTACGATCCTATTCTGCATGTTAGGGCTTGAGTGGAGTGTTTTCTCATAAATTTGTGAGAATTTGTCTTCTCCACATTGATATCCAAATTGTTGTTTTTACAGTAGATGTTCAGTTTAGTTAAAGAACTTTGGAGACCTATCTTTGAAAGATCCAACAAAACTGTTTAGTTAGCGAACTGCAGGACACAAAGTTTCTCACTGTTTATTTTTGGTGGACAAGCCCTTTGATCTAAAACTGGTAAACAAGTTAAATATAATGGCGGGCAGCACATGCTCCTGTTTTAAGCCCTCTTTTAGATACTTTGTAGGTCTCTGCCTTAGACGGGGCGCATGGCATGTCTTGAAAGACATATCCTGTATCTACTTTGTGGGGTAACACCCCGCCCACAGGCTTCCCATTTGCTGGCACCATCGTCGCTCCATTTTGCGCTCTCCCCATTTGTCAAGGGCATCCATACGCATGCCTTTGTCGTGTTGAGCCTTCCCAAGAGTGCCGGCCAACTGCTGCTTACATACGCAGTGGCCATTTTGTATGCATTGTTTCTGGACTACTTATTTATTTTTGCAAATGGGTGACCAGTCCCCAGACTTTAAGAGTGCTTGTGTTTTAATTAGCAATGAGCACTGTTTCAGCATGCTCCTGGAGGTACTTTTTTTTTGGTGCGTGCACGCGTTCTAAATGGCACAATACTCCAACTGTTGAGGAAACTGATGTCAACTTTTGGGTCAAGATTTTCTTCTCACAGTAGAAAGAGCTACGTCTGTGTGCATCACCCTCCATTAGAAAAATATAGTCAACTTAATTATTTATTTGAAGCTTATGTGTTTATTCAATGTTTTGAGGTATTCATAATCAAACAAACTTCAATTAAACTCACACAGCGACCTTTCCACTTTTTAGTACGAATGTTAAAACTGAGGACACTTTAGCCCATATTTATACTTTTTTTGCTCCGCATTTGTGTCATTTTTTGGCTCAAAAGCTGTGCAAATTTACAAAAGACAATTATATTTTAAGATTGCGCTGCTTTTGCGTCATAAAATGATGCAAATGCGGCACAAATAAAGAATAAATATGGGCCTTTGTTCTCTAAGAGGCTTTCTCTCCCAGTATCGTGCCTGACTAGAGGCAATGGATATCTAAACCTAGTTATGTCTGTACAGAAGTACTTCTGTAGACAACCCGGTTGCTGACTCCGTGGTCACTTCCGGGTTAGCACTTGGCGCTAACTCACACTTTATTGGAGGGAGAGTGATTTGTAAGCAGATGTTTGATGCAACCATGCTCTGTACGGATGTAACTACTTTTACATATCAATTGGCAACAACTTTGCCTCTAGTCAGGCACGTCACCGGCAGAGAAAGCCGATTAGAGAACGAAGCGTCTTCGGTTTTAACATGTGTACTAAAAAAACATTGGAAAAGCCAATAGGCCAATTGAGTACAGCACTGAGGCTGTTTTTATCAACATACACAAATGCATTAACATTGTCAACGCCTATAGCTCTCAGATTACCGAGACCTATTGGCTTTGCCGTGCTTGTTAAGACAGGGCGCCATCCCTTCCAAGTTTTGCTTGAATGCAATGTTTGGAATACAAAGCTATGATGGCACTTAACGTATTGTCCAACAGTCTCCATTTGTTCACGTTTTGCCATAGGAAATTCCTGTTAATGCTACTGAAAGTCTTTTTAAAATTGTTACAAATGCATTCAGAGGCCTTGCACTTGATAAAGCACTGTGGGCTACTAACAGGACAAGCACCATGATGTTACCAATGGTTCCGCTATTCATCCGAAATCCAGTTTGGAACCTTCCATCCACCCGTTTCGCCCACTCTTGGACATCTTTTAAAACTAGTGATGGATAGTATTTCGCTTCCCCGTCCTGGGGGGCTACCAAGCTACAATTCGAAGCATCATCCTTGTTTCCTTTTTTACGGATAGGACTTGAGTTTGTCAAATAGGATTTCTCAAAGACTTTACCTGAAGCATTTATCCAGAACATGGAGTTTATTTTAAATATAGTCATTGGGATCCTGTTTTGTCCTGGAACACCATCATTCCTACCCTTCGAGATAATATCCACATGAATGTGTAGTTCTAACCATTCTGTGAGCATTACTACTCAATTACACCACAAGTTATTTTCTGGTAAATTACTTCCAACTGGGGGATTGTTTATTGAATTTGGAAGACGTCCCCATGATGTGTCATTGGTCCTACACAGGAAAGCTACAAACCCTTCCCACACTCCACTGTTTGGATGGTTTGGTGGCGGCAACTGAGTTGGCTCAAAGAGTTTACAAGCCAGTTTCAGCCAGCATTATAATTTATTCAATGAAAAGCATGCTTAGTGCAGAAAGGGCCACATCCGCGGTACCCTGGGCATCCCAAAAATCATTAACCTGGCCTATAAGAGGGCTCGGAACAACCACAGGGAAACATTGCTGGCACCTGTGGTGAAGGAAGCAGAGGTCCGTGTGACTTGTGTATCTACATACACCCCCCTGTCCAACACTGTGAAAAAGCTTATTAATAAACGTTGGAGCATTTTGCAGAGTGGCGGTACCCAGATTCCTAGGCCCCTTTTTGCCTTTAGAAGGTCACCCAACATTAAAGATCTAGTCGTGCATACACGTCCTCGCCAACAAGAGGATATGCCAAAACAGACCACTCTATGGAATCTACCCCCGGTCACCGGGCATTTCCCGTGTGGCTCCTGCAACGTCTGCCCCTTAACTAAACGGGTTGACCATTTGGACTTGAAACATGTTGGCACCTGGCATCTCAATAGGCATACTAATTGCAACACACAACAGTGCATCTACATGATCACCTGTCCCTGCAATTTACAGTATATTGGTATGACGACTAGACCTGTGAAGTAGAGAATTAATGAACATCGGAGCAACATTAGGTGCTCTCGTATTACCACCAAATTGAGCTCACACTTCTTGGAAGCAAACCATGGTCCTGATGATTTGTGGTGGATGGTTTTACAGGTGCCCAGATTTAATAACAACAACCCTAAGTATCTATTGAAAACAGAACAACGTTGGGTTTTCAGACTCAAGACATCCAGCGAGGGGTTGAATGATGAGATGCCGTGGTGTACTCTGTCCTCTTAATTGAGATGTAGCATATGGTTCCTCCACTGACTCGACAACCACTGACACTATGCCTCTCCGGTGTTGATCGATGTTTTTTCATTATTTGCATTAGTTTGTAGTAATATGTTCTTTTTACTATTACCTGTCCCCTATAAGCTCCCAGGGACTCCAGGCATGTTCATCAGGGCGGAACACTTCCCTTTGTTCACTATATAACTATCACACACGTTTTTTGTGGTTTATTTCAATATTTTTACTCCCAATATGTCTGCCATTAATGTTTTTTTATTAAGGATCCACCTCCTGGTGTTGTCCTCTACCACCAATATGGCCGCTACTTTTTTACTTGTGGACGCATTGGGAGGCCGTCACTACTAGTAAGATGGCCGCCGCCATATCCAACAATAGTCCATCCTCGATCTTTATGACCTGGATCGGACTAGTCCTATCACGGAGTGGTTCCGGTTCAGATGCGAGCCTTCGTGCCCTGAATACCGACTATTTTAAGTCCCCTGACGCGCAGAGTGATGTCTTTCAGGCGCGCGGCTCAGGGCAGGTTCAATGAAGGACCAGGAGAAGATTTAAGTAAGTCTGTGTATCACTCTCTTTCCCTCTGATTATTCCACTACTGTCGAGGTACTGACGACTTCTTTCCTGCTCTTATGAGTTGCTGACATTTTTAATTCTATCCCTACATCTGCACTATTATCAACAATTTGTTGTACGGGGCGATCTAACAGTGATCAACTCGTTTTTGATGGGTCATGATGATTGTATTTTACCAGCTTTATAAGTATCAGTATGTTTTAGACACGACTGCCAGCTATGTTTAGTTACTGTTTGTACACACTGTTCTTTTTGTTGAGAATTCACCTGCCAATGTGTATTTTATCTATGCATTACATACACATTTTTTTACACCTAGTAATTCTTCTGTGGTTTGAGGCTTGCGCGTTCCTATGATGCCTATTCTCTACTAAGGGATGGTAAGCCTTTTGTGTTATGTCCGTCTGTGCCACACCTTGGACCGGGGTTTTAATGCGTGCATCAACGTTTGCACTACTCAAACTCTGATGATTGTCTATGTTTTCACTTCCATGCAGGGTGACTGATTGACCAATCAACGTTGACGAATAGTCCTCGTTCAGTTAGTGACTTCCCAGCACTTATTACTGCATATTTAAATAGGAGAAGTAGCTGTTAGGGTCCTGATGAAGCGTCATGGGATAATTTTTTGACCGTGGAGACGCCAAACATGTTGACCAGAATATGTTAGGACTAGGTACATTACCTTTTTACTTTGTACGGAGTGCAGTGGGACATTATTCTCCGCATTCACTCCCCCTATTTTTCTTTTTAATCTTGGCCTGAACCTTTCTCTGATTCATTAAATTATGATGCTTAAGGCTCAGAGCCAATTTTAACTCACTTGTCTCTCCTACTTTCCTTCTCACAGTCAGTATTCACTTCAGACCTTACCATATTTGCTACACAATCTTCGGTAGAGTACCACTACCATTTTTGGGGGTGGTCCGCCAGACATTGCAGCACCGGTCTGACGAGGAGATTGCCCAGTGATGAAAATTGGCATCCTAGTGGATGTTTGAGGGCTCTCCTGAAACTACTGACTCTGTCCACCCTGCATATATATGCTTTGGAACAGTGTACTCTTTCTATTTATACGTTCAGGTCTTGAGAGACCGTACACTGGACCATAATTCTCCCAGTTCCTCTCTTTTTTGACAGTACCTAACAACACCTGGCTATCCAGATTAAGAAACCTATGAATATATTGTTGCATTACACAGATGTGCTATTACTTACATAGCATAATCCTTACTCATTAACAATGTTCATGATTTGTTGCCTATAAATTTGCATAGAGTTTATCATGGGACTCCAACGGGTGGCAAGCCGAACACGGACCCACACACAGCACCCACACCAGCAACTTCAGAATAATCATCAATAGCAAACTGGACATCATCACACAAGTCAACAATGTAATTGCATCCCAGTTCCAGATCCTTAAGATGCTGAGGAAGATTTCCAAATGGTTCCGAAGCAACAGTAGAAAAACTGTCACGCTCTAGCCATGAGCAAGTTGGATTACAGGAAAACGCTTGTTAGAAATGGCGTCTTTGGTTGACAGTCAGGTTGCCCCCTGTTCAAGCAAGGACCCTCACTCTAGCCAGGGTAAAAGAGAATCACCCTCAGCTAACCTCTGCTTACTCCCTTGGTAGCTTGGCAGAGCAGTAGGCTTAACTTCAGAGTGCTAGGTGTAAAGTATTTGTACCAACACACACAGTAACTTAATGAAAACACTACAAAATGACACACCAGTTTAGATAAATAGGAAATATTTATCTAAACAAAACAAGACCAAAACGACAAAAATCCACAATACACAAGTCAAGTTATCAATTAAAAAAAAGAGTCTTTAAGTAGTTTCAAACACACACTAATGCTGTCAGCGTGAAACAAAAATACCTTGGGTGCGTCAAAAATAACACAGCACGGGCAAGTGTGTGTCAAAAAGGGCTTGCGATTCCACTCACGAGTGGGACCTTGCGTCGTTTCCCCATTTGCTGGGTTGGGGCAAGTTGTTTCTTCTCCCTCAGGAGAGCGATGCGTCGATCTGGTCAGCACTCTCGGGTCCGGGCAGGCCTTGTGTTATTTTTCCACGCCCGCAGTACTTGAGTTGGAAATCCAGCCGCACAATGATCCGAAAACCCCGCAGCGCGGGTTGTGATCTCCTAACCTCCGTCAGCGATGCTGCATGTCGTTTCTCCTGATCCGTGTGTCGATTCTTCGGTCGCGTTTCCTGCGAGCGTCGATTCTCAGCTGCAGAGCCGGTAGCGCGTGTTTCTTCAGGCGCAGATAGTCGATAATTTCCCTGCACGGCGCTCTGTGCGTGGATTTCCTTATCTTTAGGCTGCCAGCTTCTCCTTTCAGGGTCCCAGGAACTGGATGGGCACCACAGAGCAGAGAAGGAGTCTCTCCAGAGACTCCAGGTGCTGGCAGAGAGAAGTCTTTGCTGTCCCTGAGACTTCAAACAACAGGAGGCAAGCTCTAGATCAAGCCCTTGGAGATTTTGTCTCAAGGTGGAAGGCACACAAAGTCCAATCTTTGCCCTCTTACTCTGGCAGAAGCAGCAAGTGCAGGATAGCTCCACAAAGCACAGTCACAGGCAGGGCAGCTCTTCTTCCTCAGCTCCTCAGCTCTTCTCCAGGCAGAGGTTCCTCTTGTTTCCAGAAGTGTTTCTAAAGTCTGTGGTTTTGGGTGCCCTTCTTATACCCAATTTCTCCTTTGAAGAAGACCTACTTCAAAGCAAAGTCTCTCTTGAATGTGAAATCCTGCCTTGCCCAGGCCAGGCCCCAGACACTCACCAGGGGGTTGGAGACTGCATTGTGTGAGGACAGGCACAGCCCTTTCAGGTGTAAGTGACCACTCCTCCCCTCCCTTCTAGCACAGATGGCTCATCAGGAAATGCAGACTACACCCCAGCTCCCTTTGTGTCACTGTCTAGTGTGGGGTGCAACCAGCCCAGCTGTCAAACTGACTTGGCCACTTGTCTAATATAAGTACTATTGGTGGAGTGGAGTAGTCACTACTACCACCCGTCAGTGAGGGTATGGGAAAGGGTATGCATGTCTCCCTCTTGTCTCTGCAGGATGGGAGGGATGGGCACCTCTGCCCAGGAGGTGAAGGAAGGTGGGTACTTGTTAATTTGCTTTTTTGTTTGTTGGGGGACAGTTTCTACAGAGATGAATGCCTGTGTGTCTGAGAAATATATACTGTGTAAAAACTGGGGGGGGAGTTGAGCCATGGGCTCTGGGGAGGACTCCTTGAGCTGAGTGAGGAGTGGGCATCTGTATCACTAGGAGGATGAATGCTGCTCACACCAAAGTACTCACCTAGAATATACTAGGCCTAGTTAAATTAGAAAAATGCAGACATGTCTAGGCTTATCTTTGAATCTATGGGGTGGGAATTGCAATTCTCCAGGAGACACATGTATGGGGGCATTGTTTCGCTAGCTCGAGTAAGCGCTGGAGAGGGCATCTGTACACCTCTTCATATTCAGGCTATGCCTGAGGTGCACTTATGTGGTTGGCCCCTGAAGTCCCGTTTCAACATAAACACCAAGTAGTGGATCTGGAAAGTCAATATGTCATATTGCATGGTATGCTAGATGGCTAGGAGTTTTGCTTTATCAATGTCTATGCCCCGAAAGCAGACAACACAAACTGTTTCCCCCAGGTTTTGAGAACAATTTCACTATTCCTGGATGCGACTATCATAGTGGCTAGGGACTGTAACTGTGTTCTGAGTGGTGAGATGGACTGTGACCCTCACTGGCCCAACACAAAGCCCCACCTAACAACATCTCTTCGTAATTTGATGACGGGTTTGCATCTCGTCGATGTCTGGCATCAAAGGTATCCTATACTAAAGCAGTTTTCATACTATAGCCCAGCGATGTGCACTGCCAGCCGACTTCACAATTTCCTGGTCCCTTCTGATACAGCACCTTTGGAAGACAATATCTCAAATCTGTCCAGATATATATCGATGAGTCCGGTCCTCTTGACCTACAGAAGGGAAGGGGGTCACCCGACAGTCCTGCTGTGGCATCTTAGGGCCAAGGCTCTGGAAGATCCACCATTTGTGAAAATGATTCAGAACTCTCTCATGCATTACTTTTCTGAAAATTGGGGTACAGTGAGTTCCAGGCCCCTGGAATGGGAAGTCATGAAGGTGGTAGTGCAAGGAGTCTGTAGGTCGACGTCATATGGGGTCTGCCACCAACTGGAGAGAGATATCCAGCTGGGGAAAATAAATTGGTTTCTCTAGAGCCCTTCTTGTCAGTGGATCCCAGAGGGCCTTGCTCACAGGCTTATCGCTTCCTTCTTAGAGGAAAGAGAACGCACAGTGGCCCTTGGGGACTTTCAATCTAAGTCTTCTCCCTCCCCGGGGGTCGTTGGTTAGTCCTACCATTTTTAACATTTACGTGGCCTCTCTGGCTAAACTAATTATATCCTATGGT
The DNA here is from genome assembly GCF_031143425.1 of Pleurodeles waltl. Classification (NCBI taxonomy): domain Eukaryota; kingdom Metazoa; phylum Chordata; class Amphibia; order Caudata; family Salamandridae; genus Pleurodeles; species Pleurodeles waltl. Next base: position 113,769,113 of record NC_090438.1, read on the forward strand.
TTTGGTTCAGCAGCTTATGCTGATGATACACAGGTTGTAGTCTCTGTCCCAGGTAATGCGGATGTTCAAAACCTGTATGAAGGCTATACCTGGCTGGATGACCTCAAACTCTCTAAAACCAAATTCAGATAAAACTGAAGTGCACTTTCTGGGGCCCAGATTTGGAATCACCCCGAACCCGGACTTCTAAGGTAAGGAACCTTGAGATTTTCTTTGATACTGATTTATCTTTTAAGGAGCAGGTTACGAGCTTTCATCCCCTTGCTTCATTCGACTAAAGAATATAAAGAAAGTGTTTCCTTAGATTCCCTTTCAGCATCAAAAATCTGTAATGATGGCTGGGGTCATGTCTAAGATCGATTACTGTAATTCTCTATACATGGGAGCAAGGCAAACAGTATTTAAAAAACTACAGATACTGCAAAATGCAGCTAAGAAAGTGCCAAAGTTCATGTCAGTGGGGAATGCCCTGAAAGACCTCCACTGGCTCCCAACAAAAAAGCGGGGGACTTTTAAATCACTGTGCCTGCTTTACTAACCTCTATACTGTGCTAAACCTGGTTACCTAGAAAAAAGAATCAAATGGTACAACCCAGCACGACATTTGAGATCTTCAACATCCTACCTGGTATCAGTTAGCAAGATAAATAAAGTGTCATGGGGTGGCTGTGGTTTTGTCTACACAGCTATTGTGAGCACGTCTGACCTTATTTGGTCTTTTATAATTTATTTATAAGGGGACACATTAGAGGTTCGAAAGATCTTTTTGACCGTGCTTAGAGGAATCTCACTATCATCCTTTCTCCAGGTCATTCTCTAATCAAATGTTATCACAAACAATATATATAATAATCAATTAGTCTGTAATCTTGAGTCAATAAACGTCACGCACAATGACCCATATGGGCATGAATAACCACACCTTTATGTAAAAGTTAGAAAGTTTATTTCCCTATATTAACAATGCTAATTTCACATAACTAAGTCTCAAAACCAAATGATACACATGGATGAATAGCACCGGTTGACCAAATGTTCTAAAGAATCTCAATTGAACTAACACATTTATAATCAAGCATTCCAGAGATACAGTACAAATTAATAGCAACAATAACTGCACAATAGGAATTACATACATCTAGATTCAACAGAAGAACAAGATCAATTCATTGGTTAAAAGCACTTGGCAGCATTAGGATTACTAATTAACCCTCCAATTAGAATAGCATGTTGGGCTTCATGCAAAGGTAATTTAGTCAAAAGTTTATTTGGAAAACATTTCACTAGGGCTCTATCAAAATAGCGATTAGTAGCTAAAAAGCAAAGAACAAATCTCTGAAACAATCATTTGGGAAGCTGCGATTCTCTTCGTCAGTTGGACATCCGTCTGGTCAGCTTCAGTGGCAGGACAATGAAAGGAATGGCTCAGTCACAGGTGGGCTCTAGGTTAACTGAACCACATCAAATTAGCAAGTTAAGGAATCATCATTAACACAATTCATCTATGAGGATGGTTTTAAGGGAAAAACATCAGGAACTGCTCAGCTCCTAGAACAGGACCAATACAGGTAAAGGGTACGGGCAGAAAATTGAGAATGAACATCTCAAGTAGCACAAAGGAAAATAGTGGCAAACGATGGCAAATAGCAGAATGGCAGGGGAAAATGTGACAGAAAAAATGGCACTGAACTCCCTCTGCAGTCAGGCTAAGTTAGAATTTCCTAAAACTCTTCTCTTGCCGTCATTGGTCAGAAAATCTAACGTTTACAGTTAACCCAATAGAAACTAAACACCAAATATAAAGATATGACTAAAGTGTCTTTCACACATCGATGATTTGTTCCTCTTCTCCTGTTCTCATCGTCAGGCTTGTCAGGTAATGTTTTATGTTGCCATCCATACTCCAGTCAGTACATCCATTGTCGAATCCTGGGACATTGCTGTCTCATGCATCAAGGATACTTTTGTAACAACCTTCAGTACAACATGATTTTACAAGCAATTCTCATGAGAAAGTTAAAGACGTTTACAAATAGCTTTGTCAATGCAGTGTGGGCAATGAAAATATTCATTCTTTAGTCTTGCAATACATTTTCCATTTATTAAACATTGCAGCTTGACATGAGGATTTGCAGTGTAGGCCCAAACCTCGCTAACTTATGGCTTAAAGTTAATAAAACAAATACATAGCATGAAATCATTATTATGATATACTAATAAATTTGTATCTATACGTGTATAATAGCTAAAAAATGTATGCATTCACTAAAAGCATTTATGTAATTTTTAGCGGCCACTCAAGTAGGCACAGTTTCCAAGTCACACATTATTTTCTATGATATGCTAATTCTATGCATATTCTTTATCAATAATAAATGCAAATCATTAGAAATTAATTCAGCTTTCACACTAGTCAGCTATGGAATAAAATGCCACTTCATCTTGGAAATCTATGAAATTATCAGAAATTCTGCAGTTCTTGAAAACCTGGTTATACACATACTCTTCTCATTAAATTGTTTTAGTAGGTCTTAGCGTAGGGGCATCATTTTAAACTCTTTTACTGGTCCCCTTCTGAAATCTTTTAGGTGAGTTGGTATAATTTCTAAGGATACTGTTATATTTGGGTCAAGTTCTTTTTAGCGCTAAGGCAGCTTCGGGTATTTGCGTGCTTTGTAAGTACAGATAAATTAATTAATTAATTCATTCATTTATTGTAGGCCTGGCATTTAGCACACACTAGGCGCAGACTTGACAAATACAAATACAAAGCATATAGGCAAGGCCGGCATGCTGCGAGGGACAGAACAGGAGCTCTATTAGCTTGAATACTCAAACAGGAAGCCCCAGATAATGGTGCCCTGGCACTACATACACCGCAGGGGTCCACGGTTCACACTCAGCAGGCGATTGATATTGCCTTTCATGCTCACCTCTGTGAGGTGTATACTGCATGACAATGGAGATTTTCTTAGCTTTAGTGAAAGAAAGTCTTGATTTTATTAAAGACACGGAGGCGAGTATTATGCTATCTTCTCTTGCTTTAATTTAATCGGCAGCCAAGAAAAAACACAACTGCCAGCATTCCTAGCTGGGAAAACTACAGAAATATATCATGAAGAAACAACCAATCAGGATAACCGGTAAGTATAAACATCTTGACTGAGAGCAACAAGTACTCTTTTCTTGCAGAGCAGAAAATAATCTCTGAATAATGGATAAATGAAAATCAAAATAATAAAGGCCAACACAAAGGAGAAAAATGCTTCTAGATAATAGATAATCCTGAAAGTCTTTTCATCGAGGTCCGGAATAAGCATGGTTTTCTGGAACCCTTGAAAGAAGGACTGCTTGAGGACCTTTCCAACTAGGCCAGGAGGAGCGTTGAACTGGATAGGAAGAAGCCCTTTAGGACGTCTGGTTAGGAGTGGCAGTTGAACCTGATAAAAACAAAGGGAGGGTTATAAAAAAAAGTGGAGGGATAATACTCGCCTCCGTGTCTTTAATAAAATCAAGACTTTCTTTCACTAAAGCTAAGAAAATCTCAATTTTATTACAACACACGGAGGCTCCTATTATGCTAGTTCAAAGCATAGAAATCAACGAACTGGCCACATGAGAGACCGGTTTACAATAAAACGTTCTGAAAGTTGAAATATTTGACCAATCAGCCGATTTGAGAATGTCAACTAAACTAAATCCTGCCCAAAAGGCCTTGGATGCCATAGCTCCTCTGGTGGAATGAGCCCCAAAAACAGAAATGTCAATGCCTGATAAATTCATAATCCATTTTACCCAACGGGCCAGAGTAGTGGAAGAGACAGGATTATGCGGGGACCTAAAAGAAACGAGGAGTTGAGTTTCAGATGACTTTCTCAAATCATTGGTGCGTGAAATATACTCTCGCAAACAACTTCTCACACATAAGTGAGGATGATCAGGAAAATACGGATAAAACACCGACATCAGATTGGTTTTAGTTCTTCTTCGTACCTGAAAGAAAACACCTGTAGCAGTATATTGCACAGAGGTCACATCTAAAGCTCTAACATCCGAAATACGTTTCAAAGAAACTAAGCAAAGAAGCATAGTGAGCTTAGCAGAAAGGAATTTGAGGGATAAAAGAGAATTAGGTTGTTGTGAAAGTAAAAATTGCAAAATGACATTAACATCCCACATAGCGTTGTACTTAGGTAAAGGAGGCTTAGAAAAACATACTCCCTTTAATAGGCGGCATATGCTGAAAACAGTATGTACAACATTGAAAAGGACACATCTATTTCCATTTAACTAAACATAATTAAATATTAATAAACATGTTCAAAAATATGTAAAAGAAATACAAGACATTCCTAAAACATATATTATAATATTGAAATGTAAACATAAATCCCTTACACATAAAACATAAAAATACAATAATATTAACACAGTATACAGTATAAAAACAAAATAACCATTATGCCAAAAAGAAAAGAATGTAATCATGTTTGTTTAGCTGTAGAAAATCGAGAATGTAATTCTTCCTTCACAGCAGGTATTTGAAAAGGGAAAATGCAAAATCCTTTTGTCCAAATAAAAAATTAAAATAAGGATACACATCAACCCACAATCCCTTTAAGACCTGAAAAATCAGTGTAGAAATGATTTGGTAAATTAAAAATAGTAGTACAATTTGCAAAAATAGTAACAAATCAAAAAATGCCAACTAATTTTACTTAAAAAAACAATAAAAATAAGATTAAACTCAACTACAAAAGGGACAGGTTTTTATTTCAGCAAAATAACATTGCCACCCTACTACAAAACAATCAAAAAGCAACTACAATTTGCATGAAAAATACAATCCCAATATACACATGAATTAACAAAGTCTCACCTCATTTACTAATACAGTGAACATCCACTAACCTTTTACTAATAAACACTAAGCTGCATTATTTAGAAAAAATATAACACACATAGGGGGTCATTACGAGTCTGGCGGTCACTAGACTGCCAGACTCGCAGATGGCGGTCTGAGTGCCACATTACAACCCTGGCGGTCAGCCTGCCAGCTCCACCAGGATCGGTAATCCCAGCGGTCTGGAGGTGGTGGGGTCCTAATCTGCCAGGCTTGGGATTATGACCCCCTCTCCACCAGCGGTTTCATGGCGGTACCACCGCCATGAAAATGCTGGCAGAGGACGGGTGCAGGGGGCCCCTGCACTGCCCATGCACTTGGCTTGGGATGTGCAGTGGCCCACCTGGCCAGCATTATTGCAATGTTCACTGTCTGCTTTGCCGACAGTGAACAATGCGAGGGTGCTGGCTACAGCCTTGCCGCCGGCTCGATTAACGAGCCACAGACAATGCTGTAGCCTGTTTCCCGCTAGGCCAGCGGATGGAAACTTAGGTTTCCGCCCGCTGGCCTAGCGGGAAACTCTTATTAACTCCAGCGGGGAGGTCGCCACATAGGCGGCAGCCACCCTGTCGGGAGTTTGGAGGATCGAGTTTTCCGCCTGCCAAATTCCAAATAGGGCCCACAATAACTAAAACCAAACCAAGGCAACCCATTTGTTAAAACTACATGTAAGCATTTATTTACCTGATTTGATGAAGCAAAAACCTACTGTGACTTCTCCAGACATTTGCTGGGTAATGGCATGAAGAAAACACTGTGCAATTGACTTGCATGAAATGAGCACTGTATGTGAAATGAAAATGAAAAGGGACTACAAATACATTCTAGGAAAAGAAAAAAAGGTTATATTTTCAATAAGATTGACACATTTTTAACAAAGTAATAACTTTTGAAAATGTACAGTTTTTGAATTTTAAATATTTAAAACTATTGTTAAAATGTATGTTATTGGCTGCAAACATATAAAAATATGTTTATAATGCAAAATATTAAAATAAGTATCTACAGTTACTTGACCTATATTTTTTATTTCAATTATCTATTTTACAAGAAGAGATTCTAAACGTTTTCTGTGTTTACTAAGGTTGAATTATTTTACATTAAAACAGTTCTAATTCATTTCTTTAATATACAATATCCCAAATTGTGTAACCCTATGCCTATTTCATTACATTTAAAATGAGTGACCAATTATGTATTTTATTGAGGCCATTAATTAGATAATTAAGGTTATTAAATATTTTATTTATCAAATGCGTAATATTGTATTTTGAACAGAAAGTAAAAATGCATTTTCATTTTAAATTTACCTATTGTTTGAAAACATTTTTAAACAAAAAATTTTACGTTTAAACCTAGGTATAATGAATGACAAATTGTAATATTTATCAAATATAACAATACATTTAAATTTAAAGAAAACTACTTTCAAAACTCTAAACATTATCACTATTAATTCAAATAACTTATAACTGAGGATGTTACAGATTAATTTAAAAAAAATTAATGATGGAGGGTAACTTTAATTTTGAAGTATTGTTTAAAAAGTAATATTAAATAAACAATTGATGTAATAAAATTAATTGACAATTTAATACTGAAGGAATATTAGGAGGTAGTGTGTTGTATATTTGTGTTTAGGTAGTCCTAGTTTACTAATTGTTTTTAAGTATTTTACGTTTATATTTTATATTAATTTATTGCAATTAAAAAAGAAAACATACCTTTCCTATATTTTTCTATAGGGCGACCTCTTCCCTTGTAAATTCTGTTGTAGAATTCTCCACACTCTAATAGGAGTGGAAGGAGACTCCTAAGTCTACACCTAGATGTAAATCTCCACTCGGAAATAGCGAATAGCAAAAAAGTGGAGAGTTATACCTAAGTCTAAAAGTAGATCTGCAGATGCAAACCAACCTTTGTGAATTGAGCTCCGTATTTTTAGAAAAGAATTACAGTACAATGATATTTAATACTTTATATTCCAATGCCATTTCGTCTCCTCAACCTAGAGAGGAAAAGGCTAGTAAAGATAAACACTTTAATGGTGAAGAAAAAGTCCTGTGTAATGGCTTTGACTCTGGTACATGAAGCTAGTCCCATAATTTCTGAACCGTGGCTCATTGGTAGACTGCCATCTAGATTCTCCAACATTTCTTGCAGCACAACTCTCAGGGTGAGCACAAGGTATTCTTTTTCATAATGGTAAATTTTTACAAGTGCCTTATCAAATAAAGCCCATACATAAATACATTCTGCCTGGTTACCAGGCAAGCACTGGTTTAAACAAATTTACCAGCTTGCATGGGAGAAACAGAAAGAGCATAACAGAATGCATGTTCCACAACTTAATTGTAGATATTGTGTATTATGTAATGATCACATCTGGCAATAGATCGGAATGTATTTTATTTAGTGTGGGGTGCTGGAACACATTTCCACGAAGGATGCACACAAGAAATACACGCCATAATTTAAAAGGTTTCAATAATTTATTAATGCCTTGATGTAGAGCAGAATATGCGAAAAATAGTAATTTCAAATATAAGCATTATGCTGAGTAAAATGATGGCAATACTATAAATAATATGAAAAATGGCAAAATGGATTATAATAATGACAATCTTTGATGCAATCTGCAGTGCAATCAAATCACCCTATTACTTTCCTCCATACTCCTTGCTAGCTTCTTAATTAGCCCCAACATCTTGCTAAAAATAGAAGCTTCCTAAATCGTACACACACATACCTGCTCACTGTGTTTGTATTTTTCCAGTCAGCTCCTTGCTGTAGGCCAGGCCGTTCTTAGGCCCTCAATAACAGTTTGGCAGACAGGAAAGCCTGTCCACCAAACACCCGATAGGGTGGCCGCCGCCTTCGTGGCAACACCCCAGCGTACATACTAGGAGTTTCCTACTAGGCCTAGCGGGAAACAGGCTACAGTATTGTCTGTGGCTCGTAATGCTGTACTCCACAGGGTGCACCCGCACCCTTGCAATGCTCACTGTCTGCAAGGCAGACGGTGAGCATTGCAAGGGTGCTGGGCAGGGAGGTCCCTGCACTTCCCATGCCAAGTGCATGGGTAGTGCAGGGCCCCCGTGGCCCCCTGCACCTGTTCTCTGCCAGCCTTTTCATGGCTGTGTTTTCACCATGAAAAGGCTTGTGGAGAACAAGGTCGTAATCCACTGGGCAGCGCTGCCCTGGTGGATTACGATCTCTGCCACTGCCAGGCCATCGGGATCATGGATCCTACCGGCGATGGCGGAACCCTGGCGGTCTGACCGCCAGGGTCTTTATGCGGTAGTTGGACCGCCACAACAGCGGCGGTCCTGACCACCACTGCGAGGCTGGCGGTCTTAGAACCACCAGCCTCCTAATCAGGCCCTTAGTCTCTATTATGTCGATGTTCTGCAAAGAGTCTAATAGCACATTGCTGGTGTGTCCTTGGCCCAGGCTGTTTGTCACGTAGTAGCTCATTCTGGAATGTCTAAAGCAAGTCCCTCCACAAGAGCCTCAAGCAAAGGCCTGATAGTATATTTTTCAACATCATTTTAAGAAAAAATAAACTTGTGAAATGTGATGTACAGTGTAGAAAAAAGGAAAGTAAATCTCTTTTATATTCACTTAAACTACTATGCTTCCTTTTACATATCACATTTTATGAGTATATAGCGTCAATACCGAAAACATAATTATACTGTGAATGCTCATAAATTACATTGCAACATTGCACTCAGAATTCTGCATTGTAAAATATATGGACATGATCATGTGCACACAAATAAATGTAGGTTTCAAAAGACTTAAATGCTGTAATAACAGACAAGACATGGAAGCCTCAGTTTGATAGTAACACAATCCTAGTGAATATGTAAATACATATTAATTCTAATAATAAATATATAGTAATATGCCTTAATGCATATTGGTGAAAGATCAAGCAAGGCATCTGCCTACTCAAATAAATAAAGGTTGTGCAGAGGATCAAAAGAAAAGGCAAACCATCTAAAAACAAGGTGGCCTTCAACCAGTACCTCAAAGTAGCAGTGAGAACTCAGAGGGTCATAAGCAATCTCGTTCTAAGGATGGCATATCAATGTGATAGAATTCAGTGAGAATAACTGAAATAGGATAAGGGCTTCTTAGGAATCTGGAGATTCTTCAATTTAATGTTCAGTGAATATACTGTTCTTCCAACACATTTAAAAAATGGGGTCTTTGATAATTAGTAATGTTTTAGTGAGTAGAACTGTTAATACCAACATCGGTTGCATGCCCACATTGTGGTTACTATGAATTTGTATCAAGCTCCGGCAGTAAATAAACAATGAAGGAGCAGCCTCTTCAAACAATATAGATTCCTTTGAAGACATACACATGGTATGGAAGCTGTGTAAAATTGTATGTAATTGGTTTAAGTAAAGTGCACTAGAGGTGCCAGGGCCTGTAAAACAAATGCTACTAGTGGGCCTGCAGCACTAGTTGTGCCACCCACATAAGTAGCTCTGTAATCATGTCTCAGACCTGCCATTGCAGTGTCTGTACGTGCAGTTTCAACTGTAAATTCGACTTGGCAAGTGTACCCACTTGCCAGGCCCAAACCTTCCCTTTCCTTACATGTAAGGCACCCCTAAAGTAGGCCCTAGGTAGCCCCAAGGGCAGGGTGCAGTGTATGGTTAAGGTAGGACATATAGTAATGTGTTTTATATGTCCTGACAGTGTAACATTGCTAAATCTGTTTTTCACTGTTGCAAGGCCTGTCCCTCTCATAGGTTATCATGGGGGCTACCTTTAAATATGATTAAAGTGTAGATTCCCTTTGGGAGCGGATGGACATGTGGAGTTTGGGGTCTCTGAGCTCACAATTTAAAAATACATCTTTTAGTAAAGTTGATTTTAAGATTGTGTGTTTGAAAATGCCACTTTTAGAAAGTGAGCATTTTCTTGCTTATACCATTTATGTGACTCTGCCTGTTTGTGGATTCCCTGTCTGGGTCAGTTTGACAGTTGGGCTGGTTGCACCTCACACTAGACATTGAGACAAAGGGAGCTGGGGTGTAGCCTGCATTTCCTGATGAGCCATCTGTGCTAGGAGGGAGGGGAGGAGTGGTCACTTACACCTGAAAGGGCTGTGCCTGTCCTCACACAACACAGTCTCCGACCTGGCCTGGCAAGGCAGGATTTCTCATTCCAAAGAGACTTTACTCTGAAGTAGGCCTACCTCTAAGGAGAAATTGGGTATAAGAAGGGCACCCAAAACCACAGACTTTAGATCACGTCTGGACATCAAGAGGAACCTCTGCCTGGAGAAGAGCTGAAGAGCTGAGGATAAGTGCTGCCCTGCCTGTGACTGTGCTTTGTGGAGCTATCCTGCAGTTGCTGCTTCTGCCAGAGTAAGAGTGCAAAGACTGGACTTTGTGTGCCTTCCATCTTGTGAAGAAATATCCAAGGGCTTGATTTATAGCTTGCCTCCTGTTGTTTGAAGTCTCAGGGACAGCAAAGACTTCTCTCTGCCAGCACCTGGGGTACCTGGAGGGACTCCTGCTCTGACAAGTGGCGCCCTATCCAGTCCCTGGGCCCTTGAAAGGAAAGCTGGTGGATATCCAAGGAAATCGTCTTCGGACGACTTCGGACCGATGCCGCTGCTGAAACCGGTGACGCCGCCAGCAACCGACTCCGTGATCTTCGCTGGAACACGACGACCTTCGCAGGCCCGACGCCACAGCAGCCCTGCTGAAGTCCGCAACTCCGTGGAAGTCGGCACACCACGTCGTGACCGACGCTGCTCGAAGTGTGCGGATTCAACGTTTCGCACAGATGCCGCGATCCCCGACTTTGCGCATCAACTTGTTTTCACTCTTCACGAAAGGTACTGCACTTGGGGGTCTACGCGACGCCGTGTTCGGTGCCGCTGGTGTCGGCTTGTTGGGAACGACTCCGTCATGACGCCGTGTTAACACCTCATAAAAGCATTTTGTGTTTCTAAGCGCTATTTTTGAGTTTAATCTTTAAAAATTCATAACTTGACTTGTGTAAGTCGGATTTTTGACGTTTTGGTCTTGTTTTGTTTAGATAAATATTTCCTATTTTTCTAAACTGGTGTTGTGTCATTTTGTAGTGTTGTCATTACGTTACTGTGTGTGTTGGTACAAATACTTTACACCTGACACTCTGAAGGTAAGCCTACTGCTCTGCCAAGCTACCAAGGGGGTAAGCAGGGGTTAGCTGAGGGTGATTCTCTTTTACCCTGACTAGAGTGAGGGTCCTTGCTTGAACAGGAGGTAACCTGACATTCAACCAAAAACCCTATTTCTAACAGCCATTTTTTACTGACCGTCACTCTCAGGCAAACCCGGGTGGTGAGAAATAGTAAAATGCAAATAATGGCCCCCCAGCACGGCAGCATTACTTCTATTATTTTCAAAAAGAAAAGCCCGTTTTGTGAATTTCTTTTGAAAATAACATGACGAAACCCTGCAATAAACTGTTAAAAGCATTGCCAGGAACAACAGTGATGGTGGTTCCTGCCAATGCTATATAAATGACAGACAGCTTGCAAGTCATTTATAAATCTGGAGGGTGTTTCGTCCACCAGGGTGACTGAGTAATTTTACTCCGTCACCCTGGCGATACAACAATCGGCCCACCAGAATATAAATTGGGTCCAAAGTTACAAATATGGAAGAAAAAAATCACCAGAAGAAGTGGACGTCATAAAAGAAGTTAAAGCAGCATGTTAAAGGCAGTTTTTTGGGATGCTTCATTGCACAGTGGGTGAAGAAATTTGGAAGTAGTGTAAGATTTCCTGTCTACATGCCTTGAACACCTTCCTCCTCTGTTCTCTTCTATATACACAGATTAAATAAAGATACCCCAGTGAGCTTTGTGAGGGAATTATTATATTGCAAGGTAATTGAGTGTTCGATGGCATGTGTAGCTGCAGATACACATGCTGTGCACAGTCCGCCATCTGGTGTTGGGCTCGGAGTGTTACAAGTTGTTTTTCTTCGAAGAAGTCTTTTCGAGTCACGAGACCGAGAGACTCCTCCCCTTTCGGTTCCATTGCGTATGGGCGTCGAATCCATCTTAGATTGTTTTTTTTCCGCCATCGGGTTCGGACGTGTTCCTTTTCGCTCCGTGTTTCGGGTCGGAAAGTTAGTTAGAATCTCTGGAAAAATCGTCGGTATTGTTTTGTTCGGTATCGGGTTAGTTAGAACAAATCGACACCGAATCTTGAAGAGCTCCGGTGGCCCTTCGGGGTAATTTCGATCCCGCGTCGGGGCCTGGTCGGCCCGACCGCGTGCGACTTCAAGACTGATGGAACGGACCCTGTTCCGCTTCTGTCCTAAATGCCATAGCAAATATCCGTATACGGATCAGCATCTGGTCTGTAACTTGTGCCTGTCCCCGGAGCACAAGGAGGATACGTGTGAAGCCTGTAGAGCGTTTCGGTCGAGGAAAACGCTCAGAGACCGAAGAGCCAGAAGATTGCAAATGGCGTCCACGCCGACAGGACAACATCGGTTCGAGGACGAAGAGGAAGCATTCTCCATCCACGAGTCGGATTCGGGGGAATCCGACGCCGAAGACATAACAACCGTGAGTAAGACGTCGAAAATTAGGACTCACGAAAAGTCCACAAAAGCCCAGGGGACGCCACTGCCAACAGGCCATGGCTTAACCCAAAAACTAGGTGACCGAGCCAAGGCACCGAAAAAGGGCATGCTGGTGTCGAAGTCATCCAACTCCGGTCGTGATACCGCCACACAGCAACCTCGGAGCCGAGACACCGGCTCCGAGACAATTCGGCGCAGAGACAGCGGCACCGAAGATGTTCGGCACCGAGATACCACGCTGAAATCAAAGAAATCTTATTCAGAGCCTAAAAAGCCTACCGAAACGGTTTCGGTACCGAAAAAAGCCTCGGAACCGAAAATTAGTTCCTATACAGAGGAACAAGGACTAAACACCCAATTGCATAGATTTGGTCAACAGCTTCAAACTGTAGAAACTGACTACACTCAAAGGAGGCTTCACATCCAGGAAGACACAGGGAAGATAACCACTCTTCCCCCAATCAAGATGAAAAGGAAACTTGTTTTCCAACAAGGGGACAAGCAACCACAAGCAAAGGTGGTAAAGAAAGTAACACCACCACCTTCTCCACCACAATCAGCACATGCATCACCGGCGCAAACTCCACCACTAACGCACTCACCAGCTCATACCACAATGAGCCAGGATGATCCCGATGCATGGGACCTCTACGACGCCCCAGTGTCTGACAATAGTCCAGACTCATATCCAACTAAACCGTCACCACCTGAGGACAGTACATCATATGCACAGGTGGTCGCAAGGGCAGCCGAATTCCACAATGTCTCACTACATTCGGAACCTATTGAGGATGACTTTCTCTTTAACACCCTGTCCTCCACCCATAGCCAGTATCAAAGCCTTCCCATGCTCCCAGGAATGCTAAGGCACTCAAAACAAATATTTCAGGAGCCAGTTAAAGGCAGAGCCATAACTCCAAGGGTGGAGAAAAAATATAAGGCACCTCCCACAGACCCAATATTTCTTACAACACAACTAACACCGGACTCAGTAGTTGTGGGGGCAGCTCCTAAAAGAGCCAACTCTCATACATCAGGCGACGCACCACCTCCAGACAAGGAGAGCCGCAAATTTGATGCAGCGGGAAAAAGAGTTGCAGCACAAGCAGCAAATCAGTGGCGTATCACCAACTCGCAAGCACTCTTGGCAAGATACGACAGGGCTCATTGGGATGAAATGCAACATCTCATCGAACACCTTCCCAAGGAGTTCCAAAAAAGAGCGCAACAAGTGGTGGAAGAGGGACAAAGTATCTCGAACAATCAGATACGGTCTTCCATGGATGCAGCCGATACAGCTGCAAGGACAATAAACACTGCAGTCACAATACGGAGGCACGCTTGGCTGCGCACTTCTGGGTTCAAACCCGAAATCCAACAGGCTGTGCTCAATATGCCGTTTAATGAACAGCAATTGTTTGGGCTGGAGGTAGACACTGCCATTGAAAAACTAAAAAAGGACACCGATACAGCCAAAGCCATGGGCGCACTCTACTCCCCGCAGAGCAGAGGCTCATTTCGGAAGACACCTTTTAGGGGAGGATTTCGGGGTCAACCCACAGAAACCAACACTTCACAGACAAGACCACCTACCTACCAGGGTCAATATCAAAGGGGAGGTTTTCGGGGACAATATAGAGGAGGCCAATTCCCAAGAAGTCGGGGAAAATTTCAAGGTCCCAAAACCCCTCAAAATAAACAGTGACTCACAAGTCACACAACCCCATCACACAACACCAGTGGGGGGAAGACTAAGCCAATTCTACGAATCTTGGGAAGAAATAACAACAGACACTTGGGTCTTAGCAATTATCCAACATGGCTATTGCATAGAATTTCACAAATTCCCTCCAAACGTCCCACCGAAAACACACAATATGTCAAAACAGCATATAGATCTTCTAGGACTAGAAGTTCAAGCATTACTACAAAAGGACGCAATAGAATTAGTACCAAGCCTACAGAAAAACACAGGAGTTTACTCACTGTATTTTCTAATACCAAAGAAGGACAAAACTCTGAGACCAGTACTAGATCTCAGAACACTAAATACCTACATCAAATCAGACCACTTTCACATGGTCACATTACAAGACGTAATCCCACTGCTCAAACAGCAAGACTACATGACAACATTAGACCTAAAGGATGCGTATTTCCACATACCAATACCTCCTTCCCACAGGAAATACCTAAGGTTCGTATTCAAAGGAATACATTACCAATTCAAAGTGTTGCCATTCGGAATAACAACTGCGCCAAGAGTCTTTACAAAATGCCTGGCGGTAGTAGCTGCACATATCAGAAGGCAGCAGATACACGTGTTCCCTTACTTAGACGACTGGTTAATCAAGACCAACACGCTAACAAGGTGTTCACGTCACACACAGTATGTCATACAAACCCTTCACAAGCTGGGTTTCTCCATCAACTATGCAAAGTCACACCTTTTGCCGTGTCAAACACAGCAATACTTAGGAGCGACAATCAACACAACAGAAGGGATAGCCACTCCAAGTCCACAAAGGGTTCAAACATTTCACAAGGTGATACAGGCCATGTATCCAACACAAAAGATACAAGCAAAAATGGTATTAAAACTCCTAGGCATGATGTCTTCATGCATAGCCATTGTCCCAAACGCAAGATTGCACATGCGGCCCTTACAATAATGCCTAGCATCACAATGGTCACATGCACAGGGTCAACTTCTAGATCTGGTGTTGATAGACCGCCAAACATACATCTCGCTTCTATGGTGGAACAGTACAAATTTAAACAAAGGGCGGCCTTTCCAAGACCCAGTGCCACAATACGTCATAACAACGGATGCTTCCATGATAGGGTGGGGAGCACACCTCAATCAACACAGCATCCAAGGACAATGGGACATACATCAAAGGAAGTTTCACATAAATCACTTAGAACTGTTAGCAGTATTTCTAGCGTTGAAAGCATTTCAACCCATGATAACCCACAAATACATTCTTGTCAAAACAGACAACATGACAACAATGTATTATTTAAACAAACAGGGGGGGACACACTCGACACAGTTGTGTCTCCTAACACAAAAAATATGGCATTGGGCAATTCACAACCATATTCGCCTAATAGCACAATTTATTCCAGGGATCCAGAACCAGCTAGCAGACAATCTCTCTCGGGATCACCAACAAGTCCACGAATGGGAAATTCACCCCCAAATACTGAACACTTACTTTCAAATTTGGGGAACACCTCAAATAGATCTATTTGCAACAAAAGAAAACGCAAAATGCCAAAACTTCGCATCCAGGTTCCCACACCATCAATCCCAAGGCAATGCTCTATGGATGAATTGGTCAGGGATATTTGTGTACGCTTTTCCCCCTCTCCCTCTCCTTCCATATCTAGTAAACAGATTGAGTCAAAACAAACTCAAACTCATACTAATAGCACCAACATGGGCAAGACAACCTTGGTATACAACACTACTAGACCTGTCAGTAGTACCTCATGTCAAGCTACCCAACAGACCAGATCTGTTAACACAACACAAACAACAGATCAGGCATCCAAACCCAGCATCGCTGAATCTAGCAATTTGGCTCCTGAAATCCTAGAATTTGGACACTTAGACCTCACACAAGAGTGTATGGAGGTCATAAAACAAGCTAGAAAACCTTCCACTAGACACTGCTATGCAAATAAATGGAAAAGATTTGTTTGTTACTGCCATAATAATCAAATTCAACCATTGCACGCATCTCCAAAAGATGTAGTAGGATATTTACTACATTTGCAAAAATCAGATCTAGCTTTCTCTTCCATAAAGATACATCTCACCGCAATATCTGCTTACCTGCAGATTACTCATTCAACTTCCCTATTTAGAATACCTGTCATTAAAGCGTTTATGGAAGGCCTAAAGAGAATTATACCACCAAGGACACCACCTGTTCCTTCATGGAACCTCAACATTGTCTTAACAAGGCTCATGGGTCCACCTTTCGAACCCATGCATTCTTGTGAAATGCAATACTTAACGTGGAAAGTTGCATTTCTCATTGCCATCACATCTCTAAGAAGAGTGAGTGAGATTCAAGCATTTACCATACAAGAACCATTTATTCAAATACACAAAAATAAGGTAGTTCTAAGAACAAATCCAAAATTCTTACCAAAGGTTATCTCACCGTTCCACTTAAATCAAACAGTAGAATTACCAGTGTTCTTCCCACAGCCAGATTCAGTAGCTGAAAGAGCACTACATACATTAGACATCAAAAGAGCACTAATGTACTACATTGACAGAACAAAACAAATTAGGAAGACAAAACAACTATTTATTGCCTTTCAAAAACCTCATACAGGAAATCCAATTTCAAAACAAGGCATTGCCAGATGGATAGTTAAGTGTATTCAAGCCTGCTATCTTAAAGCAAAAAGAGAGCTGCCTATTATACCAAAGGCACACTCAACCAGAAAGAAAGGGGCTACCATGGCCTTTCTAGGAAATATTCCAATGAACGAAATATGTAAGGCAGCAACATGGTCTACGCCTCATACATTTACCAAGCACTACTGTGTAGATGTGTTAACTGCACAACAAGCCACAGTAGGTCAGGCTGTACTAAGAACATTATTTCAAACTACTTCAACTCCTACAGGCTGAACCACCGCTTTTGGGGAGATAACTGCTTACTAGTCTATGCACAGCATGTGTATCTGCAGCTACACATGCCATCGAACGGAAAATGTCACTTACCCAGTGTACATCTGTTCGTGGCATGAGTCGCTGCAGATTCACATGCGCCCACCCGCCTCCCCGGGAGCCTGTAGCCGTTTAGAAGTAGATCTTAAACAATTGTACATTTGTAAATATATTACTTTAACCTTTATTATGTACATACGTATTCATTCCATTGCATGGGCACTATCACTAACATACACAACTCCTACCTCACCCTCTGCGGGGAAAACAATCTAAGATGGAGTCGACGCCCATACGCAATGGAACCGAAAGGGGAGGAGTCCCTCGGTCTTGTGACTCGAAAAGACTTCTTCGAAGAAAAACAACTTGTAACACTCCGGCCCAACACCAGACGGTGGACTGTGCACAGCATGTGAATCTGCAGCGACTCATGCCACGAACAGATGTACACTGGGTAAGTGACATTTTCCATATAGAATATGGTAAAAATTAAGGTTGTATTAACTTTAGGATGTGTTACTGTTCAAGAAAGGAAACAAAGGATTCGGCTGGCATATGCAGAGATAGAGCATTGATGCAAAGCATTGGTAAGTTTCCCATGGTTACTAAATCCCTGATATGTTAAAAGGCATTGGGATTTTAATTCAATAAATATCTTGAGTATATCTTTAAGCTTTGAGTCTGCATGCCTCGGGAATTCTGACTCCCATGCATGTGCCTGTCTGCTCACGTTTTGGGATCATCAGTTCATTAGATTTTATCACAGTCATTCATTTCTAGGTGCAATACAATTTAACAGTTGGAATTTTCCTCAGGTCAATACTAACAGCTTAAGCTGCCGAAGTTTAAACCAGGAAAAGGCTTGGGAAAATACGGTGATATGCAGATTGTGGTACAGAAAGCACCAAATTAACTTCTGAGTACGCATTTTAACAGGAAAGCATGTCATTGGCAATATTTATTGTATGTAATCAATAACTGTTAGAAATGGAGTCTCTGGTTGGCATTCAGTTTGCACTCTGTCCAAGGAGGGACCCTTACTCTAGTCAGGGCAGTGGAGATACACACTTAGATAACCCCTGCTTACCCCCTTGGTAGCTTGGAACAAGCAGCCAGGCTTATCTCAAAGGCTATGTGTAAATTATTTATACCAAAGCACACTCAGTAATACAGTGAAAACACTACAAAATGGACACCACACCAGTTTAGAAATGTAGCCAATATTTCTCTAAATCAAACAAGACCAAAACGACAAATCCAACACACACAAGTAAAGATATGATTTTTTAAAGTAAAAAGAGTCTTACTCATAGAAAACAATGGAAACGTTGTTTTACACAAAGTACCTGGTTTGTGTCAAAAGTAAAGCTGCACGGGCGAGCGTGTGTCAGAAAAGTCAGTGATGCGTTGATTCCTTGCCCGCAACTTAGGCCGTGTGTCGTTTCTTCCACAGTCGGGTAAGCAATGCGTAGTTTTTCTCTCATGCATGAGGGTGATGCGTTGATTTCCAGACGGGGCACCTCGGATCCATGCAGGTTCACAATGATTTTCACACCCAGCCACGATGCATGTGAAATCCGGCTGCACAGTGATGGAAAAAACGTGCTGCAAGGAGTTGTGTAGTTTTTACAGCCACGATGCAGGTGGTGCATCATAACCTTTCTTGCACGGCGTCCTGTACGTGGATTTCAGCCTTTTTCTACCAGCTTCACGTAGCAAGGGCCCATAAACTGAGCGCCACTTAGCAGGGTAGGAATCTCAGCAGAGAGTACAAGTGCTGGTAGAGGAAGTCTTTGATGGCCCTGAGACTTCAAAACAGGAGGCAAGCTCAGTACAAGCCCTTGGAGATTCTTCACAAGCAGGAATGTAACACAAGGTCCAGTCTTTGTCCTGTTTCAGGCAGAAGCAGCAACTGCAGGCCAACCCAGCAAAGCACAGTCACAGGCAAAGAGGCAGTACTCCTCCTTCAGCTCTTCAGCCCTTCTCCTTGACAAAGGTTCCTCTTGAATCCAGAAGTAATCTGAAAATCTGGGGTTTTGGGTCCACTATTTATACCCCTTTCTGCCTTTGAAGAAGGCAAACTTCAAAGGAAAGTCTCTGTTGTTCAAAAGATCCTGCCTTGCCCAGGCCTGGCTCCAGACTCACACCAGGGGGTTGGAGACTGCATTGTATTCAGGTGTAAGTGACCACTCCTCCTTCCACTCTAGCCCAGATGGCCCATCATGGTACACAAGCTACACCCCAGCTCCCTTTGTGTCACTGTCTGGTGGAGATTCACAAACAGCCCAACTGTCAGTGTGACCCAGACAGGGAATACACAAGAAGGCAGAGTCACAGAATGGTTTAAGCAAGAAAATGCCCACTTTCTAAAAGTGACATTTTCAAACTGACAATCTAAAAAACAACTTTACAAAACAATGCTCAGAAACCCCAAACTCCACATCTCCATCTGCTTCCAAAGGGAAATTGCACTTAACATATATTTAAAGGAAGCCCCCATGTTAACCTATGAGGCAGATAGGCCTTGCAACAGTGAAAACTGAGTTTGGCAGTATTTCACTGTTAGGACATTTAAGTACATGTCCCACTGGTAACATAAACTGCACCCTGCCCATGGGCCTATCTTACGGGTGCCTTACATGTAGAAAAAGGGAAGGTTTGGGCGTGGCAAGTGGGTACACTTATCAGGTCGAATTGGCAGGTTAAACTGCACACACAGACACTGCAGTGGCAGGTCTGAGACATGTTTACAGGGCTACACATGTAGGTGGCACAAACAGTGCTGCAGGCCCACTAGTAGCATTTGATTTACAGGCCCAGGGCATCTCTAGCGCACTTTACTAGGGACGTACTAGTAACTCAAATATGCCAATCATGAAAAAGCCAATTACACATATAATTCACACAGGGGGCACCTGCACTTTAGCACTGGTCAGCAGTGGTAAAGTGCCCAGAGTACCAAAAACAGAGTCCAGCATACAGTCAAAACATGGGAAGCAGAGACAAAACAGACAGGGGAGACCACCCCAAGAACGCTAGGTCTAACAATAATGATTTCCAGGTATTTTTTATTTATCTGGTGCGATAAATATGGCACCAATGCTATGGCACTTTTATATTCTTATTCTAGCATATTGAGTTAGAGAGCCATGAGTGTTCTGTTGTTCCACTGGGTAGAACTCATTACTTTTTCTCACCAAGGAAAAATATTTTTACTTTCGAAAATATATAACAGGTAACTGTGTAATATGGGCCTATATTGCCATGAGAGGTTCAGCTTACAATGAGACCAAACTCTGAATGGTTTAGAAATGTCTGCTGAGGCTAGAGGTGAAAATATAAGAACATATTAAACATGTTGATATGTCTGTCAATGTTTTGAGAAATGTGTGTTTTTTGGATATAACGCACTACCATTTAAAATGTGTTTTATGTAACAATGTGTAGTATTACAAATTCTAATTTAAATATAAAGCACAAAGTAATTAATTCAAAAACATGCATTCTGAAATGGTAGTACATTTCCAGTATGTGGTAGGTTTCAGAAGACCTATACAAAGAAAGAAGATAAAGTGCAATGTGGGAGCCTGTAACCTTTGCTGACACGCCTCTACCCTTACAATGTTGATTTTCACAAACTGAAAAGGCTTCTTTGATAGATGCATCAGGGATGGGCCTTCAAGGGTGAGGTTGTTAGGTTTGTTGATTATCGGTCTAAGAGCAGCATTGTCACTGTGAAAGCTTTTTTCCCAGCAAGAAACGAAAGACCACTTATTCAGCCATTTACAATTCTCAGCAATAACTCCTTTAAATGCAACCTGCTCATCTTTTCACTTTGAGTTGAGTTGTGCATCCCTCCCACAAGAGCAAACCATTGAACAATAAGAAAAAATAATGGGAGCTTATTCAGGCAACACCATAATACTAAAAATAGCAATTGCAAAATTCCCATGATACCGTCACAAAATATAAAATGGTGATGATGCAATTAAACATTGTTGTCTTCAGCACTAATTGCCACACTATTTCACAGTGCAATCTCCCTATAATGAAATCATCAGCTTATTAGGAATGTAGCCCAGGAGAGTACGAAGACAGAAAAGTTTAGTATTAACTTCATAAAAATATACTATGAATTTATGGGTTTGCCAGATCTTGTTATAATCTTAGATCTTACCCTCTATCTATTGAATCAAAGTAGGTTTGCTTGACAAGATTAGTTGTGGAAATAAACTAATCCCAGACTTCACGTGTTGAGTTATATTTTGTATTTAAATATAATTGTAAGTATTGAGATGATATGGCTTGATCCTGTAAAAAAGTGACACTGGGGTAGGAAGGTAAACATAGCCTACAATTTGGGTTTGCCATCAAGGTGATGTCTTTCCAGGGGGGCAGGAATTTTATCACATACTAGTTGTCATTCATCGGCACATATTCACGAGATGAATGAGATGAAGAAAATGAGGATGGCACCAGTGACAAAAAAGTAACATTAGCATACTCTTACTAGGCTCAATAAATTATTAAAAAGGCTTAAGCAGAGGGAGAAGCTTCTACATTCTACATTCTGCATTCCAAAACAGAGGGGGTGTAGGAAAGTACCATCTTGCCTGGCATGTTACCCCCATTTTTTACTGTATATATGTTGTTTTAGTTGTATGTGTCACTGGGACCCTGGTAACCCAGGGCCCCAGTGCTCATAAGTGTGCCTGAATGTGTTACCTGTGTAGTGACTAACTGTCTCACTGAGGCTCTGCTAACCAGAACCTCAGTGGTTATGCTCTCTCATTTCTTTCCAAATTGTCACTGACAGGCTAGTGACCATTTTTACCAATTCACATTGGCTTACTGGAACACCCTTATAATTCCCTAGTATATGGTACTGAGGTACCCAGGGTATTGGGGTTCCAGGAGATCCCTATGGGCTGCAGCATTTCTTTTGCCACCCATAGGGAGCTCTGACAATTCTTACACAGGCCTGCCACTGCAGCCTGAGTGAAATAACGTCCACGTTATTTCACAGCCATTTTACACTGCACTTAAGTAACTTATAAGTCACCTATATGTCTAACCTTTACCTGGTAAAGGTTAGGTGCAAAGTTACTTAGTGTGAGGGCACCCTGGCACTAGCCAAGGTGCCCCCACATTGTTCAGAGCCAATTCCCTGAACTTTGTGAGTGCGGGGACACCATTACACGCGTGCACTACATATAGGTCACTACCTATATGTAGCTTCACAATGGTAACTCCGAATATGGCCATGTAACATGTCTATGATCATGGAATTGCCCCCTCTATGCCATCCTGGCATAGTTGGCACAATCCCATGATCCCAGTGGTCTGTAGCACAGACCCTGGTACTGCCAAACTGCCCTTCCTGGGGTTTCACTGCAGCTGCTGCTGCTGCCAACCCCTCAGACAGGCAGCTGCCCTCCTGGGGTCCAGCCAGGCCTGGCCCAGGATGGCAGAACAAAGAACTTCCTCTGAGAGAGGGTGTGACACCCTCTCCCTTTGGAAAATGGTGTGAAGGCAGGGGAGGAGTAGCCTCCCCCAGCCTCTGGAAATGCTTTGTTGGGCACAGAGGTGCCCAATTCTGCATAAGCCAGTCTACACCGGTTCAGGGGACCCCTTAGCCCTGCTCTGGCGCGAAACTGGACAAAGGAAAGGGGAGTGACCACTCCCCTGACCTGCACCTCCCCTGGGAGGTGTCCAGAGCTCCTCCAGTGTGCTCCAGACGTCTGCCATCTTGCAAAACAGAGGTGCTGCTGGCACACTTGACTGCTCTGAGTGGCCAGTGCCACCAGGTGACGTCAGAGACTCCTTGTGATAGGCTCCTTCAGGTGTTGTTAGCCTATCCTCTCTCCTAGGTAGCCAAACCCTCTTTTCTGGCTATTTAGGGTCTCTGTCTCTGGGGAAACTTCAGATAACGAATGCATGAGCTCAGCCGAGTTCCTCTGCATCTCTCTCTTCACCTTCTGATAATGAATCGACTGCTGACCGCGCTGGAAGCCTGCAAACCTGCAACATAGTAGCAAAGACGACTACTGCAACTCTGTAACGCTGATCCTGCCGCCTTCTCGACTGTTTTCCTGCTTGTGCATGCTGTGGGGGTAGTCTGCCTCCTCTCTGCACCAGAAGCTCTGAAGAAATCTCCCGTGGGTCGACGGAATCTTCCCCCTGCAACCGCAGGCACCAAAAAGCTGCATTACCGGTCCCTTGGGTCTCCTCTCAGCATGACGAGCGAGGTCCCTCGAATCCAGCAGCTCTGTCCAAGTGACCCCCACAGTCCAGTGACTCTTCAGTCCAAGTTTGGTGGAGGTAAGTCCTTGCCTCACCTCGCTGGGCTGCATTGCTGGGAACCGCGACTTTGCAGCTACTCCGGCCCCTGTGCAGTTCCGGCGGAAATCCTTTGTGCACAGCCAAGCCTGGGTCCACGGCACTCTAACCTGCACTGCACGACTTTCTAAGTTGGTCTCCGGCGACGTGGGACTCCTTTGTGCAACTTCGGCGAGCACCGTTTCACGCATCCTCGTAGTGCCTGTTTCTGGCACTTCTCCGGGAGCTACCTGCTTCAGTGAGGGCTCCTTGTCTTGTTCGACGTCCCCTCTCTCTTCAGGTCCAATTTGCGACCTCCTAGTCCCTCCTGGGCCCCAGCAGCGTCCAAAAACGCCAAACGCACGATTTGCGACTAGCAAGGCTTGTTGGCGTCCTTCCGGTGGGAAAACACTTCTGCACGACTCTCCAAGGTGAGAGGGATCCGTCCACCAAAGGGAAAGTCTCTAGCCCTTTTCGTTCCTGCAGAAACCTCAGCTTCTTCTGTCCAGTAGAAGCTTCTTTGCACCCGCAGCTGGCATTTCCTGGGCATCTGCCCATCTCCGACTTGCTTATGACTTTTGGACTTGGTCCCCTTGTTCCACAGGTACCCTAGATTGGAAATCCACAGTTGTTGCATTGCTGGTTTGTGTCTTTCCTGCATTATTCCTCTAACACGACTTCTTTGTCCTTAGGGGAACTTTAGTGCACTTTGCACTCACTTTTCAGGGTCTTGGGGAGGGTTATTTTTCTAACTCTCACTATTTTCTAATAGTCCCAGCGACCCTCTACAAGGTCACATAGGTTTGGCGTCCATTCGTGGTTCGCATTCCACTTTTGGAGTATATGGTTTGTGTTGCCCCTATCCCTATGTTTCCCCATTGCATCCTATTGTAACTATACATTGTTTGCACTGTTTTCTAAGACTATACTGCATATTTTTGCTATTGTGTATATATATCTTGTGTATATTTCCTATCCTCTCACTGAGGGTACACTCTAAGATACTTTGGCATATTGTCATAAAAATAAAGTACCTTTATTTTTAGTATAACTGTGTATTGTGTTTTCTTATGATATTGTGCATATGAAACTAAGTGGTACTGTAGTAGCTTCACACGTCTCCTAGTTCAGCCTAAGCTGCTCTGCTAAGCTACCATTATCTATCAGCCTAAGCTGCTAGACACCCTATTCACTAATAAGGTGTAACTGGGCCTGGTGCAAGGTGCACGTACCCCTTGGTACTCACTACAAGCCAGTCCAGCCTCCTACATTGGTTGTGCAGTGGTGGGATAAGTGCTTTGAGACTACTTACCACTCTTGTCATTGTACTTTTCATAAGAGAAAAATATACAAAACAAGGTCAGTGTATATACACATAGCCAAAAAGTTTTGCATTTCCTCTTTTCACTCTTTTCTAAGTGCTGAAAAGTACTTCTAACTTTCTAAAAAGTTCTAAAAAGTTTAAAAAGTTTTTTTTCTCTGTCTTTCTAAAAGCTCTGACAAACTTTTTATCTTTTACTATCACTTTAACTCTCTCTAAAAATGTCTGGCACAGGCCAAAATGTTGATCTGTCCAAAATTGCATATGACAACCTTAGCTGGAAGAGAGCAAGGAGTCTCTGTATAGAGAGAGGTTTGAGTGTAGGGAAGAATCCTTCCTTGGAACTGTTACTTAACATGCTTAGAGAACAGGATAATGCCATAGGTGCCTCATCTGTTGAAAAAGTACCCAATAGTTCTCAATCTGATTCAGGGACTCCCCCAGGTAACGATTCAGGAAAGAAACTTCCTAGCCTGCCCATTACTAGACAGTCTAGCATAGTTGGTAATGATGATGAGCCACACCATACAAATAGTGTTGTCTCACATCATAGCAAAAGCATTTATTCTCACCATACTGGTAGTAATGTTTCTGTTAACCAAGCTGTTAGGGTGGCTTCTGTAAGGGACAGGTCTCCTTCTGTTCATTCCCATCATACCTCTGTATCTAGGAATGTCCCTCCCACCAACCCTGATGACAGAATGTTAGAGAGGGAACTCAATAAGTTGAGGGTGGAACAAACCAGACTGAAGCTTAAAAAGCAACAGCTGGATTTGGATAGACAGTCTTTTGAACTAGAGAAGGAAAGACAGAAGTTGGGTTTAGAAACCCATGGTGGCAGCAGCAGTATTCCCCATAGTCATCCTGCAAAAGAGCATGATTCCAGGAATCTGCACAAGATAGTTCCCCCTTATAAGGAGGGGGATGACATTAACAAGTGGTTTGCTGCATTTGAGAGGGCCTGTGTTGTACAGGATGTCCCTCAAAGGCAGTGGGCTGCTATCCTATGGCTATAATTTAGTGGAAAAGGTAGGGATAGGCTCCTTACTGTGAAAGAAAATGATGCTAATAATTTCCAAGTTCTTAAGAATGCACTCCTGGATGGTTATGGCTTAACCACTGAACAGTACAGGATAAAGTTCAGAGAGACCAAAAAGGAGTCTTCACAAGACTGGGTTGATTTCATTGACCATTCAGTGAAGGCCTTGGAGGGGTGGTTACATGGCAGTAAAGTTACTGATTATGACAGCCTGTATAACTTAATCCTGAGAGAGCATATTCTTAATAATTGTGTGTCTGATTTGTTGCACCAGTACTTGGTGGACTCTGATCTGACCTCTCCCCAAGAATTGGGAAAGAAGGCAGACAAATGGGTCAGAACAAGAGTGAACAGAAAAGTTCAAACAGGGGGTGACAAAGATGGCAACAAAAAGAAGGATGGTAAGTCTTCAGACAAGGGTGGGGACAAATCTAAAAATGAGTCTTCATCAGGCCCACAAAAACACTCTGGTGGGGGTGGTGGGTCCAAATCCTCCTTTAATCAGAACAAGGAAAAGAAACCATGGTGCTATTTATGTAAAATAAAAGGCCATTGGACAACAGATCCCAGTTGTCCAAAGAAAGGCACCACTGCTCCTACCACTACAACCCCTACTGCTACACCTAGTGTCCCTACTAATAGCAGTGGTGGTGGGAGCAAACCTACTAATAGCCAATCCAAGGGAGTAGCTGGGCTCACTTTTGGTAATTTAGTTGGGGTTGGCCTTGTTAGGGAGGCCACAGAGGCTGTGTTAGTCTCTGAGGGGGCTATTGATTTAGCCACCTTAGTTGCTTGTCCCCTTAATATGGATAAGTACAAGCAGCTACCCCTAATAAATGGTGTTGAGGTTCAGGCCTACAGGGACACTGGTGCCAGTGTGACTATGGTCATAGAGAAACTGGTCCACCCTGAACAACACCTACTTGGTCACCAGTACCAAGTAACCGATGCTCACAACAACACACTTAGCCACCCCATGGCTGTTGTAAATCTCAACTGGGGGGGGTTACTGGTCCAAAGAAAGTTGTGGTAGCTTCAGATTTACCTGTAGACTGTCTATTAGGGAATGATTTGGAGACATCAGCTTGGTCAGATGTGGATTTGGAGGCCCATGCAGCAATGCTGGGCATCCCAGGGCATATTTTTGCTTTGACAAGGGCTCAGGCCAAAAAGCAAAAAGGACAGGGAAGCTTGGATCCTGGAACAATGGACCAAGTGCTCCCTAAAGCTAGGGCTGGTAGAAGCAAACCACTTCCTACTATCCCTCCCTCTACAGTGGATTCAACTTCTGAGGAAGAAGAATTCCCTCCCTGTGCAGAACCTACACCAGAGGAGCTGGAAGCAGACACTGCTGAGCTTTTGGGTGAAGGGGGGCCTGCCAGAGAGGAGCTGAGTGTGGCACAGCAAACCTGTCCCACATTAGAGGGTTTCAGACAGCAAGCTGTCAAACAGGCTGATGGGGATGTCAGTGACTCTCACAGAGTTTACTGGGAGGACAACCTCTTGTACACTGAGCATAGGGATCCTAAACCTGGAGCTGCCAGGAGATTAGTGATTCCTCAGGAGTACAGAAAGTTCCTCCTAACACTGGCACATGACATTCCCTTAGCTGGGCACCTAGGACAAATGAAAACTTGGGACAGGCTTGTTCCCCTGTTTCATTGGCCTAGGATGTCTGAGGACACAAAGGAATTTTGTAAGTCCTGTGAAACCTGTCAAGCCAGTGGCAAGACAGGTGGCACCCCAAAGGCACCCCTTATCCCACTGCCTGTGGTTGGGGTTCCCTTTGAAAGGGTAGGGGTTGACATAGTTGGCCCCCTTGACCCTCCTACTGCTTCAGGCAATAGGTTTATCTTAGTGGTAGTGGACCATGCCACAAGATATCCTGAAGCTATTCCTTTAAGGACCACTACAGCACCTGCAGTGGCAAAGGCCCTCCTGGGAATATTTTCCAGGGTGGGCTTCCCAAAGGAAGTAGTATCAGACAGAGGAAGCAATTTCATGTCTGCATACTTAAAGGCCATGTGGAAGGAGTGTGGTGTAACGTACAAGTTCACAACACCCTATCATCCACAAACAAATGGACTGGTGGAGAGATTTAATAAAACTCTCAAAGGCATGATTATGGGTCTCCCTGAAAAACTCCGCAGGAGATGGGATATCCTTCTACCATGCCTCCTTTTTGCCTACAGGGAGGTACCCCAGAAAGGAGTGGGCTTCAGCCCCTTTGAACTTCTTTTTGGACACCCTGTTAGGGGTCCACTCACACTTGTAAAGGAGGGTTGGGAACAACCTTTAAAAGCTCCTAAGCAGGATATTGTGGATTATGTACTTGGCCTCAGATCAAGGATAGCTGAGTACATGAAAAAGGCCAGTAAAAACCTTCAGGCCAGCCAAGAGCTCCAGAAGCAATGGCATGATCAGAAGGCTGTTTTGGTTCAGTACCAACCAGGGCAGAAAGTGTGGGTCTTGGAGCCTGTGGCCCCAAGAGCACTCCAAGATAAATGGAGTGGTCCCCACACAATTGTTGAAAAGAAGGGAGAAGTCACCTATTTAGTTGACTTAGGCACTGCCAGGAGTCCCCTTAGGGTGCTCCATGTCAACCGCCTGAAACCCTACTATGACAGGGCTGATCTCACCCTGCTCATGGCAACTGATGAGGGACAGGAAGAAGACAGTGATCCTCTACCTGATCTCTTCTCTTCCACAGAACAAGATGCTCTTGTGGAAGGTGTAGTTTTGGCTGATTGTCTTACTGCTGAGCAGAAAGATAATTGCATAAATCTCCTAGATCAATTCTCTGAACTCTTCTCTACTGTGCCAGGTACCACTTCTTGGTGTGAGCACACTATAGATACTGGAGACAGTTTACCTGTCAAAAGTAAGATCTATAGGCAGCCTGACCATGTCAGGGACTGCGTAAAGCAAGAGGTCCAGAAAATGTTAGAACTAGGAGTGGTTGAGCACTCTGACAGTCCATGGGCTTCTCCTGTGGTACTGGTACCAAAACCCCATTCCAAAGATGGAAAGAAGGAAATGCGGTTTTGTGTAGACTATAGAGGTCTCAACTTGGTAACCAAAACTGATGCTCACCCTATACCGAGGGCAGATGAGCTCATAGATACACTGGCATCTGCCAAGTATCTAAGCACTTTTGATTTGACTGCAGGGTATTGGCAGATCAAATTGTCAGAAGATGCTAAACCTAAGACTGCATTTTCTACCATTGGAGGACATTACCAGTTTACTGTAATGCCTTTTGGTTTGAAAAATGCACCTGCCACTTTTCAGAGGTTGGTGAACACAGTCCTGCAAGGGCTGGAAGCGTTCAGTGCAGCATATCTGGACGATATAGCTGTCTTTAGCTCCAGCTGGGATGATCACCTGGTCCACCTATGGAAAGTTTTGGAGGCTCTGCAAAAGGCAGGCCTCACTATCAAGGCTTCAAAGTGCCAGATAGGGCAGGGTAAGGTGGTTTATCTGGGACACCTTGTTGGTGGGGAACAGATTGCACCACTTCAGGGGAAAATCCAAACTTTTATTGATTGGGTTCCCCCTACCACTCAGACTCAGGTGAGAGCCTTCCTAGGCCTCACTGGGTATTACAGGAGGTTCATTAAGAACTATGGCTCCATTGCAGCCCCTCTTAATGACCTCACATCCACGAAAATGCCTAAAAAGGTATTATGGACAGCAAACTGTCAGAAAGCTTTTGAGGAGCTGAAGCAGGCCATGTGCTCTGCACCTGTCCTGAAAAGCCCTTGTTACTCTAAAAAATTCTATGTCCAAACTGATGCATCTGAATTAGGAGTAGGGGCAGTCCTATCACAACTTAATTCTGAGGGCCAGGATCAACCTGTTGCTTTTATTAGTAGGAGGTTGACCCCTAGAGAAAAGCGTTGGTCTGCCATTGAGAGGGAGGCCTTTGCTGTGGTCTGGGCTCTGAAGAAGTTGAGGCCATACCTGTTTGGCACTCACTTCATTGTTCAGACAGACCACAAACCTCTACTTTGGCTAAAACAAATGAAAGGTGAAAATCCTAAATTGTTGAGGTGGTCCATATCCCTACAGGGAATGGACTATACAGTGGAACATAGACCTGGGAGTAGCCACTCCAATGCAGATGGACTCTCCAGATATTTCCACTTAGACAATGAAGACTCATCAGGTCATGGCTAGTCTTATTGTCCTTCGTTTGGGGGGGGGGGGGTTGTGTAGGAAAGTATCATCTTGCCTGGCATGTTACCCCCATTTTTTACTGTATATATGTTGTTTTAGTTGTATGTGTCACTGGGACCCTGGTAACCCAGGGCCCCAGTGCTCATAAGTGTGCCTGAATGTGTTACCTGTGTAGTGACTAACTGTCTCACTGAGGTTCTGCTAACCAGAACCTCAGTGGTTATGCTCTCTCATTTCTTTCCAAATTGTCACTGACAGGCTAGTGACCATTTTTACCAATTCACATTGGCTTACTGGAACACCCTTATAATTCCCTAGTATATGGTACTGAGGTACCCAGGGTATTGGGGTTCCAGGAGATCCCTATGGGCTGCAGCATTTCTTTTGCCACCCATAGGGAGCTCTGACAATTCTTACACAGGCCTGCCACTGCAGCCTGAGTGAAATAACGTCCATGTTATTTCACAGCCATTTTACACTGCACTTAAGTAACTTATAAGTCACCTATATGTCTAACCTTTACCTGGTAAAGGTTAGGTGCAAAGTTACTTAGTGTGAGGGCACCCTGGCACTAGCCAAGGTGCCCCCACATTGTTCAGAGCCAATTCCCTGAACTTTGTGAGTGCGGGGACACCATTACACGCGTGCACTACATATAGGTCACTACCTATATGTAGCTTCACAATAGTAACTCCGAATATGGCCATGTAACATGTCTATGATGTTGGAATTGCCCCCTCTATGCCATCCTGGCATAGTTGGCACAATCCCATGATCCCAGTGGTCTGTAGCACAGACCCTGGTACTGCCAAACTGCCCTTCCTGGGGTTTCACTGCAGCTGCTGCTGCTGCCAACCCCTCAGACAGGCAGCTGCCCTCCTGGGGTCCAGCCAGGCCTGGCCCAGGATGGCAGAACAAAGAACTTCCTCTGAGAGAGGGTGTGACACCCTCTCCCTTTGGAAAATGGTGTGAAGGCAGGGGAGGAGTAGCCTCCCCCAGCCTCTGGAAATGCTTTGTTGGGCACAGAGGTGCCCAATTCTGCATAAGCCAGTCTACACCGGTTCAGGGGACCCCTTAGCCCTGCTCTGGCGCGAAACTGGACAAAGGAAAGGGGAGTGACCACTCCCCTGACCTGCACCTCCCCTGGGAGGTGTCCAGAGCTCCTCCAGTGTGCTCCAGACCTCTGCCATCTTGGAAACAGAGGTGCTGCTGGCACACTGGACTGCTCTGACTGGCCAGTGCCACCAGGTGACGTCAGAGACTCCTTGTGATAAGCTCCTTCAGGTGTTGCTAGCCTATCCTCTCTCCTAGGTAGCCAAACCCTCTTTTCTGGCTATTTAGGGTCTCTGTCTCTGGGGAAACTTCAGATAACGAATGCATGAGCTCAGCCGAGTTCCTCTGCATCTCTCTCTTCACCTTCTGATAAGGAATCGACTGCTGACCGCGCTGGAAGCCTGCAAACCTGCAACATAGTAGCAAAGACGACTACTGCAACTCTGTAACGCTGATCCTGCCGCCTTCTCGACTGTTTTCCTGCTTGTGCATGCTGTGGGGGTAGTCGGCCTCCTCTCTGCACCAGAAGCTCCGAAGAAATCTCCCGTGGGTCGACGGAATCTTCCCCCTGCAACCGCAGGCACCATAAAGCTGCATTACCGGTCCCTTGGGTCTCCTCTCAGCACAACGAGCGAGGTCCCTCGAATCCAGCAACTCTGTCCTAGTGACCCCCACAGTCCAGTGACTCTTCAGTCCAAGTTTAGTGGAGGTAAGTCCTTGCCTCACCTCGCTGGGCTGCATTGCTGGGAGCCGCGACTTTGCAGCTACTCCGGCCCCTGTGCACTTCCGGCGGAAATCCTTTGTGCATAGCCAAGCCTGGGTCCACGGCACTCTAACCTGCATTGCACGACTTTCTAAGTTGGTCTCCGGCGACGTGGGACTCCTTTGTGCAACTTCCGCGAGCACCATTTCACGCATCGTCGTAGTGCCTGTTTCTGGCACTTCTCCGGATGCTATCTGCTTCAGTGAGGTCTCTTTGTCTTGTTCGACGTCCCCTCTCTCTTCAGGTCCAATTTGCGACCTCCTGGTCCCTCCTGGGCCCCAGCAGCGTCCAAAAACGCCAAACGCACGATTTGCGACTAGCAAGGCTTGTTGGCGTCCTTCTGGCGGGAAAACACTTCTGCACAACTCTCCAAGGCGAGCGGGATCCGTCCACCAAAGGGGAAGTCTCTAGCCCTTTTCGTTCTTGCAGAAACCTCAGCTTCTTCTGTCCAGTAGAAGCTTCTTTGCACCCGCAGCTGGCATTTCCTGGGCATCTGCCCATCTCCGACTTGCTTGTGACTTTTGGACTTGGTCCCCTTGTTCCACAGGTACCCTAGATTGGAAATCCACAGTTGTTGCATTGCTGGTTTGTGTCTTTCCTGCATTATTCCTCTAACACGACTTCTTTGTCCTTAGGGGAACTTTAGTGCACTTTGCACTCACTTTTCAGGGTCTTGGGGAGGGTTATTTTTCTAACTCTCACTATTTTCTAATAGTCCCAGCGACCCTCTACAAGGTCACATAGGTTTGGGGTCCATTCGTGGTTCGCATTCCACTTTTGGAGTATATGGTTTGTGTTGCCCCTATCCCTATGTTTCCCCATTGCATCCTATTGTATCTATACATTGTTTGCACTGTTTTCTAAGACTATACTGCATATTTTTGCTATTGTGTATATATATCTTGTGTATATTTCCTATCCTCTCACTGAGGGTACACTCTAAGATACTTTGGCATATTGTCATAAAAATAAAGTACCTTTATTTTTAGTATAACTGTGTATTGTGTTTTCTTATGATATTGTGCATATGACACTAAGTGGTACTGTAGTAGCTTCACACGTCTCCTAGTTCAGCCTAAGCTGCTCTGCTAAGCTACCATTATCTATCAGCCTAAGCTGCTAGACACCCTATACACTAATAAGGGATAACTGGGCCTGGTGCAAGGTGCAAGTACCCCTTGGTACTCACTACAAGCCAGTCCAGCCTCCTACAGGGGGTCATTACAACATTGGCGGTAAAAGCTGCTTACCACCGTGCAGAAGACCGCCAACACACCGCCGCGGCCGCAGAAATCCGCCACAGCTATTACGACCCACATCTCGAAATCCGACAAAATTCGGACACCCACAGAAGTCCGCCACACCAAAGGTCAGTGATAAACTGGTGAAAACAAAACCTCCACCGTCACGCCAACAGAAATACGCCCAGGCTATCACGACCCACGAATCCACGCGGCGGTCTTTCAACCGCGGTATTCCATTGGCGGTACACACTGCTGCGCTCAAAATACACACACACATACAAAACACCACCACATTGGACAATTCAAAATACACACACCTGATACACATACACACACCACACCCACTGTGAGAAAGTAGCCTCTTTCTAGCCTTGTTACCCCCACTTTTGGCCTGTTTGTGAGTGTATGTCAGGGTGTTTTCACTGTCTCACTGGGATCCTGCTAGCCAGGGCCCAGTGCTCATAGTGAAAACCCTATGTTTTCAGTATGTTTGTTATGTGTCACTGGGACCCTGCTAGTCAGGACCCCAGTGCTCATAAGTTTGTGACCTATAGGTTACTGTTCCCTGTGTGATGCCTAACTGTCTCACTGAGGCTCTGCTAACCAGAACCTCAGTGGTTATGCTCTCTCTTTACAAATTGTCACTAACAGGCTAGTGACCAATTTTACCAATTTACATTGGCATACTGGAACACCCTTATAATTCCCTAGTATATGGTACTGAGGTACCCAGGGTATTGGGGTTCCAGGAGATCCCTATGGGCTGCAGCATTTCTTTTGCCACCCATAGGGAGCTCTGACAATTCTTACACAGGCCTGCCACTGCAGCCTGAGTGAAATAACGTCCACGTTATTTCACAGCCATTTTACACTGCACTTAAGTAACTTATAAGTCACCTATATGTCTAACCTTTACCTGGTAAAGGTTGGGTGCTAAGTTACTTAGTGTGAGGGCACCCTGGCACTAGCCAAGGTGCCCCCACATTGTTCAGGGCCAATTCCCCGGACTTTGTGAGTGCGGGGACACCATTAAACGCGTGCACTACATATAGGTCACTATCTATATGTAGCTTCACAATGGTAACTCCGAATATGGCCATGTAACATGTCTATGATCATGGAATTGCCCCCTCTATGCCATCCTGGCATAGTTGGCACAATCCCATGATCCCACAGGTCTGTAGCTCAGACCTGGGTACTGCCAAACTGCCTTTCCCGGGGTTTCACTGCAGCTGCTGCTGCTGCCAACCCCTCAGACAGGTTTCTGCCCTCCTGGGGTCCAGCCAGGCTTGGCCCAGGATGGCAGAACAAAGGACTTCCTCTGAGAGAGGGTGTTACACCCTCTCCCTTTGGAAAATAGTGTGAAGGCAGGGGAGGAGTAGCCTCCCCCAGCCTCTGGAAATGCTTTCATGGGCACACATGGTGCCCATTTCTGCATAAGCCAGTCTACACCGGTTCAGGGACCCCTCAGCCCTGCTCTGGCGCGAAACTGGACAAAGGAAAGGGGAGTGACCACTCCCCTGACCTGCACCTCCCCTGGGAGGTGCCCAGAGCTCCTCCAGTGTGCTCCAGACCTCTGCCATCTTGGAAACAGAGGTGCTGCTGGCACACTGGACTGCTCTGAGTGGCAAGTGCCAGCAGGTGACGTCAGAGACTCCTTCTGATAGGCTCCTTCAGGTGTTGCTAGCCTATCCTCTCTCCTAGGTAGCCAAACCCTCTTTTCTGGCTATTTAGGGTCTCTGTCTTTGGGGATTCTTTAGATAACGAATGCAAGAGCTCATCCGAGTTCCTCTGCATCTCTCTCTTCACCTTCTGCCAAGGAATCGACTGCTGACCGCGCTGGAAGCCTGCAAAACTGCAACAAAGTAGAAAAGACGACTACTGCAACTCTGTAACGCTGATCCTGCCGCCTTCTCTACTGTTTTCCTGGTGGTGCATGCTGTGGGGGTAGTCTGCCTCCTCTCTGCACTAGAAGCTCCGAAGAAATCTCCCGTGGGTCGACGGAATCGTCCCCCTGCAACCGCAGGCACCAAAGAACTGCATCACCGGTATCCTGGGTCTCCTCTCAGCATGACGAGCGAGGTCCCTTGAATCCAGCAACTCTGTCCAAGTGACTCCCACAGTCCAGTGATTCTTCAGTCCATGTTTGGTGGAGGTAAGTCCTTGCCTCCCCACACCAGACTGCATTGCTGGGAACCGCAACTTTTGCAGCTACTCCGGCCTCCGTGCACTTCCGGCGGAAATCCTTTGTGCACAGTCCAGCCTGGGTCCACGGCACTCTAACCTGCATTGCACGACCTCCTAAGTTGTCCTCCGGCGACGTGGGACTCCTTTGTGCGACTTCGGGTGAGCACCGTTTCACGCATCCTCGTAGTGCCTGTTTCTGGCACTTCCGCGGGTTCTGCCTGCTGCTGAGAGGGCTCCTTGTCTTGCTCGACGCCCCCTCTGTCCCCAAACGCAATTGGCGACATCCTGGTCCCTCCCGGGCCACAGCAGCACCCAAAAACCCTAACTGCATGATTTGCAGCTAGCAAGGCTTGTTGGCGGTCTTTCTTCAGGAAAACACTTCTGCACAACTTTCCACGGCGTGGGGGATCCGTCTTCCAAAGGGGAAGTTCCTAGCCCTTGTCGTTCCTGCAGAATCTCCAGCTCCTACTGTCCAGTAGCAGCTTCTTTGCACCCACAGCTGGCATTTCCTGGGCATCTGCCCATCTCCGACTTGCTTGTGACTTTTGGACTTGGTCCCCTTGTTCCACAGGTACCCTAGATTGGAAATCCACAGTTGTTGCATTGCTGGTTTGTGTCTTTCCTGCATTATTCCTCTAACACGACTTCTTTGTCCTTAGGGGAACTTTAGTGCACTTTGCACTCACTTTCCAGGGTCTTGGGGAGGGTTATTTTTCTAACTCTCACTATTATCTAATAGTCCCAGCGACCCTCTACAAGGTCACATAGGTTTGGGGTCCATTCGTGGTTCGCATTCCACTTTTGGAGTATATGGTTTGTGTTGCCCCTATCCCTATGTGTCCCCATTGCATCCTATTGTAACTATACATTGTTTGCACTGTTTTCTATTACTATTAATGCATATTTTGGTATTGTGTACATATATCTTGTGTATATTTGCTATCCTCATACTGAGGGTACTCACTGAGATACTTTTGGCATATTGTCATAAAAATAAAGTACCTTTATTTTTAGTATATCTGTGTATTGTGTTTTCTTATGATATTGTGCATATGACACTAGTGGTACTGTAGGAGCTTCACTCGACTCCTACTTCAGCCTAAGTTGCTCTGCTAAGCTACCATTATCTATCAGCCTATGCTGCTAGACACCCTATACACTAATAAGGGATAACTGGGCCTGGTGCAAGGTGTAAGTACCCCTTGGTACTCACTACAAGCCAGTCCAGCCTCCTACATTGGTTGTGCAGCGGTGGGATAAGTGCTTTGAGACTACTTACCACTTTTGTCAGTGTACTTTTCATAAGAGAAAAATATACAAAACAAGTTCAGTGTATGTACACCTAACCAAAAAGTTTTGCATTTCTTTTCTCACCTCTTTTCTAAAAGTGCTGAAAAGTACCTCTAAACTTTCTAAAAAGTTCTTAAAAGTTTTAAAAGTTTTTTTTCTGTCTTTCTAAAAGTTCTGAAAACCTTTTTCTCTTTTTCTATCACTTAAACTCCCTTTCTAAAAATGTCTGGCACAGGCCAAAATGTGGATCTGTCCAAACTTGCATATGACCACCTTAGCTGGAAAGGAGCAAGGAGTCTCTGCATAGAGAGAGGTTTGAGTGTAGGGAAGAATCCTTCTTTGGAATGATTGCTTAACATGCTTAGAGAACAAGATAAGGCCAAAAGGGCCCCATCTGTTGAAAAAGTAGCTAATGGTTCCCAATCTGATCCAGGGACTCCCTAGGAAAAGATTCAGGAAAGAAACTTCCTAGCCTGCCCAATACTAGACAGCCTAGCATAGTTGGTACTGAGGTTGAGTCACACCATACAGATAGTGTTGTCTCACATCATAGCAAGAGCATTCATCCTCACCACAGTAGAAGTGATGTTTCTGTTAACCAAGCTGTTAGGGTGCCTTCTGTAAGGGACAGGTCTCCTTCTGTCCATTCTCATCATACTTCTGTTTCTAGACATGTCCCTCCCACCCACCCTGATGACAGATTGTTAGAAAGACAGCTCAATAGATTGAGAGTGGAACAAACCAGACTGAAGCTCAAGAAGCAACAGCTGGATTTGGATAGACAGTCTTTAGAAGTAGAGAAGGAAAGACAGAAACTGGGTTTAGAAACCCATGGTGGCAGCAGCAGTATTCCCAATAGTCATCCTGCAAAAGAGCATGATTCTAGGAATCTGCACAAGATAATTCCCCCTTATAAGGAGGGGGATGACATTCACAAGTGGTTTGCTGCACTTGAGAGGGCCTGTGTTGTACAGGATGTCCCTGAAAGGCAGTGGGCTGCTATCTTATGGCTATCATTTAGTGGAAAAGGTAGGGATAGGCTCCTTACTGTGAAAGAAAGTGAAGCCAATGATTTAAAAATTCTTACGAATGCACTCCTGGATTGTTATGGCTTAACCACTGAACAATACAGGATAAAGTTCAGAGAGACCAAAAAGGAGTCTTCACAAAACTGGGTTGATTTCATTGACCATTCAGTGAAGGCCTTGGAGGGGTGGTTACATGGCAGTAAATTTACTGATTATGACAGCCTGTATAACTTGATCCTGAGAGAGCATATTCTTAATAACTGTGTGTCTGATTTGTTGCACCAGTACCTGGTGGACTCTGATCTGACCTCTCCCCAAGAATTGGGAAAGAAGGCAGACAAATGGGTCAGAACAAGGGTGAACAGAAAAGTTCATACAGGTGGTGACAAGGATGGCAAGAAGAAAGATGGTGAAAAATCTCAAGATAAGCATGGGGATAAGGGTAAAACCAAAGATCCCACTTCAAATCTTAAACACTCTTCAGAGGGTGGGGATAAAACAAATTCTTCCTCTTCTTCTCAACCTGCACACATTAAAAAGCCTTGGTGCTTTGTGTGTAAAAACAGAGGCCATAGGCCAGGGGATAAGTCCTGTCCAGGTAAACCCCCTGAGCCTACCACCACTAATACATCAAGCTCTAGTGCCCCTAGCAGTAGTGGTACTGGTGGTGGGACTGCTGGCAACAGTCAAGTTAAGGGTGTAGTTGGGTTCATTTATGGGTCCATAATAGAAACTGGGGTAGTCAGTCCCAAGACAGTTTCTGTCACACCTAGTGGCATTGGCCTTGCCACACTGGCTGCTTGTCCCCTGACAATGGATAAGTACAGGCAGACAGTTTCAATAAATGGTGTTGAGGCCTTGGCCTACAGGGACACAGGTGCCAGTATCACTTTGGTGACTGAAAACCTAGTGCATCCTGAACAACACATCATTGGACAACAGTATAAAATTATTGATGTTCATAACTCCACTAAGTTTCTTCCCTTAGCCATAATTCAGTTTAGTTGGGGTGGAGTTACTGGCCCTAAGCAGGTGGTGGTATCACCTAGCTTACCTGTAGACTGTCTCTTAGGTAATGACCTAGAGGCCTCAGGTTGGGCTGATGTAGAGTTTTATGCCCATGCAGCCATGCTGGACATCCCAGAGGAATTGTTCCCTCTCATTTCTACTGAAATGAAAAAGCAAAGGATAGAAGGCCTGAAAACTCAGGATCCCTCTCCATCAACAGGCAAAAAGGGTATCACAGTATCCCCTAACCACCCTGCCATTCAGGATACCATTCCTGTGGTGGGAAAAACCTCTCCTGGGGTGGCACCTGTTCCAAGGGTAGCATCAGCTGTCAAATCTGTACTCCCTGAGGTAGAAGTACCTCTCTGTGGAATAACTAACATTGGTGAGAAAAAGAGCACCATTTTAGTTAACATGGAGCATCCCTCCAACCCTCCCAGAGAAACTTTAGTGCAGAAACTCTGCACTGCCTCACAACACTTAGGACAGCATCCCTGCCCTAGTGTGGAGCTCATAGGACAGCAT
This sequence comes from Pleurodeles waltl, assembly GCF_031143425.1. Lineage (NCBI taxonomy): Eukaryota > Metazoa > Chordata > Amphibia > Caudata > Salamandridae > Pleurodeles > Pleurodeles waltl. The sequence continues at coordinate 113,808,283 of NC_090438.1, forward strand.
CCCTGCCCTGCTCCAACTCAAGAGAAACAGCATCCCTGTTCTCTCTTCCAGCCATATGGACAAAGTTTTTGCCCAGCTATGGCTTTTCTGAGACAGCATCCCTGTCTGGCATTTCCATCACTACAAATAGGTTCAGGGGACAATTCCCACTGCTCTAAACTAAAACTTACTGATAGAAACTCTGAAAATACATCTTCACATTGTTGCTTAGCTAACAAACTTCAAACAGGGTGGTTTACATCCCCACAGGGAAGTAACCAGACAGGTTTCTGCCCTCCTGGGGTCCAGCCAGGCTTGGCCCAGGATGGCAGAACAAAGGACTTCCTCTGAGAGAGGGTGTTACACCCTCTCCCTTTGGAAAATGGTGTGAAGGCAGGGGAGGAGTAGCCTCCCCCAGCCTCTGGAAATGCTTTCATGGGCACACATGGTGCCCATGTCTGCATAAGCCAGTCTACACCGGTTCAGGGACCCCTCAGCCCTGCTCTGGCGTTAAACTGGACAAAGGAAAGGGGAGTGACCACTCCCCTGACCTGCACCTCCCCTGGGAGGTGCCCAGAGCTCCTCCAGTGTGCTCCAGACCTCTGCCATCTTGGAAACAGAGGTGCTGCTGGCACACTGGACTGCTCTGAGTGGCCAGTGCCAGCAGGTGACGTCAGAGACTCCTTCTGATAGGCTCCTTCAGGTGTTGCTAGCCTATCCTCTCTCCTAGGTAGCCAAACCCTCTTTTCTGGCTATTTAGGGTCTCTGTCTTTGGGGATTCTTTAGATAACGAATGCAAGAGCTCATCCGAGTTCCTCTGCATCTCTCTCTTCACCTTCTGCCAAGGAATCGACTGCTGACCGCGCTGGAAGCCTGCAAAACTGCAACAAAGTAGCAAAGACGACTACTGCAACTCTGTAACGCTGATCCTGCCGCCTTCTCGACTGTTTTCCTGGTGGTGCATGCTGTGGGGGTAGTCTGCCTCCTCTCTGCACTAGAAGCTCCGAAGAAATCTCCCGTGGGTCGACGGAATCGTCCCCCTGCAACCGCAGGCACCAAAGAACTGTATCACCGGTACCCTGGGTCTCCTCTCAGCACGACGAGCGAGGTCCCTTGAATCCAGCAACTCTGTCCAAGTGACTCCCACAGTCCAGTGATTCTTCAGTCCAAGTTTGGTGGAGGTAAGTCCTTGCCTCCCCACGCCAGACTGCATTGCTGGGAACCGCGACTTTTGCAGCTACTCCGGCCTCCGTGCACTTCCGGCGGAAATCCTTTGTGCATAGTCCAGCCTGGGTCCACGGCACTCTAACCTGCAATGCACGACCTCCTAAGTTGTCCTCCGGCGACGTGGGACTCCTTTGTGCGACTTCGGGTGAGCACCGTTTCACGCATCCTCGTAGTGCCTGTTTCTGGCACTTCCGCGGATGCTGCCTGCTGCTGAGAGGGCTCCTTGTCTTGCTCGACGCCCCCTCTGTCCCCAGACGCAATTGGCGACATCCTGATCCCTCCTGGGCTACAGCAGCACCCAAAAACCCTAACTGCACGATTTGCAGCTAGCAAGGCTTGTTGGCGGTCTTTCTTCAGGAAAATACTTCTGCACGACTCTCCATGGCGTGGGGGATCCGTCCTCCAAAGGGGAAGTTCCTATCCCTTGTCGTTCCTGCAGAATCTCCAGCTTCTACTGTCCAGTAGCAGCTTCTTTGCACCCACAGCTGGCCTTTCCTGGGCATATGCCCATCTCCGACTTGCTTGTGACTTTTGGACTTGGTCCCCTTGTTCCACAGGTACCCTCGACTGGAAATCCATCGTTGTTGCATTGCTGATTTGTGTCTTTCCTGCAGAATTCCCCTATCACGACTTCTATGTCCTTTGGGGAACTTTAGTGCACTTTGCACTCACTTTTCAGGGTCTTGGGGTGGGCTATTTTTCTAACCCTAACTGTTTTCTTACAGTCCCAGCGACCCTCTACAAGGTCACATAGGTTTGGGGTCCATTCGTGGTTCGCATTCCACTTTTGGAGTATATGGTTTGTGTTGCCCCTATCCCTATGTGTCCCCATTGCATCCTATTGTAACTATACATTGTTTGCACTGTTTTCTATTACTATTACTGCATATTTTGGTATTGTGTACATATATCTTGTGTATATTTGCTATCCTCATACTGAGGGTACTCACTGAGATACTTTTGGCATATTGTCATAAAAATAAAGTACCTTTATTTTTAGTATATCTGTGTATTGTGTTTTCTTATGATATTGTGCATATGACACTAGTGGTACTGTAGGAGCTTCACTCGTCTCCTAGTTCAGCCTAAGCTGCTCTGCTAAGCTACCATTATCTATCAGCCTATGCTGCTAGACACCCTATACACTAATAAGGGATAACTGGGCCTGGTGCAAGGTGTAAGTACCCCTTGGTACTCACTACAAGCCAGTCCAGCCTCCTACACCCACACACCCAATACAATATAAAACACACACCCACATCACCCACAAAGCCCTACGACAAAACATTTTCCGAAATAAGGCCAGAGAGAGACACCACCATCCACAAACTAGCAGCCACAGGCACTCAACACCATCACCCACACAACTTCCACGCACAAAACACCACACACCACTACATATCACCACACTTATCACCACACACACCACCCCACACATCACCTACACCACCCCATGGCACGGCAAAGACACCCCAGGTTGTCGGAGGAGGAGCTCAGGGTCATTGTGGAGAAAATCGTCTGGGGAGAGCCGCAGCTATTTGGAGCACATAGCTAGGAAGATGGAGCTATGACGAAGAATAGTCGACAGGGTCAACACAGTGGGACAACACCCAAGAAATCGGGACGACATCAGGAAGAGGTGGCACGACCTACGGGGGAAGATGCGTTCCGTGGTCTCAAGACACCACATCACTGTACAGCGGACTGGCGGCAGACCCCCACCTCCTCCCCTACAACTAACAACATGGGAGGAGCAGGTCTTGGCGATTCTGCATCCGGAGGGACTCGCAGGAGTCGGTGGAGGAATGGACTCTGGTAAGTCAAACCTTTACTAATATATCCTCCACCCTTCCTGCATGCTATCACAGACCCCCCCTTACCCCCTCCCCTATCACTCCAACTCCTCACAAATGTACTAATAACACAAACCACACATCCCAACACCAAGCCCTGCATGACACAACAAAGCATGGACACCCATCACTAAAGCATGCCCACTGCACATACCCATAACACCCCCCTCAACCATCATCACACAAGCCCACACACAGGAATGCTAGCACTGGGGTACACGGTCACCCACCCATTGCACACCATGACACACACAGATGCAATAATCATGCTTTTACACCCCTGCAGGACCACTACCCAACATCACCAGACAGGAGGGTCCAGACATCTCCAACCCACCCACAGAAGAGGCCCACAGTGATGACAGCAGCTCTGTCCAGCTGGATCGAGATGACCAGCCCGGACCATCGTGGGCCTCGGGACAGTCGGTTCCCCTCACACAGGCACAACCCACCACAGACCTTCCACCCTCTGGTAACACCAGCACAGCACCCACCCAGCAGGCCCATACCTCCGTACCCAGGACACGTCAATCAGCTGTGTGTCCACCACTACAGGGAACGCAGGATAACCCACCACCCCAACAACAACAGGGACCTGGGGGCAGTGGGCACACGGTCCAGGGGACGGAGGCCCAGGAACACAGGGGAACTGGGAGGGCTGCCGTGCGACAGGGGGCGGACAGGCTAAGGGAACCCACTCTCCACGAGGCCCTCTCCTCCATCATGGGAGCATATCACCACTCCCAGGAGACGATGGCAACGGTCCTGGCCAAGTTTCAGGAGACCCAGCGCATGCAGGAGGAACAGTATTTGGGGTTCAGGGAGGAACTCAGAACCATCAGCTCCGCCCTGGGCACCATCGTAGGGGTGTTGAAGGAAATACTTAACACCAGGAGGGACACTGTGGCCCCTGACACTAGCCTGGACGATGAACTGCCCACCACCTCCGCCGGCGCTAGTGGACAGGAGGCACCGCCACAGGACCACCACACCAGCACCCCACCCCCTGCCGACGGATAACCACCCCGCAAGCGGTCCCTGAGATCCAGGAACAAGACAGAGCACGATGCCAAGACCCCCGCCAAGAAATGAGACCACTCTGATTGTCAAACCACTGTCCCACTTTGAAACCCTGTCCATATTGGAACTGCCCCAGCTCCACTTCCTATGCCCATATGGGCAATGCACCTGTGAGACTAATAGACTGGACTCTGCCATGGACATTCCTCCACCATCACCCCTCACCATTTTACAACCCCCCTCCAATATTGAGCACTTCAATAAACACCCTTGAAAAAGAAAACTATCTGGAGTCAGTCTGTGATTTCGAAAATGTGTATTAGCAATGACAGTGACAAAATGCTTTTTCAAATGTAATGTCAACATACCTATGTCACACATCTCAAGTCCATGAGGAATCTAAGCAGATGACACACGTTGGAAACCACACCTGTGAAACCGTAAGGGAAATTTACAACTCAGTGACCATATACTGGTTGAAATCGACAGACAGGATAGAGGTAGAAGTGTTAAAGTACTTGTAGTAGGCAGGAATGTTTTCTCACCTGTGTGTCACTGGAAATATTGCTGGATAACTGAGTCCCTGTTGTCAATGTCTTCTTCCTCTGCTTCCTCCTCTGTCCATAGGCTCCACAGCTGACACAACACCGCCATCTGGACCATCCTCCTGCAGAAAAGGCACCTGTTGTCGCAAAGCCAAGTTGTGAAGCATACAGCAGGCCACGATGATCTGGCACACCTTCTTTGGTGAGTAGAATAGGGAACCACCTGTCATATGGAGGCACCGGAACCTGGCCTTCACCAGGCCGAAGGTGCGTTCGATCACCATCCTAGTCCGCCCATGGGCCTCATTGTAGCTTTCCTCTGCCCTGGTCCTGGGATTCATCACTGGGGTCAGTAGCCATGACAGGTTGGGGTAACCAGAGTCCCCTAATAGCCACACCCGGTGCCTCTGGAGTTGACCCATCACATAAGGGATGCTGCTGTTCCGCAGGATGTAGGCGTCATGCACAGAGCCAGGGAACATAGCATTTACCTGGGAGACGTACTGGTCTGCCAAACATACCATCTGTACATTCACGGAATGATAGCTCTTCAGGTTCCTGTACACCTTTTCACTCCTGTGGGGGGGGACCAGAGCTACATGGGTCCCATCAATGGCACCTATGATGTTGAGGATATGTTCAAGGGCATAGAAGTCACCTTTAACTGTAGGCAAGTCCTCCACCTGAGTGAAAATGATGTAGCTCCGCATGTGTTTCAGAAGGGCAGACAACAGTCTGGACAACACGTTGGAAAACAAAGGCTTGGACATCCCTGATGCCATGGCCACTGTTGTTTGAAATGACCCACTTGCAGGGAAATGGAGCACTGAAAGCACCTGCACCTGCACTTGAGGGGGGATTCCTGTGGGATGGCGGATTGCTGACATCAGGTCTGACTCAAACTGGGCACACAGTTCCTGGATTATGGCACGGTCAAACCTGTACATGATGATCAAACTTCTTTCCTCCATTGTCGACAGGTCCACCAGCGGTCGGTACACCGGAGGATTCCACCATCTCCTCACATGTCCCAGCGGACGGTGCCTAGGAAGGACAACAGCGACCACAGAGTCAAACAACTCAGAGGTATGTACCCACAGTCTACACAGAACACCATTCATACACAAAATGTGGCCTGTATTTGTGTTGTGAGACAAGGCCTAGGTATGTGTGACGCAGTTGGTAATAAGGCCATGTGGGCCCCTGAAATGGCGGCTGCCTGACCTCTAAAATGGGACAATGGGATGTGAGGTAACTGCGCTGGCGTTGTACACAGTCGCGGTAGGCGGTCAAAGCTGCATTGGTTAACATTGGACCCTATGGGTCCGAAGAGCCAATGACGATGTACGCCGGCGGTGATGGTATGCACTGCCGCGGACGTGACCGCCATTTTCTATCTGTTGAATCGCTCGATACCTGATCTTCGACAGGAGAGGACCTACACTGCAAGTGCTGCTGTGACCTCGGTCTGGAAGAGACAATGGCTTGTGCGTCTGGGGAAAGGGCCCCTGCCTTCACTGCAGAAGAGTTATAGAAGCTCGTGGACGGGGTCCTCCCCCAGTACACGCTACTCTACGGTCCTCCAGACCAACAGGTAAGTACACAGGGAGCAAGTTGTATGGGCTATTCCTGTGTGGAGAGGGCTGGTTGTAAGAATGAAGGGGGCACAGTTCTGCGTGCATGAAGGACTGTGAATGTATGTGCCACATGACAAGGGTAGGGATGTGGGCCACTCACTTAGACGGTGCAGTTGTTAATGACTTCTCTTCTTCCCCTGTACATGTCATGTAGGTCAGCGCCCACCAGAAGAAGGATAATTGGCGTGCCATCGCTAAGGACGTCCGGACCCTGGGGGTCCACCACAGACGGAGCACCCACTGCCGGAAAAGATGGGAGGACATTCGCCGCTGGAGCAAGAAGACGGCGGAGGCTCAGCTGGGGATGGCCTCCCAACGTGGGAGGGGTGCCCGTCGAACCATGACCCCCCTGATGTTCCGGATCCTGGCGGTGGCCTACCCTGAGTTGGATGGGCGCTTGAGGGCATCACACCAGACACAAGGGGGTGAGTACAACATCATTCAGCGGACTTTGCGCGCAGTGAAGGTGTCTGGGTGGGGGAGGAGGGCTGTGGGTTTCCCTAGGCCAGGGCGAGTTCCGTAGGCTATGCCCCTCCGTAATGCAGGCCATGTGGCACGCCACCCCACCTCTGTAGAGTGCTAAGTACAGGTATTCATGCCCCTGTGTCATCTATGTGTGCAGATGTCGTCCATAGCCATGTAGGCCATATCCCAGGAATTGCATCTGTAGAGCCCAACATCGCGACGTAGTGCAGGGGGCTGCTGTGTCTGTATTGTCCGTCAACAGTAGCTGTAAGCCATGCACTCAACCTGTCTTTCTTCTGTCGTCCCCCCCCTTTTTGTGGTCTCCCTGTTCTTGTGTGCATCAGCATCATCAGGCGGAGGTACAGTGGCACCGGAGCACGAGGGAGCTGCATCCCACATGGCCATGGAGGGCCACACCACAGACTCAGAATACACCAGTGGGACGGAGGGCGAGGGGAGCACCACAGCGGTCACAGGATCTGCAACCAGCGACATGGACTCATCCTCCGATAGGAGCTCCCTTGTGGTGGTGGCAAAATCTGTGCCCCCCACTTCTACAGGTACAGCCGCCACCCCCCCTACCAGCACCGCCTTCCTAGCAGCTCCTCAGCCTTCGCCCCGTGCCCGCTCACCCAGGAGGGCGGGCATCACCTTTGCCCCAGGCACCTCAGCCCCTGCCCCTGTCACCTCTGCTGCCCTCAGTGAGGAGGCCATTGACCTCCTCAGGTCCCTCACTGTTGGGCAGTCTACCATTTTGAATGCCATCCAGGGCGTAGAAAGGGAATTGCAACACACAAATGCATTCCTGGAGGGCATTCATTCTGGTCAGGCTACCCTTCATCGAACCCTGCAAACTCTGGCCTCAGCACTGATGACAGCCATTGTCCCTGTGTCTAGCCTCCCCCCTCCAACTTCCTCCACCCAGACCCAATCCCCTGTACCACAGCCTATCCCAAGCACACCATCAGACCAGCCTGCACACACCTCACCACACAAGGGAAGCTCAGGCAAACATAAGCACCACACATCCCACAGGCACTCACGCAAGCATCACACACATACAGACACACCAACATCCACTGCCACCACTGTGTCCCCCTCCTCCTCGTCTCCCTCCTCCCTCCCAGTCTCGTCTACACTCACACCTGCATGCACTACCACTACAGCCACTACGTCCCACACCAGCAGACCCACCACCACACCCCGCTCACGTGCAGTCACCACCCCCACTACCATTTCCACGTCTCCTGTGTCCTCTCCCAGTGTGTCTGTGACGCCCCCTCCGAAGATACACAAACGCAGGCACACACCCACCCATGCACCTGCACCCAAATCCACAAAGGTTACACCTCCTACAACCACCACCTCTTCCTCCACTCCCAAACCCCCTCCAGCTACCCGTCCCAGTGTCTCCAAACAACTTTTCCTGTCCCCCCTCAACCCATTTCCCACCCCCCCTCCAACTCATAGGTCCCGTACTAGCACATCAGCCAAAAAATCTCCGGGACCAGTGGTGCCTGTTGTTATAGGTATGTGGAGTGCACCGGCCACCAGGCCAGCCAGTGTGGCACGGAGCCAGAGCACAGCCAGTCCCCCCCCTGTGAAGCACCAGAAGTTGGACAGTTCCCGGCGGGAGAGGGGGAAGACTCCAGCCAGCAAAGCCGCTCACAAGGGTCCCGGGGGAAGTGTCGACTCAGCTGTGACTCCTCCCAAGGTGGGGAAGGGGCAGAAGAAATCTCCAAAGTCTGGGAGGAGCAGCACGGCGGAGAAGACCGCCATCATCCCCGCTGCCCAGGAGGCCACCGCCAGCCCCAGAGTCACTGGCCAGGAGGCCAGCCCCATCATCACTGGCCAGGAGGCCACAGCCAGAGTCACTGCCCAGGAGGCCAGCCCTATCGTCACTGCCCAGGAGGCCAGCCCCATCGTCACTGGCCAGGAGGCCACCGCCAGAGTCACTGGCCAGGAGGCCAGCCCCATCGTCACTGGCCAGGAGGCCATCGCCAGAGTCACTGCCCAGGAGGCCAGCCCCATCGTCACTAGCCAGGAGGCCACCGCCAGCCACAGCCCAGCTGGCCAGGAGGGCCCCGCAAGCCACAGCCCAGCTGACCCATGAAGGAGCGCCAGCCACAGCCCTGCTGGGCAATGAAGGACCGCCTTGGCAAGGAACGCTGAACAGGCCAAGGACCGCTGAACAGGGCAAAGACCGCCATGGAATGCACCGCTGAACAGGTCTGACACTGGCAACTCAAGCACCGCTGAACAGGCCAAGGACCGCTGAACAGGGCCAAAGACCGCCATGGAATGCACCACTGAACAGGTCTGATACTGGCAACTCAAGCACCGCTGAACAGGCCAGGGACCGCTGAACAGGGCAAAGACCGCCATGGAATGCACAGCTGAACAGGTCTGACACTGGCAACTCAAGCACTGCTGAACAGGGCAAGGACCGCTGAACAGGGCAAAGACCGCCATGGAATGCACCGCTAGCCCATTTGCGGCAGGGGCAGTGACGCAACTGGGACCGTCACGGGGTGTGTGCTGCACTCTGGGCACCAGTCCCCCTCCAGAACCAGTGGAGACTGCCCAGGATATGGCAGTGGGCAAGCCACCCACTGTAGAGACTTGAGAGACTGTGGCTTTGCACTCCCCAGGATATGGCAGTGGGCAAGCCACCCACTGTAGAGACTTGAGAGACTGTGGCTTTGCACTCCCCAGGATATGGCAGTGGGCAAGCCACCCACTGTAGAGACTTGAGAGACTGTGGCTTTGCACTCCCCAGGATATGGCAGTGGGCAAGCCACCCACTGTAGAGACTTGAGAGACTGTGGCTTTGCACTCACCAGGAAATGGCAGTGGGCAATCCACCCACTGTAGAGACTTGAGAGACTGTGGCTTTGCACTTCCCAGGATATGGCAGTGGGCAAGCCACCCTTTGTAGAGACTTGAGAGACTGTGGCTTTGCACTCCCCAGGATACATCAATGGGCATGGAGCCCCCTCGTGGATCTGGCGTGGTGCACTCATCCGGCGCAGTACATTGTCCTCCGCCTGTCTGTTGGTGGTGACCGCCGCGCTGTTTGTTTGTACCGCCGTGGCGGTCTGAGTGTTAAAGTGGCTGTCTTTGTTGGCGGTTTCCGCCACGGTCATAATTCCAATTTTTTTACTGCCGGCCTGTTGGCGGTCTTACCGCCGCTTTAACACTGTCCGCCAGGGTTGTAATGACCACCAGAGTCTTCTGTGAGGTTATGGCTATATATATATATATATATATATATATATATATATATATATATATATATACATATATACAGATAATTATATATTATCTAGTGGAAGTCGGCACTAGGTAGTTATAGTTAGGACTTTGGGGCTCCTTATGACTTTGGCAGGCGGGGCGGAGGCTGCCCGCCAAAGTTCCGCGTTGGGATGACCGCCTATGCAGCCTTCTCTCTGCGGGCCATATTATGAGATTCCCACTGGGCCGGCGGGCAGAAGCAGACAGTGACAAGCATGACGGGGCTAGCCATGGGGGTGCCTGCACTTCTCATGCCAAGTGCATGGGCAGTGCAGGGTCTCCCATAGGGCCCCCTATGCCCCCTTTCTGCCAGACTTTGCATGGCAGTCGGACCGGCATGCAAAGGCTGGCAGAAAGGGTACTCGTAATCTGGAGGGCAGCGCTGCTTGCAGCACTGCCCTGGCAAATTACGACCGTCGAGACCGCTGAGACCCCCGAGACCGCTAAGACCGCTGAGACCGCCGAGAACACCAGGCTGTCGACTGGCAGAAAACTGGCGTGCCGGTGGTCGGACCGTGGCGGCTCGGCCATGGTTGTAATGTGGCCATCGGACCACCCCTATGGCGGCTGTCTGACCGTCACAGTGAGTGTGGCAGTCTTAAGCCCGCCACACTTGTGATGATCACCCCGAAACATTTTGTGTGCAACAAGAATCACCAGCACACTTTTTTGGGAAAATTGCGTGCATATTCATCAAACTGTGCCATAGATGTAGGCAAGTCAAAAAACGCCTTTTTCTATAGAAACATGGTCCTAACTATAACTACCTTTATATATATACACACACACACACACTGCACATCAATAACTAAGATAATAAATTAGCTGGGGTAGTTTCAGTCAGAAAGTTCCAGAATATGTCATCCTACCCTGCTGGATTATTTCCTGTTAGCCATCAACTGAGGTACAGGAAGATATGGTTTGGGTCACTGACTGTCTTGCTTGGAGGCCCTTAACAGCGTGGAGAGAAGCATGGTGCTGTAAATGGAATAAGGTAAGTATTTTAGAAAGTGATGCTTAATAATCATACACCTCATCAAGTTCAACTACGTGTATGCTATGAATGGTTATTGATTAACAATCATTTGCAATTGCAAAATCCACGAGTAAGCCTATGGCAGACCCCACGTAAATCGTGTTCTTGAATAGCCCTAAGTAAATCTCTGTGATATATGGTCAATGAAATACTACTTATTCGTTGTTGTATCTCTACCAGATCAGAATAAACCATTTTGCCCCAACTGAGCCAGCCCAGAAATGAATAACTTAGGCCCTCATTACAACCTTGGCGGAAAATCCTGCTTACCGATGTGCCGACGGCTTCCAACATACCGTAACCGCGGCGGTATTCCGCTATGGGTATTTTGATCCACACAGAGTAATCCGTCACAATACAGACACCCACACAAGTACGCCACATCAAAGGTCAGTGATAAACTGGCTATAGCAAAACCCACAACGTCAAGCCAACAGGAATACCCCACAGTATCACGACCCACGAATCAACGCGTCGATCTTTCAACTGCGGTAAACCATTGGCGGTACACACCACTGCGCTCAAAATACAAACACACTAACACACTTACACAACTACACCACATTGGACAATTCAAAATACACACACCTGACACACATACACACACCACATCCACACACTCACAACACTATAAACCGCACACCCACATTACCCACAACCCCTTACAACAATGTTTTTTGAACAAGCAGAGAAAGAGAAAAGCAAAGACCACACCATCATCCAGAGGCACAGAACACCATTACACATAGACCATCCACGCACATCACATAATACACCCCAGGTTTTCTGAGGAGGAGCTCAGGGTCATGGTGGAGGAAATCATCCGGGTAGAGCCACAGCTATTCGGATCACAGGTGCAGCAGACGTCCATTGCAAGGAAGATGGAGCTATGGCGGAGAATCGTCGACAGGGTCAACGCCGTGGGACAGCATCCCAGAACCAGAGATGACATCAGGAAGAGGTGGAACGACCTACGGGGGAAGGTACGTTCCGTGGTTTCAAGACACCAGATTGCTGTACAGAGGACTGGCGGTGGACCCCCACCTCCTCCCCCACAACTAACAACATGGGAGGAGCAAGTCTTGGCAATAATACATCCTGAAGGCCTCGCAGGAGTAGCAGGAGGACTGGACTCTGGTAAGTAAAATCTTTACTACTTCATCCCCCACACCCTACCTGCATGCCATCACAAACTCCTACCCCTACCCTCACCCCCATCACTCCAGCACCTCACATATAACCCCCAGCACAGCCCACCCATCCCAATACCAAGCCCTGCATGCAACAACACTGCATGGACACCCATCACAGACCTGCATGGACACCCATCACCACAGCATGCACATTAGATAGACTCACCCAGCCCACCTAATCATCAATCACACAAGGCCAAGGCGACAGTGCAGGCACATTTATACAGGGAAACACACCCATTGCACAAGATGGCACACACAGATACAATAACAATGCATTTCCATCCCAACAGGACCCCTACCAAACGTCACCGGACAGGAGGTGCCAGCTATATCCACTCCCCCCACAGAAGAGGCTCACAGTGATGACAGTAGCTCTGCACGACTGGATCAGGGTGACCAGCCTGGCACATCTGGGACCTCTGGACAGTCTGTTCCCCTGCCACAATCCCAAACCACCACAGAGCCTCCCCCCTCAGGAAACACCACCACAGCACCCACCCAGCTGGCCCACGCCACTGTCCCCAGGACACGTCAATCAGTAGTGTGTCCACCACTACAGGAACCCCAGGCAACCCCACTAATCCAGGACGATCAGGGACCTGGGATCAGTGTCAGTGGACACACGGTTCAGGGGACAGAGGCACAGGACAGCAGGGAAGCTGGGAGGACTGCTGTGCGACAGGGGGAGGACAGGCCCAGGGAACCCACTCTCCACGAGGCACTCTCCAAAATCATGGGAGCATACCACCATTCCCAGGAGATCATGGGCACGGTACTGGCCAAGTTTCAGCAGACCCATCAGCTGCATGAGGGACACTACATGGGGTCAGGGAGGACCTCACCAAAATATACACCATCCTGGCCACCATAGCAGGGGTGCTGGCTGATATGACAAGACCATGAGGGAGGCAGTGGCTCAACAAAGGGCCCCTGACACTAGCCAAACCGAGGAACAGCCTTCCACCTCCACCGGCGCTAGTGGACAGAAGGCTCTGCAACAGGACCAACAGGCCACCAGCACCCCACCCCCTGCAGAAGGAGAACCACCCTGCAAACGGTCCCTGCGATCCAGGCAGAAGACAGAGAACATTGCCAAGACCCCCGCCAGGAAATAGGGCTCTCCTGATTGTCACCCTTCTGTCCCACTCTGTTACCCTGTCCACCTTGAACTGCCATTGCTCCCCTTCCTATGCCCCATTGGACAATGCACCTGTGATACCAAGAGACTGGACTCCACCATGGATCTTCCTCCGCCATCACCCCAGCCCCTTGCACATACCCCTATACCCATTAGCACCTAAATAAACACCCTTTAGTCAAAAACCAATCTGGAGTCAGTCTGATCTTTCACAAATGTATTATCACAACATTAGCAAAAATTTGTAATGTAAATGTACAATTACTCCTACCAATGTATAACAGTTGTTGGGCAGGAGTACACATAGCAGAAGGCAGAATGGGGCACACAGATCTGAAAAAAAGGAAATCCAAAGGGAACAATCAGTGTCCATAGACAGAGGTTAAGAGGCTGCCATGTACAATGTCCTAAAGTATACTGAAATGTGAAGAGGAGTTACAGTCTCTTACCTGTGTGTCACTGGAAGTACTGCATGATGATGTTCGTTCTGTTGTCAATATCTTCTTCCTCTGCCTCCTCTTCCTCACTGTCCACAGGCTCCACCGCTGCCACAAGATAATCACCAGGCTCATCCTCCAGCAGACAAGGCACCTGGCATCTCAATGCCAGGTTGTGAAACATACAGCATGCCACGATGATCTAGCACACCTTCTTCGGTGAGTAGTACAGGGAGCCACCTGTTAGATGGAGACACTGGAATCTGGCCTTCGGGAGGCCGAACGTCCTCGCAATAATACGCCTAGTTCACCCATGTGCCTCATTGGAGTGTTCCTCTGCCCTTGTCCTGGTATTCCTCACTGGGGTCAGTAGCCATGAGAGGTTGGGGTAACCAGAGTCACCTGAAAATTTCGAGGGATACCTGTTAGACACACACTAACCCTTAGGGACCACCCCACACCCAGACACCTACTCATACTGTGTGGGGACCTTGGGCTCACCTATTAGCCACACCCGGTGCCTCTGGAGTTGGCCCATCACATAAGGGATACTGCTATTCCCTAAGATATAGGCGTCATGCACAGAGCCAGGATACTTGGCATTCACATGGGAGATGTACTGGTCCGCCAAACAGACCATTTGCACATTCATCGAATGGTAGCTTTTTCTATTTCTGTACACTTGTTCATTTCTGCGGGGGGACAAATGCCACATGTGTACCATCAATGGCACCAATGATGTTGGGGATATGTCCCAGGGCATAGAAATCACCTTTCACTGTGGCCAAATCATCCATCTGGAGGAACACGATGTAGCTGCGCATGTGGTTCAGCAGGGCAGACAACACCCTGCTCAACACGTTAGAAAACATTGGCTGAGACATCCCAGATGCCATGTCCACTGTAGTTTGGAAGGAACCACTTGCCTCGAAATGGAGCACTGACAGGACCTGCACTAGAGAGGGGATACCTGTGGGTTGGCGGATAGCTGACATCAGGTCTGGCTCCATTTGGGCACACAGTTCCTGGATTGTTGTACAATCAAGTCTGTATGTGATTATGATGTGTCTGTCTTCCATTGTCGACAGGTCCAACAGGGGTCTGTACACTGGAGGATGCCGCCATCTCATCATCTGCCCCAGCGGTTGTAACCTATGGAGGAGAACGGTGAGCAGAGGGTCATTTACCACATAGGTAGCACAACTGTGTTTGAAGTCATGTTAGAGAATCCGTGTGTGAAATCTTGAGTCCCTATAACTGCCAATATGCGCTGTGACGCAGTCAGGTGCCATGCCATGTGCCCCCATGAAATGGTGGCTGCCTGACTTGTGAGGAGGGACAAGGGGAAATTAGGTAACTGTGCTGGCGTTTCTGCAGCGTCGCGGTAGGCGGTCGAAGACCACCGCACAACTCCGCATTGGTTATCATTGGGCTCCATGGGTTCCAGGAGCCAATGGCGATGTACGCTGGCGGTGACGGTTAGCACCGCCGCGGACGTGACCGCCATTTTCTATCTGTTCACTCACTTGATACCTGACAATCAACAGGAGAAGACCTACACTGCAAGTGCTGCTGTGACCTGAGTCTAGAAGCGACAATGGCTACAGTGTCTGGGGAAAGGGCCCCTGCCTTCACTGCAGAGGAGTTGGACAAACTGGTGGATGGGGTCCTCCCCCAGTACATGCTACTCTACGGTCCTCCAGACAAACAGGTGAGTACACTGTGAGCATGATGCGTGAGTAATGCCTGTTTGGAGTGGTGTGGATGTAAGGCACATGTTGGAGGGTGGGCTGAGTGCTGCATGTGAGGATGGTCAGTGTATGTGTGTTGGACCTGGCTTTTTGACAGGGTCATCCCCAAACTTTTTGCCTTCCTCCTTTTCTTTTTCTGACCTCAGTTTTGCAGGTTTTTAGACTCTGCGCACTTTACCACTGCTAACCAGTGCTAAAGTACATATGCTCTCTCCCTTAAAACATGGTAACCTTGAATCATACCTGATTGGACTATTAATTTACTTATAAGTCCCTAGTAAGGTGGACCCTGTGTGCATAGGGCTGGTAGATTAAATTAAATGCTACTAGTGGACCTGCAGCACTGGTTGTGCCACCCACTTAAGTAGCCCCCTTAACCTTGTCTCATGCTTGCCATTGCAAGGCCTGTGTGTGCAGTTTCACTGCCACCTCGACTTGGCATTTAAAAGTACTTGCCAAGCCTAGAACTCCCCTTTTTCTACATATAAGTCACCCTTAATGTGTGCCCTAGGTAACCCCTAGAGCAGGGTGCTGTGTAGGTAAAAGGCAGGACATGTACCTGTGTCATTATATGTCCTGGTAGTGTAAAACTCCTAAATTCGTTTTTACACTACTGTGAGGCCTGCTCCCTTCATAGGCTAACATTGGGGCTGCCCTCATACATTGTTGAAGTGGCAGCTGCTGATCTGAAAGGAGCAGGAAAGTCATATTTAGTATGGCCAGAATGGTAATACAAAATCCTGCTGTCTGGTGAAGTCGGATTTAATATTACTATTCTAGAAATGCCACTTTTAGAAAGTGAGCATTTCTTTGCACTTAAATCTTTCTGTGCCTTACAATCCACGTCTGACTGGGCTTGGTTGACAGCTCCTTGTGCATTCACTCAGACACACCCCAAACACAGGGTACTCAGCCTCACTTGCATACATCTGCATTTTGAATGGGTCTTCCTGGGCTGGGAGGGTGGAGGGCCTGCTCTCACACAAAGAACTGCCACACCCCCTACTGGGACCCTGGCAGACAGGATTGAACTGAAAGGGGACCTGGTGCACTTCTTAGCCACTCTTTGAAGTCTCCCCCACTTCAAAGGCACATTTGGGTATAAAACAGGGCCTCTGCCCTACCTCATCAGACACTTGCTGGAGAAGAAACCTGAACCAGAAACTACATTCTGCCAAGAAGAACTGCCTGGCTGCTTAAAGGACTCACCTGTCTGCTTTTCTACAAAGGACTGCTGCCTTGCTGTTGGCCTGCTGCCTTGCTGAACTCTTGTCTGGCTGTAAAAGTGCTCTCCAAGGGCTTGGATAGAGCTTGCCTCCTGTTCCCTGAAGTCTCAGGACCAAAAAGACTTCTCGCTTTCACTTGGACGCTCCGTGCGCCGAAATTTTCGACGCACAGCTTGCTCCGTGGCAAGAAAAACGCCGCACACCGACGCTGATCGACGCGACGCCTTCGGGACGACCAAAACTTTGACGCACGGCCTCGCAAGGACAACGCCGCCCGACTTCTAAGGAGAAATCGACGCGACGCCTACCGTGAGCTCGAAACTTTGACGCACGGCCTCGCAAGGACAACGCCGCCCGACTTCCAAGGAGAAATCGACGCGACGCCTGCCGTGAGACCAAAACTTCGACGCACGGCCTCGCAAGGACAACGCCGCCCGACTTCCAAGGAGAAATCGACGCGACGCCTGCCGTAAGATAAAAACTTCGACGCACCGCCCCGCAGAACGACGCGCAGCCGGTAAACAAGCAGGAAAATCCACGCACAGACCCGGACCATCTGGTAATCCCCGCGATCCACAGAAAGAGACTGTCCGCGCGCTGGAAAACGACGCCCGACTTCCCCGCGTGAAAAATAACGACGCAAGTCCGTGTGTGCTGAGGAGAAATCGACGCACACACCCTTTTTCCACGTATCTCTTCTCCTGTGGCCCTCTGAGGAGATTTCCCACCAGAAACCAGGTACTCTGTGCTTGAAAGACACTTTGGTGGTCATTCTGACCCTGGCGGTCTTTGACCGCGAGGGCGGAGGACCACGGGAGCACCGCCGGCCTGTCGGTAAAGCCGCGGTCGGACCGGCACCACTGGCGGGGTCCCGCCAGTGTACCGCGGCCCCATTGAATCCTCCGCGGCGGCGCAGCTTGCTGCACCGCCGCGGGGATTCCGACCCCCCCTACCGCCATCCAGATCCCGGCGGTCGGATCGCCGAGATCCGGATGGCGGTTGGAGGGGTCGCGGGGCCCCTGGGGGCCCCTGCAGTGCCCATGCCACTGGCATGGGCATTGCAGGGGCCCCCGTAAGAGGGCCCCTACATGTATTTCACTGTCTGCTGTGCAGACAGTGAAATACGCGACGGGTGCAACTGCACCCGTCGCACAGCTTCCACTCCGCCGGCTCGATTCCGAGCCGGCTTCATCGTGGAAGCCTCTTTCCCGCTGGGCTGGCTGGCGGTCTGAAGGCGACCGCCCGCCAGCCCAGCGGGAAAGTCAGAATTACCGCCGCGGTCTTTCGACCGCGGAACGGTAACCTGACGGCGGGACTTTGGCGGGCGGCCTCCGCCGCCCGCCAAGGTCAGAATGGGGCCTTTATCTAATCTTTAAAGACTTAAGACACTTTATATCACTTTTCAGTGATATCTTTACAAATTCATATTGCAACTTTGATCGTTTTGACCTGCAAATACCCAGATAAATATTATATATTTTTCTAAACACTGTGTGGTGTACTTTTGTGGTGTTATATTATGGTATTGTATGATTTATTGCACAAATACTTTACACATTGCCTTCTAAGTTAAGCCTGACTGCTCGTGCCAAGCTACCGGAGGGTGAGCACAGGCTGATTTTGGATTGTGTGTGACTTGCCCTGACTAGAGTGAGGGTTCTTGCTTGGACAGAGGGCAACCTGACTGCCAACCAAAAACCCCATTTCTAACAATGTGCATCAGGGCATGGGTGGGAACTGGGGGACAGTGGGTATGACGGTCCGTACGGGTGAGTAATTTCCTTTCCTCCTGTACTTCCATCAAGGTCAGCACCCATCCGAAGAAGGGTATTTGGCGTGCCATCGCCAACGAAGTGCACACCCTGGGGGTCTATCACAGACGGAGCACCCACTGCCGCAAGAGATGGGAGGACCTGCACCGATGCAGCAAGAAGACGGCGAAGGCCCAGCTGGGGCTGGCCTCCCAACGTGGAAGGGGTGCCCGTTGCACCATGACCCCCCTGATGTTCCACATCCTGACGGTGACCTATCTGGAGTTGGATGGGCACTTGAAGGCATCACAGCAGCCACGAGGGGGTGAGTACAGAATCTGAAAGCTGACTTTGCACGCGTTAGGAGGTACCTGGGTGGGGGATGTGGGCTGTGGGTGCCCCTAGGCCAGGGCGAACATGGCAGGGTAGTTCCCTTGTCGGCCAGGCTCTGAAGCACTCCAACCCCAATAGTGTTAGTAGGCATCTTCTACTGGGCAGGGCCCTGTGGGTTTTAGGTGTGCAGCTGATTGGCGGTAGGCCTTGTACCCCATGGGCTGGTGACTAGCTGTGTGACTGGTAGTGCATGGCCCAGTGCATTGGGCTGCTCCCTGTGTGTTGTGTAGACCAACAGTAGTGGTGTTGCTGGCATTGACCAAGTGTATCCTCTGTCTCTCCCCTCCCCTTTTTTTTGTCCTGTCCTTGTGTGCATGAGCATTGGCAGAGGAGCAGAGGTACCGGCGATGGAGGGAGCTGCATCCCACATGGCCCATGAGGTTGAATCCACGGAGGGTGAAGGCACCAGTGGGACGGAGGACGAGGGGAGCTCCACGACGGGGACAGAAAGGGGTAGCAGCGACAGTGACTCCTCCTCTGATGGAAGCTCCCTGGCGGTGGCGGACACCTCTGTGCCCACCCCAACAACAGGTACAGCCGCCACCCCTCCTACCAGCACCGCCCTCCCAGCAGCCCCTCAGTGTGTGTCCCGTGGCCGCTCACCCAGGAGGGTGGGCATCTCCTCCGCCCCAGGCACCTCAGGCTCTGCCCCAGTCAGCCCTGCCGCCCTCAGTGAGGAGGCTATTGACCTCCTGAGATCCCTCACTGTTGGGCAGTCAACCATTCTGAATGCCATCCAGGGTGTCGAGATGCATTTGCAGCAAACAAATGCATACCTGGAGGGCATTCATTCTGGCGTGGCAGCCCAACAGAGCGCATTTCAGGCTCTAGCCTCAGCACTGATGGCAGCCATTGTCCCTGTGTCCAGCCTACCCCCTCCAACTTCCACTACCCCGACCCAGTCCCCTCTACCTCAGCCTATCCCAAGAACACCTTCAGACCAGCATGCACACACATCAACAGACAAAAGTGGCTCTGGAAAACATAAGCACCACACATCACACAGGCACTCACACAAGCACCATACCCAGCCACACATACCAACATCCACTTCCTCCACTGTCTCCCCCTCCTCCACGTCCTCCACCTCTCTCTCAATCTCGTCTCCACTCACACCTGCATGCACTACATCACCAGCACGCCCATCACAACACACTGCTCACGTGCAATCACAACCCCCACTCCCATTCACACGTCCCCTGTGTCTTCTCCCAGTGTGTCTGTGAGCCCTTCTCCCAAAGTACACAAACGCAGGCACACACCCACTCAGCAGCCACCCACCTCACAACAGCCTCCAGCCCATGCACCTTCACCCAAACTCAACAGACGTACGCTTCCTACAACCACTACCTCTTTCTCCACTCCCACACCCCCTCCATCTTCCCGTCCCAGTGTGTCTAAAAGACTTTTCCTAGCTAACTTGAACCTCTTCCCTACACCTCCCCACTCCCGCCCATCCCCTAGGGCCAGGATGTCAAGATCCTAGCCCAGCACCTCAGCCACCACATCTGCGTCTGCTGTGATCCGTGCAAGTCCGGGTGGATCGAAGGGTGCACCCGTCAGAGCTGCCAGTGTGTCACCTACAGATGAGAAGAAGCACCCGATCCGCCACCTGCCAAGGTCAAAAAAGGGTCGGCTTCCAGCAGGGGATAGTCGCACCACCCACCCAGCAAGGGCGCAGCAAAACACAGAGAGGACAGTGACAAGGTCCCAGCAGCGACTGTCAAGGTGGGGAAGGGACACAAGACTGAGAGCAAGTCACCTCAGGGCACGATGCCTCCTGGTGAGGGGCTGGTGACCACCATTTCCTCAGGAATGCCAGCGACCTGTACAACAGTCACCACCGCCGCAACGACCGCCAGCTGCACCTCCACCTGCACTGCCACCTGCACCTCCGCTGCCACAACGTCAGTCTGCAGCATCCTCCCCAAAGATCAGCCATCCGAGGCTGCCGGAGACAGTATGGTGTCTCCCTCCACCACAACAGACACCTGCACCACGGTCAGCATCGGCAGCATCTCCACCGCACCCACCCCCGCAGCCACCGCTGCAGCCACAGCCACTTGCACTACCATCTGCACCGCCACGTGCCCAGCAAGTACCACTCTATCGGACGTCATGAGCATCACCAGTGGGCAGCCGTCCGAGGCTGCAGGTGGCATCCTGGACCCTGGACACGCCACTTGAGGCACCACCATTTCCTCAGGAATGCCAGCGACCTGTACAACAGTCACCACCGCCGCAACGACTGCCACCTGCACCTTCACCTTCACCGCCACCTGCACGGCCGCTGCCCCAACATCAGTCTGCAGCATCCTCCCCAAAGATCAGCCATCCGAGGCTGCCGGAGATGGTATGGTGTCTCCCTCCACCACAACAGACACCTGCACCACGGTCAGCATCGGCAGCATCTCCACCGCACCCACCCCAGCAGCCACCGCCACCTGCACCACCATCTGCACCGCCACGTGCCCAGCAGGTACCACTCTATCGGACAACAGCAGCACCACCAGTGGGCAGCCCTCCGAGGCTGCATGTGGCGTCCTGGACCCTGGACACGCCACTTGATTCACCACCACCAGCACTGGCATGAGCAGCAGTTGGCAGCCTAAGTCGCCGCAGGATGGAGTGTGGCTCTGCCTCCATGGAGTATCATGCTACCTGTTCCATGTACATCTCGTGGCCCAGATACCCAGGTGACAGGAGGGTTCCTGCCACACCCCAGTTGCAGCATCACCGGCCACAAAGCCCCCTCCAGAACCAGTGGATAGATGCATCGACTCACCTCCTCCTTGGCAGAAACAAGCATTCTGGGCACAAAGCCCCCTCCAGAACCAGTGGATAGATGCATCCACTCACCCCCTCCTTGGCAGGATAAGGCACTCTGGGCACAAAGCCCCCTCCAGAACCAGTGGATAGATGCATCCACTCACACCCTCCTTGGCAGGATCAAGCACACTGGGCACAAATCCCCGTCCAGAACCAGTGGATAGATGCATCCACTCACCCCCTCCTTGGCAGAATCAAGCACTCTGGGCACAAAGCCCCCTCCAGAACCAGTGGATAGATGCATCCACTCACCCAAACCTTGGCAGGATCAAGCACTCTGGGCACAAAGCCCCCTCCAGAACCAGTGGATAGATGCATCCACTCACCCCCTCCTTGGCAGGATCAAGCACTCTGGGCACAAATCCCCCTCCAGAACCAGTGGATAGATGCATCCACTCACCCAAACCTTGGCAGGATCAAGCCCTCTGGGCACAAAGCCCCCTCCAGAACCAGTGGAGGAAGGCATCCACTCGAGAGACTGTGGCCTTGCACTTCCCAGGACCAAGCAGTGGGCAAACCACCCACTAGAGACACTATGGCCTTGCAGTCCCCAGGACCAAGCAGTGGGCAAACCACCCACTTGAGAGACTGTGGCTTTGCACTCTCCAGGACCAAGCATTGGGCCAACCACCCACTAGAGAGACTGTGGCCTTGCACTCCCCAGGACCAAACAGTGGGCAAACCACCCACTAGAGAGATGTGGCCTTGCACTCCCCAGGACCAAGCTGTGGGCAAACCACCCACTTGAGAGACTGTGGCCTTGCACTCCCCAGGACCAAGCTGTGGGCATGAAGGCCCCTTGAGGGGCAGTGGCGTCATACCATCTTCTG
This sequence comes from Pleurodeles waltl, assembly GCF_031143425.1. NCBI lineage: Eukaryota > Metazoa > Chordata > Amphibia > Caudata > Salamandridae > Pleurodeles > Pleurodeles waltl. Next base: position 113,830,890 of record NC_090438.1, read on the forward strand.
GCTGAGGTGCCTCCCCTCCCCTTCCCCTTGAGGTGCCTGTGTCTTTTTCGACCTGATGCCCCTGCAGTGTTCTCTCCGTTTTTAGGCAGGTGTCATGTGTGGGCTTCGCCCATGCTTTTAGGACCACTGGTCCACGGACATTTACAAGGGACAGTGTACGGCCTTGTGTATAAAATGTAAAATTTGTATATACTGTTTATTTAAATTCTACTGCTGTATCTGAATGTTCCAATATAACACTGGTTAGACTCATTTCCTTTTGTCCTTGCATTCTTCCAGGGGGTGACGGGGTGTATCAGTATTGTTGTTGTATGTGTTTGTGTGTATGTTGTTGTGGGTGAGGGTGGGGGGTGGGGGTGTTGCGTGCCGCGTGTGTGTCACTCTCTTTTCCCTCCTCCCCTCCCCTGTGTGCTAGGTGCAGTACTCACCGTTGTCACCGCCGCCGCTGCCTTCTTTCTACTTCGTGGTGTATGAGAAGATACACCAACATGGGGATGATTAGCAATTCGGGCTCCATGGCTTCCTGTTAAAGTGGCTGTCTATGTTGGCAGTTTTCGCCGTGGTCGTGATCTAATGTTTTTTACTGCCGGCCTGTTGGCGGTGTTACCGCCGCTTTAACAGCCACCACCAGGGTTGTAATGAGGGCCTTAATGCCTACTCTCTACCTTAGGCCCACTGCAAATGGTAGATGCAATTTGGATTAAAAAAATAGAGACTGCCAGAAATTACATTTACGAAACATATGATTTGACCTGTTTTTTTTTTTTTTAATCATTGTTATTGAGTTTTCAAAATTTAACCTCAACCAGTTCCCTAACAGACTGCTCATTATAATTAGTAAGGTATGTGACATTACGTGCATCCTGATACATTCCGGAGAATCTTTTAAAGAAAAGGATCTGCGTTTAAAAAAAAGAATGCTTTACTTAAAAGCAATCACAGACATGGTGGTCTGCCGACCCCAGCAGTCCATTATCCCTGTGATGGTTGTGATTTTTTAATAGGTCGCAAATTGCAACCTACCTCATTATTATTCATGGTGTAGGTCTATTTGTGACCCATTAGGAATCGCTAATGAAACTCAATAGAATATCATACATTAAAAATAGAGATTTCCTAACTGCGATTCACAGGAAATCGCAATTAGGAAATCACTATTCATAAGTTTCTCACATCTAGCCCAAGGTCCACATACATTAAAACAGAGGGGATATTTTGATTTCTTGTGAAGGAACTGCTCCCATGCCAATGATACTTTCCCTACCTGCAATTTCAACCATATTTACTTGGCACAGGGCAGTCAATAAGGACTGTTTGTGGGAAGCAGTGTATGTATGGCTATGTTTACGCTCATCCTTGGTGCTGCCATTGACTTAGCTATTTGCAAAGCATCTCCATGAGATGGTGTCTAAGGAGGTTCTCTTCTATCGTCTACCTAATGAGAAAGTTACGTACCTTGAATAACGCTGTTTCTGGTACAGACTTTATTGAGCCACAGATTCCTCAATTTTTGAATATTTCCCAGGAGTCAGACTGGATCTGCAAACATTTCTGCAGTATCTCTGTGCACTGGAATGTGGCACCTTGTGGCTCCACACTGAAACCATTCCACTGCAGAAATGATGTGTGAGTTCTATATAGTAGCCACTCCAGTGCACTGATGTCAGTAGCTTTTAAGACTGTCCACACCCCCAGACGCAGAGCCCCAAAAGCAAACTGGTAAAGAGTGTGCAGTTTCCTAGACCTGAGATCTTATAAATGGATGAAGCCCAATCACAGAACAGGGAGGGTCAGTGAGGAATTTGCAGCTTGATAGAGTGTCTACCAGAAAAAGCATTACCAAAGGTAAGTAGCTTGTTCTTCTGATAGATACTTCTAGCTGCAGATTGTTCACCTTTTGAATAGGTACCAAAGCAATACCTATTCAGAGGGAAGGTCAGTAACTCAACTCAAACCAAAAAATCTTGCAGGACTAAAAGGGGCAAAATGCTGCTCCTGGCAAACCTGAGTGTCCAGGCAATAGTGCTTCATGAACAGATGGACGGTCCACGTAGCCAACTGGTATATGTCTAGGACAGGGACTACGCGAGGCAATACAGTGGCAGCAGCTTTCACCATGATAGGATGAGCATGCAGTCCTTCTGGAGGCTGCCTTTTGGCCAATGCCTTTTGGCCAATGGGTAGCAGATCCTAATGCAGAGCACAAACCAGTGGAAGATAATTCTCTTCAGCACTGCCTTGCACTTTTTTCACTTTAGAGAGTCCCACAAATAGCTGATTGTCCATTTGGTGTTATTTGGTACAATCTATGTAGAAGCTCAGCTCTCTTTTGAGGTCAATGTGATGGAGTCTCCTCCTCCTTAAAGGGGTGAGGCAGAGCATAGAAAACCAGCAGGAGGGTGGTTTGACCGACGTGGAACACCGTCACAACTTTTAGCAGGAAGAATGCCAGAGTCTGCAGAAACAGCTTGCAGAAGCAGCTTGACTAGGAAGAGGGTAGTGTATGGTGGGGTGACACCAGGAGCTTAAAGCTCACAGACACATGATGTGTTGATGTGATCAGGAACTGCTGGAACTGTCCCTTTCAACATGGTCATCCCCAAACGATTTGCCTTTGCCCTCCACTTTGTGCTGAATTCGTTTTTGTTGACCTTTTGACTGCTAACTAGTGCTAATGTGCTTGTGCTCTCTCCCTACAAAGTGGCTAACTTTGGCATATACCCAATTGGGATACCATTGCAGAGACTGTCTGAATTGTTTTAAAATGCCATTTTGAACTGGCAAAACAAACCTTTTGCCAGGCCCAAACCTTCTTTTTTCATACATATGTCAACACTAGGGTAAGTCCTAGACAGCTCAGAGGGCAGGGTGCAATTCATTTAGAATGAAGGATATGTATGTTTAGGTTTTACATGGCCTGGTAGTGAAAAACTCTTAAATCTGTTTTTCATTATTGTAAGGCCTATGTCTCTCACAGGATAGTATTGGAGTTGCCATATTACATATTATAAATAGGGTTGGGTGGAATTGGTGGAATTTGATTCTGCAGATTACATTAAAATGCCATGGTGTGGCAGAATGGGCATTTGGCACTATTTTTTTGTGCAACTTGCTTCCAAAAATAGATGTGAGGATGCATTTTCCACTAAGAATATAGCACAGGCAAATCCTACTCGCCACCTTTACATACTCCGCTGTGATTACTTAGAGGATGTGAGGATGCTGCTGCAGAGTGGTTTGCAGTGGTTTCTAAACTTAAGAAACCACTGCATATCACTCTGCAGTGCATACCCCTTGGCACCCTTACATACTCTGCAGAAATTACTGTAAGGGTGGTAAGAGGTATACACGCAGTGATTTTTAAACAGGGCGGGAAGAAGGAACAGTCCATGTACGTTTAAAAACTACTCATTGTAGCTCTTTCAAAAATTGCATCACAACTGGTGACTTATACAACAAGAGCTGATCTGGCAACTATAAAAAGGCGAAAAGAGCTGAAAAATAATGCTAAACCTTGCCCAAAACAAAGCCTTGATGGTCAAGAGACAAAACAAACAAATGAACATTGGGTAACTTGTCTTGGAGAGGGTCAATCTGGTGTGTGCCACATCAACGACATGTTTGTCCCCAATTTGTGGTGTATGCAGTTTTCGTCACGGGACATCTGGCTGCCCAGATGACATCAACAACCTCTGGAAGAACGTCAAAGGTGCTCAGCTTTAAGCATGAAGGAAGAGACTGTAAAGGTGGGGGATACAGATCCCTGCCCTGTTGTTGCGACAGCAGGTCTTCACAGAGCAGCAGCGTGATCGAAGGACATTTGCTCAACCTAAGAGTTCTGAATACGATACCGTCCATGCCCAATCCAGAGCCACTGGGATGACTTGGCCTTGGTCAGTCCTGATCTTCTTGAGGACTCGGGGCACAAGTGACTTCGGTCGAGAGGCATACAGAAGTCCTGAGTTCCACGCTAGGCCTCTGGAGAAGAGATACTTTGGAAACTCCAGCCAATAGAAGTGCTGAACTTGCACATTCCCTGCGGTGGCACAAAGATTGAGCCAAAGTTGCCCCTATTCCCTGCAGAAATCTTGTGCCACCTCCAAGTGTAACTGCCATTTGTGAACTGCTAGGGGCCAATGGCTGAGTTTGTCTGCCCTGGAGTTCAATGATCCTGACAGGTGGTTCACCACCAGGAAAATTCCTTGGTGGTCCAGCTATTTCCAGAGGTGCCAGGTCTCCTGGCACACAGTCTGCGAATACACCTGCCCTGTTTGTTGCAGTACCACATGGTGGTGGTGTCTGTGAGCACCTGTCCCAGCATTTTAATGGTTGATATGGAGTCAGGAGTCAAACACAGTCTTCTGATCTCCACCTCTCCCCGATGGCCGCTCAAAGCCAGAAGTGATGCATTTGTCATCACTGCCAGTTCAGGGTGGGTATGAGAGAGGGGTCTCCCACTGACCCAATCACAGTCCAGCAACCACCACTGCAGGTCTTTTGCAGTTGCCTCCAAAATCTGAATCTGGTTACAGAAGTTTGTCTGACGTTGGACCCACTGGGACTTCAAATCCGAATACAGATCCTGTACATGCCTCCTGGCATGCACAGCTAGCAGGATGCAGGAGGCCATTGGTCACATCTGTCTCAGAGTGTACCTCGCTGAAATCCAGGACTGAGGCTGAAAGAACAGGATCATAGTCTGAATGTAATGAGCTCTCTTTCCCAAACTGTGTCCAGAATGGATCAGAAACAAAAAGCATCTGAGAAGGAGTCATGTGTGACTTTGGCACATTGATAGTGAATCCCAAAGATTATAGGAAGTTTGCTGTAGTCTGGAGGTGGTTAATGACTGTCTGGAGAGAGCCTGCTTTCAACAGCCAGTCATCAAGGTAGGGGAAGACAGGCATACCTGAACTCCGAAGGTGTGGCCCCCAACTTTCCTGAATATCTAAGGGGCATGCTAGTGAGACCAAAGGGGAGCACAGCGAAATGAAAATTCTCCTCTCCTACCACGAACCACAGATAGCGCAAATGGGCTGGTAGGACGGGTATATACAAATAGGCATCTAGCATGTCCAACACCACCTTTGCGTTTTAAGTGTTGAGGGCAGAAAATACCTGGACAAAGGGGACCATTTTGAATGTCCCCTTTTAGAGGAAGGCATTGAGAGGGCACAGATCTAGAACAGGTAGAAGAATGCTGTCTTCATTTGGCACCAGAAAGTAGCAAGAAAAACAACCACGTCCTACTTCTGGCACAGGCAAATTCTAAACAGCCCCTTTGGCCAAAAGGGCTTGCATTTCCAGTTTCAAAATGGAGATATGGTCCTCTGTCAATTCTTGGGTGGATCAGTTGAAGGTGCTGCAGCAAAGAAAGTTAGGGTAAGGCACATTCCCTATGAACAATATGTATGACCTACCTTCCAGAAGTGATTGCCTGCCAACGTGGGAAGAATCTGTGGATTCTGCCTCCCAACGAGTGGCTGTGTCCCTGAAAGTGCATGCTGAAAATGTTTGGCAGGTGGGGACGTATCGTGAGCAGGTGACTTGGTGGCACACTGACCTTGACTGTGGGGTTAGTGGGCACTTCAGCCTCTGCCACCAAAATGAAGGGTTCCCTGTGGGAGCTGGACAGACTGGCAGGTAAGGTATGCCACGACCAAAGCCATGAAAGGAGCAGTGGACGAGGTTGGCGGAAAGGAACAGAGACTAAACAGTAGCCTTGCTCTCTTTAAAATGCTCAAGAACATAATCAGTTTGTCCGTGAACAGGCGAGTCCATTGAAAGGGCATGTACATAAGGGAGGACTGGACATCGCCATAGAACCCAGTTGATCACAGTAATACATGGTGGAGAATGGCAATGCTGGTGGGTATGTTCTGCCCGATGGAATCTGTGGTGTCCAAGCCACAATGAATAGTGAACTTGGTTAATTCATGGCCATCATGAATCAGACATCTAAGAAGGCACAAGGTGAAGGTCTTTGGACAGAGAGGACATGCACTACCAAATCTCAAAGGGGGTTAGAGTAGCATCCCAACAAACAGCTGGTAATAATAGAGCAGAGGGACAAACTAGTAGAAGAAAAGAACCATTTGCTGAACATTTTCTCTCGCTTAGATTCCCTATCAGGAAACATGTTGAGATGTGATTACAGCAGCTGGTGAAAACTTACACCACTAAGCTCTCTGGTGAGGGGTGCTGTGAAAGGAACATCAGGTTACTTGGAGCAGGGCAATAACGCCTAGCAATTTGTTGACTGCTGGGGCAAAACATGATTTGGCCCAAGTCCCCCAATAAGGTAGCCGTTATCACTTAATTGAAGGAAAAGATTTCTGCCTAGATTGAAGGACCTCAGTCAGCACATTAATCTTAATCTCCAAGGTGGGAAGTTTGAGGTCAAGAACGTCCACTGCCTTGGGCATTACCATGGCGCAGGATATGGAATGCTCTCTGGCTAGTCCTGGTGGAGAAAAATATCTGTCTCTGTGGAGGTATCAAGGCTGCTGGCCTTCCGTAAGTCCTCGTATTAATTGTTCTCATGCTGGGCTTTGCAGAACACATCCCTGGGGTCACAGTCGCTATTTGATTCTGTCCCAAAAAGGCAAAGCAGAGAGTGTTGTTGTCATTGCAACAAGTTAAGTAGGAGAAGTGGTGCCTCAGACGGATTTGGATGCGTCTTTAGTTGAGGTCAAACTGGGGTCGACTAAGCATTGGAGGGAATAATCAGGACCACCTTCTCTGGCACTTGTGAGCTTGGCATCAGCGTCAACGTAACCCAGAGCTGGCATTGGTCATGGAGCTGGAAGCAGGGTCAGATCAAGAGCCAGACGCAAGATAGGCTTAGGGCATTCAGCTGGTGCTGAGGGTGAACCTGCCGGTGGTATTCCAGGTGGAATGTCTCTCAGCTCCTTGGAGCCCAAAGGCGCACAAGAGGGAGACATTGGAGATGCAAAGAGCCGGAGTATGGCTGTGCGTAACTCTTCAATCTGATTTTGCATGGCTGAAGGCCCTGGAAACTTAGATTGTGCTGGAACCAGATGCGGGATCAGCTCTTAAGTCAAATGACATGCTGCTCTCTCCTTCAACTTTCTTCTTTGCACATTTAAATATATCTCATTGGCTCTTTCTCCATCCTTACAGAACTTTCTTCTTTCACTGCGCCCACTCCTATACACTCCACTCTCTCTATTTCTCTCCACACACTCCATTATTTTGTTCTTCCCCTTCTTTGTAGCCACCATACATCTCACTGCTCAATGCTTCCTCTAACTCTTCATTTTTCCCTTTACTTTATCCTCTCCGCTACTTATCCATTTTTCTACTTCCTGTCTCTCCTCCTTCCTCATCTACTTTAATGTATCTCTTTTTACTGTAGCTTCCTTTAGCAGCCTGCTTACTTTATGCTTCCTGCCTCTTCCTACATTTGTACCTAACGATTAGGTAAATATGTATAGGGTTTTTGCAAATGGTTATTTATAACCTGAGTCATACCTATATTCATTAACTATGTTTCTGGCCTTTATCAATGCTGTCTGTATGTATTTTGGAACCTCACCTGTGTGCACTGCCACCAGCACTATTCCCTGCATTACATCAAAATATATTTTGTTTATATATTTGGTGTCATTTTAAGCCACTGTATTTGCAGATCATCCTTATGAAAGTGCTAGAGTACTGTAAGACTCCAGGTCAAAGCTGAAATAAGTACAGGCTCCAATGGGGGTAGGATGCTCCAGAGTTCCTCACTTTATATCCAAGCTCACCTAACCCTTTCAAAAATCACAGTATTCATTTCTTTATGAAACCAGGTACTAATATATGAATTATCTAGTCATTGTCAAGCTTGCAAAAATTCACCCTTGCCTAATATGAACATATTTGTACACCACACTTAGGGTGGTCTTTGCAATCCATAGTCCTGGGTGTTATGAGCTACTTTGGTTTGCCACAAACTGGGCAATGTGCATCCCCAGGTGTGGAGCTAATGGCTCTCCAAGTATGTGGTGAACATCTGAGCTCGGCAGACACTGGAAAGCATATCTAAGCCATAATATGTGCATGCATAAGCTTCTGCAGAATTCATAAGCACATTTTCATTCCTCTAAACTCCCTTTTCAGAGCATTGTAGTGTCGACTGACTTGGCCCTTGAAAAACAACTGGGACATGGCCCAATGTGCAGTGTTCTTTATTCTCCCTCTTGCTCACCACGATACCTCATACTAAAAACATATCCTCCTTCTTCAAGGCCTCTACGACGCTTTCCTTTCCGTTCCAAGGACACGTCATTCCTGCCCTACACCCTCCGTTTCCTTGTGTCAGGTGTTAGTACCCAACTCCACACCTCCCCCCCATTTTAAACAAAGACTCAGGCTCCCCCCATGAGTCTACATCTCCTAGAATAATCATTGGATTCAAATCACATGATCACTTGCGCACATGGACATCTTAACCCCGGATGTGGGTGGTTGGAGCCCTTCTCTCGCGTTGGTGGGACCTTTCTGTCCTTCTGACTCTCTGTCTCTTTGGGGGTGCCAGTCTCCTTAGGGGGTTGGTAGTCAGCTTGAAGCTTGACACATTTCTTGTGATGGCCTTCCCAGGTCGATATGCTGTGATTTTGCTTCCCTTGCATTCCATCACCTGTAGCAGCTCTGTGCCAGAGGGAGTGTCTGCCTACCTTTGTTGTTTTTGCTTGACCACTGCCCAATCCCCTTCCTCTGGCATTGCTTTCTAGGTTTGCTGCTTGGCATCTACGCATATATTATTTTTTTTCTTCTTCTTTTTGTTGGTAGCCTACAGTGTAAGTCACAGTCCATTGTGGGAGTTGGTTCTGACACAACGTCCAAACATGAGAGTGGCGGGGCTCTCTCCTGTCGAGTGTGTAGTGGTACAATATGCGGCAGGACTTTCTCAGTCGTTACACCTTCTTCGGTAGCCTGCTGCACAATACTTTTTAGGGTGTCCATGAACCCTAAAGCTACTTCATTAGCCTGGAGCCATAGTGGTGTTATCCTGCAGTGTTCAATGGCTAGGTGTGTTAGGAAGTCTTTGAATTCTCTGCTGGTGAAGGGTGGACCATTGTCTAATTTTAAGGTTTTGGGTGCCCCAAGTTGTGAAGATATTATCTAGCATTCAAATTACCTTATCGGCTCCAATGTACAAGATCATCTTGACCAGAGGGAACTGAACTGGGAGTATTCATCCACTAGTACTAGGAAGTACTTGCCGGTGAAAAGTGGACCGAAGAAGTCAACTGCTACAAACTCCCATGTGTTCTCTGATCATTCCAATATTGTTAGTGGTATTCGCCTCATTGCCTTATTACCGGGGGCAAACATGTACACATGAGACATGCCTGCAGCCCGGCCTCTATCATGCCATCCAGTTTTGGAGCCACAGTCTGTCTTCTAGAGTTCTTTTGGTGGTGACAGGTCCTCTGTGTCCTTCATGACCAAAAAATTCCATTTATATCTATTGGAAAGTAAGGTGAAGTAAGTGCTGAGAGGAGCGGTTGCTGGCAGTAGAGAAAGCTAACTGCTATTGTTTGTTGCTGGAGATGTCATTTGAATAAAGAGCTTTCAGGAAACCCTGGAGGTGGGATTTCCTACAGTTTGCTTTCGTGGGCATTTGCTGCTCCCTCAGTATGATTCCTTCTTTTGTTACTGCTAACTCTTTCTGGATGTTATGGATTGCTTTGATTTCCTCTGAGTCACTTCCCCACTACTTGCTGTGTTTCCAGGTCCAGGACTCCATCTTTCTTTGTTACCGGGGGGATTGACAGCACCAAGGGTTTAATTGTGTTGACTATGAAGTGGAGGTATTCCCCTGCAACAGGAAGGTTTGGTGGTGTCAACTGGAGGGGGTGCCTTAAGAAGTAGTCAGCAGTATTTTGATCTTTCCCCCAGCTTGTGGATGATTACATAGTCATACTCCTATTTAGCATATCCCTCATCTTTCAGTCCTTGGGGCATTCTTGATTTGGGATGGCTGAAAATTGTTAGTAGGGCCTGAGGGTCTGTTACCATGGTGAATTGCTTTACAGGAAATGTTTGCACACCCATACAGCCTCCAGTCTCTCCTTTTCTGGTTGGGAGCTTGCTCTTCATGTGTCTGAGAGGCTCCTGCTCATGTATGCTACTACAAGTCACAAGGATTCTGAGTTACCTGTGTGTTCTGCAAGTATGTCCCCCAGCCCTACAAGGCTAGCATCTACTGTCACCTGTGTGTGTAGCTTTGGGTCAAAATATGCCATGACAGCTTCCTTTTTTATTGCTGTGTTGATTCTTTGAAAACTTTGCTCACTTTTGAGTGACCATTCAAACCCCACATTTTGTTTTGTCAGGTTGTGGAGGGGTGCATTAATGGCGGCACTGTCTCAGATGTACCTGACACAGCAGCTCACCATACCCAGGATGGATCGTAGCATGCTCACATCTTGTGGCAGGCTGGTGACTGTGAGGGCCTTGACTTTTTCCAAGTCTGGTGTTATTCCTTCCTCCCAGAATATGTGGCCAAAGAATTTCAGTTTGGTTTTGTGGAACTCACATTACTCTGTATTAAGGGTGAGTTCTGCCTCTATGAATAGCTAACATACTTTGCTGTGTCATGCGCTCCATCCGTGGCTCCAAACACCAATATTTTATCCGTTTTATTAAATTTGTTTGGTACTAGCTGGATTACTCAGCAAATGACTTCTTGGAAGATCTCAGCTGCCAGAGAGCTGCTGAAGTTTTGTCACATATATCAAAAATGTCTGAGGTGCTTGGCTGGTGGTACCCTTTGTTCAGGTCAAGTTTAGAAGTTTGCTCCATTTAATTGCGGAACCATGTCTGCGATGTGTGGGCCAGGGTGTCATTCTTACTCTATTGCTTTGTTTAGTTGTCACATGTCGACACAGATCCATACGTCTCTTTTTTTAACTTTGTTTGGTACCAATACTATTGGTGAAACCAAGGAGGTCAGGCCTTTGTCAGTTTTGAAGATGTCTAGTTTTAGCAGGTTTTTGATGATTTTTTTCTCCACTACTTCCTGGAGGTGGAATGCAACTCATCTGTGCCTTTGTGTGACAAGGCAGATGTCCTCGTTGATGAATAGCTGCTTCCAGACATCCATCATCTTCCCTAGTCTGCTAAAAAATGTGGAGAACTTTTAGGTTATTCCACGGTTACCCTGTATGTGGTACTTTGATTGAGAGAAGTCCAATTTCTGCTGTTGTGGCAAAGCTGAGGAAAATGCACCTGATGCTTTCCCTTGCTGCACTTGACTGTTTCAATGGTTGTGTCTTGTTTCGCTTGGTTGCTTTCAATGATGCTTGACTAGGTAGTGGCTTGGATGAGGTCTATGTGTACACTTGAGTATCTGATTGTTTTTGTCCGGGTTTGGTGTGAGTTCTCTGAATCCTTCAAAATGCATCACATTGATGGAAGCTCCACCGTCACTGATGAATGGTATTGAGTGGTTATTTCCTCTCAGATGGACTACAGGACATTTTCTTGCCATGTTTGCTGACTTCACCTACTGTATCTCTTCTCCGGCAGGGTGTATGTCTGCTGCTCCATTGCTTGCTGCTATTGTTAGGCACAGGACGTTGGGCACAGGCATTCACCTTTGTGTACATAGATTTTGGAGACTGTTTCTTGTTCCTGGTGTTTAAGGATCATAGTGAATTATCTTATGCATTTCAGGGGCTCCCTTCTTGCCTACATGTGCACTTTCTGCTGGGTCTCAACTAGTTGAGTTTTGTGTGACAGATGTGCTAGTTCTTGTGTTCCCAACACATTTAGGAAGGCAAAAATGTTTGGGGGAAGACCACCCTAAGGCTGACAGGTCTAAAAGCTCCCATCCGTCCTTCTTAGTGCCTCTAAAATCTTGGAATATTTGAAGGCACTGCGGTATCCGTCCTTTGCGTTGAACATATTCACATATGGGATGCATCTGCAGAGCTCACTTTTACAGTTTTTCTGACATGGCTTCTGAGAACTACGGTTGTATGACAGAACCAAGCATGCCTAAACAACGCAGTCTGAACCACAACCGCATCTTTACCATGCATGCCTTTACGAGGCATGCCTTTACGATGAAGTGTGTTGTAAAAGCATGATTGGTAAAGGAATATGCGTGGGAAATTCCCCCGCCCTGTGCCCTAACACCTGATACCCCTGCCCTGCAATTCACCCTGCCCAAGCCCTTAAAACTGGCCCTCCCCTCTGCCCTTAAAACTATCCCTTTCCCTCACCCCCCACCCTTAGGCCTAAAACCCTGCCCTTTGCTAAAAACTGCCCAGGCCCCACCCTGAGCTCTAAAACTGACCCACACCCCATAAAACTGCCCCTTCCCCCACCCTGAGCCCTAAAACCTGACCTCTGCCCTTGAAACTACCCCATCCCAATGCCCTGTGCCCTAAAACTGACCCTACTTTGCCCTTAAAACTACCCCGACCTCCCACGCCTGAGCCCTAAAACTGACCCCACCCTGCCCTTTAAACTACCACTTCCCCTTCCCCCGCCCTGAGGCCTAAAACCCTGCCCCTGCTAAAAATTACCCCAACAGCCGCCTTCCCACCCTGAGTCTTAAAACTGACCCCCACCCCTTAAAACTGCCCATTACCCCACTGCCCCTTACCCAAAAACCCGGTACTGTCCTTAAAACTTCCCCGACCCCCCTGCTCTGAGCCCTAAAATGGACCCCGCCCTGCCATTAAAACTACCCTGACCACCCTGTCCAAAACCCTAAAATGAGCACACCCTGCCCTTAAAAATACCCCTTCCCATTCCCCCGCCCTGAGGCCCAAAACCCTGCCCCTGCTCAAAAGTACCCTGACCCCCCGCTCTGAGCCCTAAAACTGACCCCCTGTAATGAAATGCGTGTTTTGCCCACTGACTCCATGTTGCACTTAGCCTAGCAGCACACCGTCACATTAGTGACCACCAGATTAATTTTGCCTCTTGACTTTATTTTAGCATTAGCCACCGCCACGTTAAAAGCTGCAAGTAGTTTTCCACGTTGTACACTGTGCTCATTATTTATTTTATGTGTTCTTTCCCACCAAGTGTTTAGGCTGATAAGAAAGTACTAACACGGCAGGGAATGGTCTTGTTTTGAATTGGCACCTTGGGATTGTGGCCAAGTCCCAACGTGTTATTTTCAAAGCTGGCCTAAAGCAATCAGCATTTTTTAAATAAATAAACTTCTGCAGTGAGAGGGAGGTTATAGAATTTTCCTCTCTTGTTTGTTCAAAGTATAAGAGGCCATGCCCAGGACGCTGGGGTGGGTCATCCTTCCCGTAAGGATAATTGATCTCTCTCTCCTCGATCGATTCTGGGATCTGGCAATCTGATGCTGAATAGGAGGGAGATGAAGCAGTTGTGTGCCCTTGCCTCATGGTGATGCATAATGTTTAATTCATTATTTGCTTTGCATTATAACATAGATACATATATTTGCTGTGTATATTGCAGTGGAGAATCATTTGTACATGTTTTCATTTAATTGCTGTAACCATTTTTAAACACGTGCTTTCAGCATGCTAATCTCCTTTTATGGACCTTGCAATCTGAAATAATAAATGTCTTCTTTGGACTAAGAAGCGCATTACATAGATTTTTGTCAGTGCATGGGTGTTTCAGCTCGGTCATTAGTGAAGCAAAACACCCCCACCCCTTAAAACTGCCCCTTACTCCCCACCTTTGAGCCCTAAACCCCTGCCAAAACAACTACCCGATCACCTCTGCCCTGAGCCCTAAAACCACCATCCTCTAAATCCCCCCCCCAAACCTGGCCCCATCTCAACTTACCTCTCCCGATCCTTCCTGTTCCTGTTGCTGATCTGCCCATCTGCACAGATAGATCGCTCTCTGCCTTAACCACTCATATGCATGGTTAAGACATATGCATGGTTAAGGCAGACTCCAGGCAGTCATGGTTCAGGCAAGCATTGCTCCGCTTGTGGGGAAAAGGCATGCGTGGCTCAGCCCGTGTTGTAAAGTTTGTTTCCCAACAACTACATATAATTTATTGCAGCCATTTAATTGTAGTGACTTCCATCAATACACTTGCAAGTCAGTATTTCTATGCCATCCACAATAACATTTAACATGCTGGATAGTGTATACCGCCGAGTGTGTTGACAGCAATTGGCTCTTCAAGCATTTACTTACACATGCCCATATTTAGAGGAGAAGAAACAGGCTTAAGATTGGTGGATTTTCCATGCAGTCTTGTCTCAGTTCTCCCACCTCATTTAGTGTCAGGGAATGTGGTGACTTTCCTGCTGGTGGAACCGTGGTTGCTTCACCACTGGGAAAACTCCTGTAATGCACTCTTTGTTAGAGAGAATGGTTACAGAGGGGCTGCCCTATCTAAAGAAGCCAACCCTAGGCCATTCCTAGCGGGATCCATTATGCCCATGACAACTATGCCAGCCATGGTGTTACATGACAGAAAAAGTCAACAAATGTCCCCATTTGCTTGAAGAAATTTCCAATCATATATAGGTTATTGGTTTGTATGTTTCTGAAAAATACATTCTCTTTGGGAGCCTGTTACATAAACAAACTAACAAATTCAACAAAGCTAGGCAGCACTGTGTTTATTTTTCCCTGAAGTAGCTCCTTTATAGAGGCAGGAGCCACTTTGGTGATAAAGAGGCTGGAATGTGTGAGGCTGTGCCTCTTATGAACCACCACATTCTGAAAATTGCCCATAGTCTGACTCACCTAATATATTCACAAAGTAAGTGTGATGGTACACCTTTTTATCACTAAATGAGTAAAATACACAAATGTGTTAGCTACATTTATACCCACACCAATAAAAAATGTCTGTGCTTGGCAAATTTAGTTAAATATCTTTTTAAATGAATAACATGTTGTGCCCCTTTTCTTTGTGTATCATATTTCACATAACTCAAGTGGATGTTTAGTGTTTGATCAGGCTTGTTTGCCTGTTAAAGTGTCACATCATAGGAGAAATATCCTTTCATCCAGGGAGAATCCAGACTCCACTGGCATATTTTAGGGACATGAGACCTGATATTAACATGTCACATACTATACCATATCCACATACTGTGGACACTCTTCACCATGCAAAGGCATCTAGGATTCATCATCTCACCAGAACAAGCACCTTAGTACATAGCAATGCACCCAGACAAAGTGGTCAGGGATACTAGAAATGGTAGATCATCATGAGATAAACACCAGCAAGTTATGTCACAGGAGCAGCCACGTGTGCCTCAGAGTACTTTGTAGTGATGATGATTTCTAGCACTATATGAAAACCAAAGAGTCATGCAAAAAAGTATACATCTGGAGCCTTGTTGTTACCTTGGACAGCTTCATATATGCAGTCCTTTGAAACTGCACCAAAAGAATATCTCTCTCTCTAACCTTCCCTAATCTAATACACCCTAGTGCACAAGAATACATAAAATATTTGAAATGTAGTTGCCTGTAAAACAGTGAAACACCACACAAAATGGATCTGACACCAGGTTAGAAAAATATAACTTAATTTAATAAATAGAACAAGACTAAAATGGCAATCATCAAATAAGTAGAACTTGAGTTATACATTTTTAAATTAACAGAAGCAAAAAGCATCATCCAGGGATACCTGGTTGTGCCGGACCAGGATAAAGTCAAAAGTTCAGGCCGACTGGTATGGAGCGCGGACTGGCTATGGGGACCCAGTTAGGCCTACTGAACCAAAGTACCTTTTATCCTGGTTGTGGAGCTTTGTGTGGGTCCGAAACAAGGATGTGTTGTGCAGTCGGGGTGATGCATTGGTTCCGAGATGAGGTGAGGCTGGGGTGCGAGATCCTGATGCATAGACGTTGAAGATCCTGTCGATGGGGCTTACGATATGAAGACTGGTGTTGAGGATGCGTGGTGCGGTAGAGATGATGTGTTGGTTCCAATCCATGCAGTAGTCGTGATACAGAGGTTCAACACTGTTGTCGAGGCTACGAGGGATGTAAGGAGCTTGCACCAGAGAAAACGTGGCACAGTGATGGTTCCGTATGCACTGGTCCTAAAATGCAGCAATGCAAGTATGTTGCATTGCTTCTAGCCCACACAGTAGCGGTGATGTGCCAGTTCTGTTCTATGCAACAGCGATGATGTGTTGGCTCTGCTTGCCAAGCAGAAGATGCATCGGTTCTGCTGGAGCAAGCACAGTGGGCCAACTTCCAAGAGCCCAGCACTGGAGTGGCACCACTTGGCAGGGAGAGTCCAAATTCAGAAGTAGGGTGGTTGGTGGTTTGTAGTCTTTTATGTCCATGGGACTTCAGATCAGGAGGCCAACTAACTAGCCCTTGGAGTCATTCTGGGTTCTGGGTTGGAAAGATGCAGGTCCAGTCCTTTTCACTCCTAGGCAATAAGGCAGTGGGTACCAGGTCAGTATAGCAAAACAGGAGTCCAGCAGAGTAGCAGTCCAGGAAAATGATAGACCTTCAGCAGCACAACAGTCCTTTTTCCTGGCAAAGTATCCACAGGTCCAGACGTGTACTGAAGTGATGGTGTTGAAGTTCCAATACTTATACCCAGTGACGCCTTTGATGTGGGGGAGACTTCTAAGGCATGCCTTTGAATTTCACAGATGACCTGCCCTTCCTGCCCTTGATCCAGACTCACTACAGGGGGCTATTTGTGTGTGGACAGGACATAGCCTATTCAGGTGTAAGTGAGGCTGTGCCCAGCTCTTTTCTCCCATCCTGCCCAGGATGGTCCATCAAAGACCCATCTGGTCACACCTAAGCTCCCATTGTGTGTGGCTATCTAACAGGAATACACAAAGCCCAACTGTTGTCACAACCCCTCTTGCACTCTCTGCACCGTGGGTCTGGTGTGCAGGACTCATGTGGTATTACCCCTATGGCACTTAATGGCCTACTATGACACCTTGACATGCATTTCCCAGGGCCAATGCTCAACTGCACTTAACACTATGGTAAGCACCCCCCAGAGCACATGAACCGATTGGATACCTTGCGCCTGCTGTTAAATTAGGCTTTATGTTGGTTTTCTATTGTGCACAATTTAGTGAAAGATGACATGTGTTTCCTGGATCATTGGTTCCAACTGCCATGGTTTATTGGTTCCAAATATCAAGGCTACACCTGCCTCCCTCAAAGGTCAAAATAATTCTACTGACGTGTTCTTCCTAGCGGCCTGTTATGGATCTTCCTGTGTACTTCGTTCACCATGTGCTTCACAGAAACCAGCTACACCTGTCGGACTGCAGAAAGTCGGCGCTTGGCCTCACTCCTGCTCTAAGCAAGCATCTTTCTTCCCACTCACCTGCTGAGTCAGCCATAATCAATCAGTGCTCTAGTCTCTGTCAACCACCCAAGCTTACCTGCGGTTTCCATGGTTCTGGCGCCATTGACGTCTCCATTATCTCCACTTCATGCATGGCGATTTGACTTATGCTTCATCTCTCTGCACTGCAGCTACGAGGCCATCTCCCGATTCCTGTAAAATGAGTAAAGATAAGGTTATGTCTTAATCACAGGTTAGTGCACACTAATCAAACATTAATCCGAAGGTAATACTGAGGCCCTGATTTAGATTTTGGCAGACGAGTTACTCCATCACAATAGTGACAGATATCCGGTCCGCCAAGTTACAAATCTCATAGGAAATAATGGAATTTATATTTCGGTGGATGGAATGTCCAACACCACTGTCATGTAGTAACCAGTGAGCCAAAATCTAAATCAGGGCCTGAATTTGAAAACCACGCCTTCAGGATTATTGACATTATTTTTCAGGCCTTCTATGGGATTTTTGTCAGTGCTTAAATTGTTTTAGTGCTCTGGGCACTTTTACGGACTCAGGGGGTCATTCTGACCCTGGCGGTCATGGACCGCCAGGGCCAAAGACCGCGGAAGCACCGCCAACAGGCTGGCGGTGCTTCCTGGCCAATTCTGACCGCGGCGGTAAAGCCGCGGTCAGAAAAGGGAAACCGGCAGTTTCCCGCCGGTTTTCCCCTGGCCATAGGAATCCTCCATGGCGGTCGCCCGCCCGCCCAGCGGGAAAGTCAGAATGACCGCCGCGGTCATTTGACCGCGGTGTGGTCTTCTGGCGGGGGAACTTTGGCGGGCGGCCTCCGCCGCCCGCCGAAGTTGGAATGACCCTCTCAGTGCTTTAAACTGTAAAGGCACCACAACTGAAGCATAGCACCAGTATTTCTCGGACAACCTGTTGTGGCAAGAGAAAGCATTAGGGCACATGATATATGTTTAAGTATTTATACAGAGAACTATACACAAGGTGATTAATGGGAGTGTAATAAACTCCAGTCATAATTTTGATTTGTACTTGACCTTTGACCCTGTCACCAGGCAGGTCGCTCCCCCCATCTGCCACGCAGCCCCCTGGGTTTTTCCCTTGCTGCTGAGCCCCTGCTGCCCTGCCCCCTTCACTCCCATTGGCCGCCCCGCTCCCACCTCCCAGCTGCTCCTCCCTCCCTCTGCCCTCATATGGAGGCCGCGAAGCGGTGGTAGAGAGCGACCTTTGACCCTGTCACCAGGCAGGTCACTCCCCCCATCTGCCACGCAGCCCCCTGTGGGTTGAACCTCCGTTGCCGCTTTTGCCGCCTGACTACTCGCTCCCTTTTTTCTGTACCCCTGCGCTTGGCTTCTGTGCCACTTCGTTTTTTCATTCTGTGCCCCTGTGTTTTGCTTTCTGTACCCCTGTGCTCTGTTGTCCCTCTCCCGCTGTCTTTTCCCGCCGTTTTTTTCCTGGGTTTTTCCCTTGCTGCTGAGCCCCTGCTGCCCCGCCCCCTTCACTCCCATTGGCACCAGAACCCCTGGAACCCGCACCCCCCGCAACGCCAGACTGCACTACGATGCAAGCACCCTCCACGCACTCAACACCAGACAAGACCACCCCTGCTACCGGGCCACCCCGAAACGCACCCAGGGGCCTTTCACCTGCTGGAACTGCAGATTCACCAGCATCCAACCCTCCACACCACCAGCCAGAGAACCCAACCACCTCCGCTGCATCCTCCTCAACACCCGCTCCACTCGCAAGCACGCCATCGAACTTTGGGACCTCCTAGACTCCACCGTCCCCGACGTCGCCTTCATGACGGAGACCTGGCTGAACACCACCTCAGCACCAGACATCGCCATAGCCATCCCACAGGGCTACAAGATCTCCCGCAGAGACCGCACCAATGGAGTGGGAGGAGGAATCGCCATCATCCACAAAGACTCCATCAAAATCTCAACGAACACCGATGACACCCTCACCACCGCCGAGCACATGCACTTCCAGATCCACACCGACCCCAACACCACCCTCAGAGGAACTCTCATCTACAGACCTCCCGGACCCCGCCCACAGTTCAGTGACACCATCGCCGACCTCATCAGCACCCACGCCCTCGCTTCCACGGACTACATCCTCCTCGGGGACCTGAACTTCCACCTCGAGAACAACAACGACGCCAACTCCACCGCCCTGATCGACAACCTTGCCAACCTCGGACTCAAACAGCTCGTAACGACACCCACTCACGCCGCTGGACACACGCTCGACCCCATCTTCTCCGCAAGCCCCCACGTCTCCTTCAACCACACCACCGAACCACACTGGACCGACCACAGATGCGTCCACTTCACCTTCAGAAAACCCACCACACACCACCGCACCCAACAGCTACCACGCCGCTGCTGGGGCAAGGTCACCGAGGACCAACTGACTACCGACCTCGCCCTGAGACCACCCACCGACCCCACCGACCCAGACACCGCCGCGACCAACCTCACAAAGTGGATCAACGACTGCGCCAACACCCTCGCCCCTCTCAAGACCTTTACAACCAACCACACCAACAAGAAAGCCGCCTGGTTTACCGAGGACCTCCGGATCTCCAAGCACACCTGTCGGAAGCTGGAGAAGAAATGGCTCCACGACCGAACACCAGACAACCACACAGCCCTCAAGAGCGCCATCCGTAGACATCACCAACTCATCAGGACTGCCAAGAAGACTGCCTTCAAGGCCCGCCTAGACAACAACGCACACAACACCAAAGAGCTCTTCAGCATCGTGAAAGAACTCTCCAACCCCAGCTCCATCACCAACGACATCCCGCCATCTCAAGACCTGTGCGACTCCCTGGCCACCTTCTTCCACCGCAAGATCACGACATCCATGACAGCTGCAACCCCGACCCCCCCGCACCCACCACTGAGTCCACCACCCCTGCGACTACCACTCGCACCAGTCGCCTGACCGTCTGGTCCAGCGTCAGCGACGAAGACACCATCAAAACTATGAACTCCATCCACTCCGGATCCCCATCGGACCCCTGCCCTCACCACGTCTTCAACAAAGCCAGCGCAGCCATCGCACCCCACCTCCGGAAAACAATCAACTGTTCCTTCGAGACAGCAACCTTCCCAGAAAGCTGGAAGCACACCAAGATCATCGCCCTTCTGAAGAAGCCTAAAGCAGACCCCAAAGGCCTCAAGAACTTCCGGCCCATCTCCCTGCTCCCTTTCCCGGCAAAAGTGACCGAGAAGATTGTCAACAAACAGCTGACCCGCTACCTCGAAGTCAACAACATCCTGGACCCTTCCCAATCCGGTCTTCGCAGTAACCACAGCACCGAGACCGCCCTCATCGCCGCCACTGACGACATCCGGATCCTGATGGACAAAGGAGAAACAGCCGCCCTCATCCTCCTGGACCTATCAGCAGCCTTTGACACGGTCTGCCACCGCACCCTATCAGCACGCCTCCATGACGCCGGTATCCAAGAGAAGGCCCTGGCCTGGACCACATCCTTCCTCTCCGGCAGAACCCAGAGCGTCCGCCTCCCACCCTTCCGCTCTAAAACCACCGAGATCATCTGCGGCGTCCCACAGGGATCCTCCCTCAGCCCGACACTGTTCAATATCTACATGGCCCCCCTCGCCCACGTCGCACGACAACACAACCTCAACATCATCTCCTACGCCGACGACACCCAGCTGATCATATCCCTCACCGAAGATCCCCACACCGCCAAAGCTAACCTCCACCGAGGAATGAAGGCCGTAGCGGACTGGATGAAGGACAGCAGACTGAAGCTGAACTCAGACAAGACGGAGGTCCTTATTCTCGGACCCACCCCATCAGCCTGGGATGACTCTTGGTGGCCCACGTCACTAGGCACAGCCCCGGAACCCACGGACCACGCACGCAACCTGGGGGTCATCCTCAACTCCACTCTCTCCATGACCAGGCAAGTCAACGCCGTCTCCGCGTCCTGCTTCAACACCCTCCGTATGCTCCGCAGGATCTTCAAATGGATCCCCCTTGACACGAGAAAAACTGTTACCCAGGCCCTCATCACCAACAGACTCGACTACGGGAACGCCCTCTACTCAGGAATTACAAACAAGCTCCTGAGACGACTCCAATGCATCCAGAACGCCTCGGCCCGACTCATCCTCGATGTCCCCCGCCACAGCCACATCACACTCCACCTGAGAGGCCTGCACTGGCTCCCCATCAACAAAAGGATCACCTTCAAGCTCCTGATCCACGCACACAAAGCACTGAACAACACCGGACCCACCTACCTCAACAACCGACTCAGCTTCCACACCCCCACCCGAAGCCTCCGCTCAGCCAACCTCACCCTCGCCACAGTCCCCCGCATCCGAAAAACCACCGGCGGCGGCAGATCCTTCTCCTACCTCGCCGCCAAGACCTGGAACACTCTCCCCACCATCCTACGACAGACCCAGGACCTGCTGGCCTTCAGAAGACTCCTCAAGACCTGGCTCTTCGACCAGTAGCACCCCCCCTCCCCAGCGCCTTGAGACCCTCGCGGTTATGTAGCGCGCTTTACAAATGCAGTGATTGAGTGATTGATTGCCCTCATGCAGTATTTGTGATGAAGCTTGTAAGTGTATATCATTGATAATAGTTACTTAGTTGTTGCATGCTGAGCATTGTCATTTCATTGATAGTAACTTACTCTTCTTTTTAATTCCAGTGTATTGTATCCTAACAACACACAGAGGGTCCTAGGAGTGACAATCCTGTTACACAGCGTCTTGAAGCAGCAGAGCAGACCTTGTACTGCAAGTCTATCTTTTCTTATTTTGTCCCAACCCCATTTCCCTTCAGGGGCAGTGTGTGACTCAAGGTTTTGATTCCTCGATCATTTGCAGCCCTTTAAGGGATAAAAAGTCCAGCATAGTCTCCACGGTTGGAACGAGGTGATACCCCATCCCAGACTTATGAGTGCAGGCAGGCAGTAGGCACTAAATGGTTAAAGTGAGAAAATGGCAACTTTCTAAAAGTGGCATTTTCAGAATTGCAAGTTAAAATTTTATTCCTCCATAAATTGTGATTTTAAATTGTTATTCCAGAGACACCAACCTTGGAAAATCTGTCTCTTTCCAATTGGAAGTTATTCTTATAAAAGGTTATAAGGCAACGCCAATGTTATCCTATGAGAGAGATAGTCCAGGGTATGTAATACTTAAAAGTAAATGTCCAACTTTTTAAATACACTGCACCATTCCCTTGTGGCTGCCTAGGGCCTACCTCAGGGGTGGCTTAAATGTATTAAAACAGAGGGTTTGGGCCTCGCCAAAGGTTTATTTGGGCAGGTCAACAGGCCAGGTTAAAACAGCACACACAGACTCTTCAATCACAGGCCTGAGACATGTTTAAATTACTACTTAAATAGGTGGCACAATCAGAGCTGTAGGCCCACTTTAATTTACCAGACCTGGACACATGTAGTGCACTTTACTAGGGACTTATAAGTAAATCAAATATGTCAGTTCGGGATAAGCCAGTGTTACCATACTGTAGGAAAATAGCACAAGCACTTTAGCACTGGTCAGCAGTGGTAAAGTGTGCCGAATCCTAAGCCCAGCAAAAACGAAGTCAGCAAAGACAGGTGGTCTGAAGGTAAAAGATAAGGAGAAACCATGCTAAGGAAGCTAGGTCTAACACTATGTATATGCCATACAGAAATCTAGAGCTCTCACTGGACTGAGATAAACTGGGGAGATATAGAGGGCAGAAGACATTATGAAGATCGCATTGCTTGTTGAACTACCTACTACCCACATCGGTCAAGAGTGGAGATATCTTTATTGACATCACTTTCTTTGCTTCAGGATGGGAAGGGTGCTTTATGTGGCCCTATGCCTCACCCTTACCTAGGAGAGGCCAAAAATTAAAATACAAGTATGGAGGAAAACATTTAAAATAGGCCTGTTTTCAAACCCATCGATCTTGATTTATGGTGAGTGAGAGGGTTGCTGTTTTTTAATGACTCCCACTATTGATTAACATTAGAAGATGTTAACAATATGAGCAGCTGGCCAATGCAAACGTTTTCTACGAATTTGCATTGTTGTTAGGAAAATGTGCACTTGCCAATGCAATTTCATCATAATTGAGAATGGCGCCACCCATCTCACATCCTAACCCTTGCCTTGCCCAGGGAGAGTGTTTCTATTTTATTTTACTTTCTGATAATGTTTGTCAACATCTAGAGACATCAAAAGAAAAAGCGAGCTGATTGGGGTTGTATGGGTTCCCCAAGCAGTGCCAATGGCTGGTCTTGCATTGGGACCTTGGTCAAGCATCTGTTTTTGTTCTCCTTCATTTTTATGGGTTTCATTATTGCTCTACTACGTTGGCCATGGGTGTGTGGGGAAGGTCTCCTGGTACTTTGTTTTGGGCACACCCCCAAGCTTGCTCAATGGATAGTTGCCAGAGATGTGAGCCTTTGCCTGCTCAGACTGCCCATGGGTGAGGTGGGCGGAACAGATCAACTATGACTTGTCATTGCCCCCCTTCGCCATGGAAGGCTGTATGTGCCAAGTACATCCCATATTTACTTGGGCATGCCATGAGGATGTAAAGGGCATCAGGGAGGCTGTGACATGTCCATGCATTTTTCCATTTACCTTGTCCTTTGGCAAGTTGTTGTTAGTAGGGCAGGAACAGTGCTTACTTTATGTTTGTTGTTGCCAGTGGGCACCAATGGCATTTATTTCAATGTACAGCAACTCTTTCACACCTCCCACAGTATCCTATCTTGGCCAACAGCTGCCTTAAAATAGGAACATAGGGAGACAGCACATCATTCCTTCAATTACTTTCATAAAGGATCATAGAAATAAGAGAAATATGGCCTACACAGTGATTCTTCAAAACTGGGTGCACTGGCAGCCCATCTCCTACTTCCAAAAACCACAATGAAAATAATAGTGGGACTCTTGCTAACCTTTCTTGGCATAGTGGACGTTGCTCTCAGCCCAGTGTGATAATGGAGCTGACGTGTTTGGGGTCTCTAGTCCATTAGTAGGAAATGCTCAGTGCTCAGGTGCCCAAAGTTCTGCTCAGAGACCTGCAACTATTAAATGTCAGCTCACTGAATGCCAAGGCTGCGTGGTGTTGAATAGACCTCATGGCTCTTCTATCCACGATTTGACACTCTCTGCCCTTTTATCTTACTCGTGTAGGTTCCTGAGATCCGCCTTTGTGGCCATTTTTCAATTTTTACCTTCTTACTTCTTTCCTCTTGCTGTGGTTTTCCCTCTGTTGCTCACAGTTAATGTTTGATGAGAAGAAATATGTGCTGGCCCCCAAAAATGAATGGCGGTGCCCTCCACCAGCAACCACTGGCTAAAATTAGGCACTACACATGCCAGGAATGTACTGGATCTAAAAGGAAGGTTTTAGAAATTGGGTCTCTAGTAGACAGAGCAATGCACCCTGTCCTATTAGGGAACTCAATCCTAGTCAGGGTAAGCCACAACACAACCTAAATTATCCTGTGCTCACCCTTCAGTAGCTTGGGACAGAGCAGGCAGGCTTAACTTAGAAGGCAATGTGTAAAGTATTTGTGAAATAACTCATACATGAACACAGTGAATACACCACAAGATTCCACACCAGATTAGAAAAATAGATTATGATTCTATAAATAAAACAGGATCTGGATGTCAAAAAGCCGACGTAGATCCTGAGAAACACAATTTTAAAGATTTATGTAAAAATAGCGCTTAGAAGTGCAAAGCCTGGATTGTGGTTATCTGGTCGCACTGGACCTGGACAAAGTCACAAGTTAAGGCCGACCAATATGGATCACGGACTGGCTAAAGGGACCCACTTTGGCTGGCTGAACAGAGTACATTAAATCCTAGTGCATGGTCTGCGCTGCGTGGCTTTGCAAGGCTTTGCGTCGTCCGGCATCGGTTCCGAGAAGACTTTGTGGAGCTTGCCATTGCTTTGTGTTGATCCTGGACAGCTGTGTGGTGAGGCTTTGCAGGACTTAGCATTGCGTTGCGTTGGTTCTGATGGGGTGGCAGCTGCGCGGTGAGGCTTCGCGGGGCTTTGTTCCACCCGGCATTGAGTCCAATGAGGATGGCAGTTGCACTGCAGGGTTTTGCGAGGCTTTGCGTTGCTTCGCGGCAGTTCCAATGTACGCCAAAGAAGGTAGAGCACCTTAGGCCCACTTCCAAGGCAGGGCCGACTCATAGCTTGTAGAGTCCAGATGCAGATGGTTCAATTCTTTGATGTCCCTGAGACTTGGGAATGGGAAGTAAGCTAACAAGCCCTTGAAGATCACTTGTGGTGGGGGGTGCAGTGCCCTTCCAGCAGAGTCAGAGAGCAGCAGGGCAACAAGCAGAACAGCAGTCCTTCCAGAAAAGCAGTCCTTTGAGCAGCCCAGCCATCCTCCTGACAGAAAATAGTTGGAGGTCCATAAGTGTCTGAGGAGCAGGTCTGAGGACCCTATGTTTATACCCTGGTACTCCTCGAAGTTGGGAGAAGTTTCCAGAAGAGTTCTCTGAAATTTAGTTTAGTTTTAAGGATTTATAAAGCGCGTAGTGACCCGAAGACATCCCAGCGCTAAACCTAACCTGACCAGTGCTAGCAATAGGAGAATTCAGAGAGCTACCTACAGAAAAGAATGGTCTTAAGTTTTTTTCTAAAAAGCAGTTCTGAGTGTTCATGACGGAGTTCAGAGGGAAGATCATTCCAGAGACGAGCGGCCTTGGTGGAGAAGGAGTTGGCCCCCCAGGCTCTCTTAGACCGCAAGATGGTCACAAGTCGAGAGGAGGAGGACCTTAGACTTCGAGAGGGGACATAAAGATATAGCCGCTTTCTGAAGAACATTGGACCCTTATCTTGCAGGGCTCTGTGAACAATGCATAGGGTCTTGAAATAAATACGCTGCTTAATAGGGAGCCAGTGAAGTATGGAAAAAGCAGGCTTAGCGGATAAATGTCAAGAAGCCTGGCAGCTGCGTTCTGGACTGTTTGCTGCCTTTTTATGACATAAGCCGGGGCGCTGAGAAAAAGTGAGTTCCCATAGTCCAGACGGGAAAGGATCAGAGTTTGAACAAGGATTCTTCTGGCCATAGGGGGAAGAAGATTAAAGATTTTCCTAAGGACTCTTAAAATGCCAAAGCATATAGAGGAAACTCTTTTTGCTTGATAATCCATGGTCAGGTGAGAATCCACCCAAAAACCAAGGCTTTTTACCTGGTCCTTGGGAGGAGGAAGATTGTTGAAGGCCTCAGAGTATAGTGAAAGGGGAGGGGCTGGGGGGGCATTGCCTAGTACAATGACTTCTGACTTTCCATCATTAAATTTAAGCTTAGACTGGATCATCCAAACTCCAATGTCTTTCATACAACACGAAAGGTTGGCCGCCGACGAATCCCCAGAACTAGATAGTGACACCACAAGTTGAGTATCGTCGGCATAGGTGACCAAAGACAGATTGTAGGGAGCGATCACTTTAGCCAGCAGGGATAGATAAACATTAAAAAGAGTTGGACTCAGGGAGGAGCCCTGAGGAACTCCACAAGTCAATGGAAAGATATCAGAGAAGTAGGCTCGGTCCAGGACTTGAAAAGATCTACCTTTGACGAAAGCGGACAGCCAGGACAATGCTAAGCCTCCTATCCCTAATTCAGAGAGCCTACAGCAGAGAAGGTTGTGATCCACCGTATCAAAAGCTGCGCTGAGATCAAGTAGAATCATGGCTACATGAGACCCTTGGTCCAGAAGTTGCCGGGCTGACTCCGTCACTGTAAGGAGGGCTGACTCCGTGCTATGATGGGCTCTGAAACCCATTTGAGTGGGGTGAAGGAGTTCATGGCTCTCTAAGTAGCTGGTTAATTGGTGGTTAACATGTTTCTCCAGAATTTTTGTTGAAATGGGAAGGAGAGCAATGGGTCTATAATTCTCTAACAGAGATGGGTTCAATTTCGTTTTTTTTAAAAGAGGCTTAATGATGGCATGCTTAAAAAGAGGGGGGAGGAAACCTAAGGATAGGGAATGATTCAGTATTTTTGTAAGGGGAGGTACAATAATATCTGAAACTCGCGAGAGGATGGAAGGAGGGGCGGGGTCTAGGGGGGAGCCCGATTTAATTTGAAGAAGAAGGTTGGTAGTAGCGGTGTCAGTGAGAGGTACAAAAGCGCTTAATGTGCTTCCGGAGAGGGAGGGATCCATCGTTTGGTACTCTACTGTACCTGGGGGAGGAGAAGAAGGGAACCCAGAGTATATCTTGATGACTTTGTCATTGAAGTGAGATGCCAGAAGATTACTGTATTCAGTGGAGGGCTCTGTGGGAGGAGAGGGCATAGGGGTTATGGTTAATTCCTTAAAAATCTGAAAAATTTCCTTTTGTGAACAGGAGGAGTTTTCTATTCTTATTCCGTAGTAAGAGGACTGGGCGGCTTTAATGTTTTGGTGGTAGAGTCTGACAGATTGCCTATATATTTCTCTTTCGGTGGGACTGTAATTCTTTCTCCAAGATCTTTCTAACCTTTTGCACTTTTTTCTTAATTCTAACAGACAAGGTGAGAACCAAGGTTTAGCCTTATGGGGGGGCTTCTTAGATCTTAATTTGATGGGCAGAATACTATCCAAAGAGGAGGAGATCCACTCATTAAATAAATCTGCGGAGGTGGAGGGGCTGCTGACCCCAAAGGAGGTCTGGAGAGCAGCGCGCCATTCCCCAAGTGCCAATTTTGACCAAATGCGACCAAAGGTTAAGGAGGTAGACGGCACATCTGGAGTAACCTTATAAGGGAAAGAGAAAGATAAAAGGCAATGATCCGTCCAGGTTAGGGGCTGGGACGGCAGGGTGGTAAGAACAGGGAGATTACTGAATAGGAGGTCCAGCGTATGGCCTTTGGTATGGGTAGGTCCTATTACGTGTTGAGTTCAATCAAGCGCAGAGAGGGACGCAAGTAGAGACCTGGCGTGCGGACAGTTTTCATTATCAAGGTGGATGTTAAAATCCCCAAGAATAGTAAAGTTAGGGGATTTACAGATAAGACTAGCTGCGACTTCCGGCAAGGAATCTAAAAAACGAGTGCAAGGTCCTGGGGGTCGGTAGAGAAGCATACCGGAAAAGGTAAAAGTGGGGGAGAGATAGAGAGAGAAAATTAAGCTTTCACACTCCGGGATATCAGAGGGGAAGGTGGTACACCGAAAGGTATTTTTGTAGATAATGGCTATAACACCACCTCTTCCATGGAGTCGATCTACATGCGTCATAGAGTAGGTGGAGGGTAGAGATTGCAGATATCTACTGTTGAGTCATTGCCCAACCAGGTTTCGGTAAGAAACAAGGCGTCAGGGGAAAGATCTTCTATGAGGGTATATATGTGAAGGGAGTGCGCTGGTAAAGAACGACAGTTGAGGAGCAATATGTTGCTTGTTTGGGATGGGGGGGAGAAGGGGGGTGAAACAGCCTTAGAGGAACTAGGGCAGGCCGGGCAGGAAGAAGAGGCATAGGACCCAGGGGGTACTGAGAGAGGTGGGCCAGATCCTGCCCCTCTGAGTGCGTAAAGCTGCAAGGGAGAGTAGACTAACCTGTCTGTAGTAAAAAGAGCAGCATTTCTGGGCTCTGGGCGCTTCAGGGCACAGACGGGCGCAGACGGGCATGCCTTTGGCGCGCCTTCGGCGCTTCAGCGGCGCACCCGCTGCGCGCGTCCGCTGCGCAGCCGGCGTCCTTCCGGCATTAAATGAGCCGGGGGAGCCGAACGAGGCTCAGGAGCCTAAAAACAACTAGACCGCTAACAAAAATGGCGGTCTAGTCGGTCCCAACCAGGAAGTAGGGAGGAGAGAAAAAACCAAGCAACCGGGGACCACTGAACACGGGCCCCGAGGTTGCTATGAGGTAGAAAACCAAGTTATACCCCCAGAGACACACACAGAAACAAGGATGTGCCCCCAATACATGTGAATCCAGCAAAGAAGGAAATATTCGTTTTTTCCAGTCCCTTATATTTTAAAAAGAATTTCCCCCCAAAAAAAGAGTGAAAGCCAAAAAATTACCTTCAGAGGTTAAAATGCCCAACAAACAATTTAAAAACATTTGTTTCTTAAAATTTTAAAAGATGCTTACACGATCAAATCAGGTGCCAGGCCGGCGTCCTTCCGGCATTAAATGAGCCGGGGGAGCCGAACGAGGCTCAGGAGCCTAAAAACAACTAGACCGCTAACAAAAATGGCGGTCTAGTCGGTCCCAACCAGGAAGTAGGGAGGAGAGAAAAAAACAAGCAACCGGGGACCACTGAACACGGGCCCCGAGGTTGTTATGAGGTAGAAAACCAAGTTATACCCCCAGAGACACACACAGAAACAAGGATGTGCCCCCAATACATGTGAATCCAGCAAAGAAGGAAATATTCGTTTTTTCCAGTCCCTTATATTTTAAAAAGAATTTCCCCCCAAAAAGAGTGAAAGCCAAAAAATGACCTTCAGAGGTTAAAATGCCCAACAAACAATTTAAAAACATTTGTTTCTTAAAATTTTAAAAGATGCTTACACGATCAAATCAAATTCCACAAATTTACTGCCTCACCTGCTCTGGGTTCTAGCTGGCTGAGAATGGAGGGTTGTTCTGCCTATTGTGTAGCAGCAGAGCTCAGCCCATTCAGATGTGAGTGGGGCTGTGCTCAGCTCCACCCCCATCCCGCTAGTGGAAAGACCTTTCAGGCCCTGTTAATCCCACTATTGTGTGACTGTCTGGGGTGTATCCACAAAGTCTTAACTGTTAGTTACACCCAGTCATGTGACCTAGGCAGGCTGCAGGCACAGAGAGAGGGCCTAGGGCAGGAAAATGCCAACTTCCTAAAAGTGGCATTTTCCAACTTGTAATAATAAATCTGACTTTACTGTTATTGTTACAAGTTCATAGATACCAAACATGATATATCTACCACCTCTGGTAATAATTTTAATACGGAATCCCCAATGTTACCCTATGGGAGGGGTAGGCCTCAGTAGTCAGAAAACAAATTTATGGGTTTTTCACTACTAGGACATGTGAAACTAAAAGGTACATGTTGTACCTTTTACTCACACAGCACCATGCCCTATAGTGTGCCCAAGGGCTACTTAGGGGTGACTTACATGTAATAAAAAGGAAGTCTAAGGCTTGAAAAGGGGTTTTTAATGCCAAGTCGACATGGCAATGGGACACTGCCTTCAAGCTGCAATGGCAGGTCTGGGACATGTTTTAAAGTGCTACTTAAATGGGTGGCACAATAAGGGCTGCAGGCCCACTGGTAGCATTCAGTTTACAGGCCCTGGGTATATGGCATACCATTCTACAAGGGACTTACATGTGAATTAAATGTTCCAATCAGGTATATGCCTAATAAACCATGTTTAAGGGAGAGAGCTCAAGCAGTTTAGCACTTGTTAGCAGTGGTAAAGTGCACAGAGTCCTAAGGCCAAACAAGCAAGAATCCAGCAAAATGTAGAAGGAAGGCAAAAAGCTTGGGAGCGACCCTGTAGAGAAGGCCATTCCCAACATAAGGTATGGCTATTCTCATTGCCACTCAGCCTTCCACTAAAAAATTCGGGGCCCCTCATTTATTTAATACACTGGACATTAGTAATGCTCAGGAGATCTGAAAAAGTAATCCCCCTGTCCTTAAGCAAGGAGTTTAATAAAAAAGGGGTGGAAAATAGTTCTTGGCCTATGTTTATATTTTTTATACCTCATCTTTGTCCTGGAAAGGCCGTTGGGGTAGTGGAAATATTTTTTTTTCTTTTCATTTGAGAGGGATATTTATTAGTGTGCAGGCCCAGGGTCCGCCCAGTAATGAAAATGAACTCTGTAGCATCATGTATGTATCCCACTTTGCTACATTGTGTTTTTTGTTTCCTCTCAATCTCCCTGAACATTCAGAAGGTAAGCACTATGAGTGTTCGGTGCACATGGGCTTGAATGCATCAATATATATATATATATATATATATTTTAAGTTCACAATAGATGATCTGGAAGTTTGCAGAGACTACGAACATTTATTAATGTACATATAGTTGGTGCGTGTGCATTGAAAGTCACTTTTTTGTTAATATCTCTAAAGTAGGTCGAAAAAATGCTAAACCAAGAAAAGGCAGCGAATGACCAAAAGGCAGCCATGTTATAAAATTTGGGTGGCTTTCATTCAACGATTTTGCAATTATGTAAGTAGATTTTTTTCCTATGGACAATACTCGCTATTTGTGAAATCCACACGTTTTTTGGTCCCATTTTAACCTTTGATCTGTTTGAATAATCTGCACCCATTTGCAACTCAAAGGCCAACTTCCGATGCTGTTTCCTCCAAGTTTGGTGCTGATTGTCCAAGGAGGTGCTAAGTTACCAAAGGTGCTAAAATTTGATTTTGAATGAACTAAGGTGCAAACCCTAACGTGCCGCTCGAATATCCATCTGAGAAGCGAACATCACAAAAAACATAACTGTCAATCTCATGTCGGGTGAGGTATAAATAGGGTTACCTTCTAAGCACATCTGAAATATGTATGCATTTTACATTTTGGAACCCTGGTGGTAATTATTCATGCGTAACCACTGACGTCCCTGGAAACTGAGACACTTGACAGGTATGCCTGTCAGATTCGCACCTGCTTTGCAAGAATCAATACACTGCAACCCAGCTCAAGGTCTCCGGTGCAGAAAAACCACCCAAAGCCCTGCGGATGAGAATCATCTTTTCAGGAAAGAAAATAAAAATAGCAAAAAAACGCTGCAAGTGCAGCCTCCGAGGAGGAACATAATCGACTCAGAATGATGCAAATGGAAAAATGAGAAAATAACATTAGCTGTCACCACATGATGTCTTCCTGCAACACTTCTTATGTTTTCTTTTCCCAGGTAAAAAAATTATCCTGCTGGTCGCAAAACTAGCCTCAAATTGAGCTGCAAGGGTGGATTAGCAGGCCTGTTCCTCTGCAGCAAGTTTGGGGTGTTTAAACAGAGTTTATTACAGCAGGAGCTGCCAAGCAGATTGGCTGACAAGGCTTTGTTTACCAGCAGGTCTCTGAAGGGAACCCGATAAAAATATGGTATGGATAAAGCATCACTGTCATGTCAGAAAAAATGGCCATTTCAATACAAGCAACATTTCCAGCATGCTATTACCCTCAACTACCAACCTCTTCCTCTACTCCCTTCACTCATACTCACAGGGACCTACCTTAAAATACATTTAAAAGACAGACTGCTGCTGCATGCGTTTGGATCTGCAGGGCCCCACCCACCAGTAACCCTACTGACTGCTCAGTAAGTCACTGTGGACGTAGCAGCAGCCAATGCCTCCTGCTCAGTAAGTCACTTGGACAGTAGCAACAACTAGTGCCTGCTGCTCAGTAAGTCACTGTGGACGTAGCAGCAGCCAATGCCTCCTGCTCAGTAAGTCACTTGGACAGTAGCGACAACCAGTGCCTCCTGTTCAGTAAGTCACTGTGGATATTAGCGACGACCAGTGACTCCTGCTCAGGATGTAACTGTGGAGATAGCGACAACAAGTGTCTCCTGCTCCGTAAGTGACTATGGCCATATCAGCAGCTATTGTCTCCTGCTCAGTAAGTCACTATGTACATAGCTGGAGTCTCCTGCTCAGATTGTAACAGTGGACACAGTGACAACCAGTGTCTACTGTTCAGTAAGTGGCATAATAGCAGCGAGTGACACCTGCTCAGGATGTAACTGTGGATATAGCGACAACCAGTGTCTCGTGCTCAGTATGTCACTGTGTACGTAGCTAGCATCTCCTGCTCAGGTTATAACTGTGGACACAGTGACAGCCAGTGTCTCCTGCTCAGTATCTCACTGTGTACATAGATAGCGTTTCCTGCTTAGGTTATAGCTGTGGACACAGTGACAGCCAGTGTCTCCTGCTCAGTAAGTCACTGTCAACAAACACAAATGAGGGACGGAATGTGGAACCAATCAAACATTCACCCACATGACACAGATCTGGGTTGAATCCATCAATTCTTTTGCTCACTACTCCACCCCAGTTTGGACCCAGCCATATGCAAATCAGTCTTGACCCTGTCCCCCATGGGAACAGTCCAGCCCAAACTGCCAGGCCACGTCTTCCCTGGACCAGAAACAAGCATCCTGGGACCGGTTTCAGGATATCACCCTTCATCAGCCAGGTTAGCTTGAATCCAGTGGCATAGTGAGCACAAAACCCACATCTGGGCATACTCAGCCCACTTAGGGCGACAAAAGCAAACAAACACAAATGATGGACGGAATGCAGAACCAATCATTCACCTCCAGTCACAGATCTGGGTTTAATCCATCAATTCTTTTGCTCACCATGCCACCCCAGTTAGTAAGTCACTGTAGACATAGCTAGCATCTCCAGCTCAGCAAGTTACTGTGGACATAGCTACCGTCTCCTGCTCAGGGTGTAACTGTGGACACAGTGACAGCCAGTGCCTCCTGTTGAGTACGTCACTGTGTACATAGCTAGCGCCTCTTTCTCACCAAGGTACTGTGGACACATCAACAGACAGCATCTCCTGCTCAGTAAGTGACTGTGGACATAGCAGCAGACAGTGTCTCCTGCTCAGTAAGTCACTATGGACATAGCAGCAGCCAGTGTCTCATGCTCAGTAAGTCACTATGGACATAGCAGCAGCCAGTGTCTCTAGCTCAGTAAGTCACTTCTGTGAACATGTGAATTAATATGCACTGTAAAACTGCTTTAAAGGCTGGTGAGTAAGGGGAACAAGAGGGCTGCTTGGTTGGATGGGCGCAGGAGAGACACTGCAGAGTGCATGAGAACATGTACTGTAAATTACTTTCCTGTTTCATCTAATCATACAATGATGTAATATTGTGAGCGTATGGAGGCTGACACAGGTAAGTCATACCTATAAGTAGTGATAATGATTCACAAACATTCCCTACCAGTGCGTGACAATGGCATGCGCGTGGTCATGTTTAAAAACACTTGGGCAATAGAGAATCCAAGGTCTAATCAGATTCAATTTAGATACAGTGAGCAGTGTAAATACCATTGTAAATACAATTTAAGACCTGGTCAGCGACATTGTTTTAGGGGATTGGGTAGGAGTAAGTCACAATAAACCAGAAATTCAACGATAATACACGATAAACAAGGTCCATGGCTAATAACACTATATAGCGCTTGCCATCACTAATTGATGGAGAAGACCAAACACTCCAGAAATGAAAAACACAAAACTCAGCGTAGTCACTGCAAAAATGTGTGTATGGTTCATACAACGCTAACATGTAACGTTTACGATCTCTATCTGATAGGAAACACTATACTGTAAAGTGGACGATTGCATTCCTCCCACAAAAACCTACTTACTTTCTAACTGGTTCACCAACCTTCCCACTCAGGATTCTCATGGTCTGGCTGAAGGAAAGACTAACACATTGGCAATGATAACTTGAGCAACACTAACTCTTTAACAGAAATGAGAAATGTCTCCGAGTTATGGAAAGTGGAGGAAAACCTTCGGGCAGTTTTCACTTTTCTCCAAGTTAACATAGGGGGGTCTCTTACGGGAGATGTCTCGTGATCTGAGAGTCCTGGTGACTCAGGTTCCACAAACAGTGTTAGGTGATAAAGATGACTCTCCAATGTTTGTTCCACAAGGACATTGTGTATGATCTCGCAAAGGAGATTTTACTTCTGTGCAGCATACTCAGCTTGTGCACACTACACGTCTAAGCCACACCAAGGCTTTTTGCTACTGTAACTGTGAAGCAGACATCACACACCATTGAGATGGATGTAAAAGCACAACATTGGTGCTGGTATGACACTTGCCCTTAGTTGAGGTGGTAGGTGTCCCCAAAGGGAGGGTAATGGTGAGGATAATGCTAGAAAGTTTGTTTCATATTTTAAGGACTTTCTTGTGGAAGAAATATCCAAGATTGTCAATAAGTTGTTGGCAGAAACAAGGTCCTCCTTCCCTGCTTGGTGATTATACAAGGTTCCTTTAGTTATTTTTTTTAAAACTGCAGTGGTTGGGAGAAGATAGACTATTGTGAGAGTAGATGATTTTTTTATTTGCGAATCAGATGATTGTTACACTTTTCATCCTTGGCGTGGTCTCCCTTAACTTTTTGCCTCTGTTCCCCAGGTTGTTGATGAGAGCTGGGCTCTGATTTTACTGTTTTTGTTACTATGGGCACTTTACCACTGATAACCAGTGCTAAAGTGCAAGTGCTCCTTTACAAAATGTGTATGTAATTGGCTTATCCATGATTGGCATATTTGGTTTACTAATAAGTCCCTAGTAA
Source organism: Pleurodeles waltl (assembly GCF_031143425.1). Lineage (NCBI taxonomy): Eukaryota > Metazoa > Chordata > Amphibia > Caudata > Salamandridae > Pleurodeles > Pleurodeles waltl. The sequence continues at coordinate 113,866,491 of NC_090438.1, forward strand.
AGTGCACTAGAGGTGCCAGGGCCTGTAAATCAAATGCTACTAGTGGGTCTGCAGCACTGGTTGTGCCACCTGCATAAGTAGCTCTGAATCATGTCTCAGACCTGCCATTGCAGTGTCTGTGTGTGCAGTGTTAACTGTAGATTTGACTTGGCAAGTGTACCCACTTACCAGGCCTAAACCTTCCCTTTTCTTACATGTGGGACACCCCTAAGGTACGCCCTAGGTAGTCCCAAGGGCAGGGTGCAGTGTATGGTTAAGGTAGGACACATAGTAATGTGTTTTATATGTCCTGACAGTGAAATATTCCTAAATCCGTTTTTCACTGTTGCAAGGCCTGTCCCTCTCATAGGTTAACATTGGGGCTACCTTTAAATCTGATTAAAGTGTAGATTCCTTTTGGGAGCCGATGGACATGTGGAGTTTGGTGTCTCTGAGCTCACAATTTAAAAATACATCTTTTAGTAAAGTTGATTTTAAGATTATGTGTTTGAAAATGCCACTTTTAGAAAGTGGGCATTTTCTTGCTTATACCATTTCTGTGACTCTGCCTGTTTGTGGATTCCCTGTCTGGGTCAGTTTGACAGTTGGGCTGGTTGCACCTCACACTAGACAGTGACACAAAGGGAGCTGGGGTGTAGCCTGCATATCGTGATGAGACATCTTTGCTAGGAGGGAGGGGAGGAATGGTCACTCACACCTGAAAAGGCTGTGCCTGCCCTCACACAATGCAGTCTCCACCCCCCTGGTGAGTGTCTGGGGCCTGGCCTGGGCAAGGCAGGATTTCACATTCAAGAGAGACTTTGCTTTGAAGTAGGCATACTTCAAAGGAGAAAATGGGTATAAGAAGGGCTCCCAAAACCACAGACTTTAGAAACCCTTCTGCAAACAAGAGGAACCTCTGCCTGGAGAAGAGCTGAAGAGCTGGGGAAGAAGAGCTGCCCTGCCTGTGACTGTGCTTTGTGGAGCTATCCTGCAGTTGCTGCTTCTGCCAGAGTAAGAGGGCAAAGACTGGACTTTGTGTGCTGTCCATCTTGAGAAGAACCCTCCAAGGGCTTGATTTAGAGCTTGCCTCCTGTTGTTTGAAGTCTCAGGGACAGCAGACTTCTCTCTGCCAGCACCTGGAGTCTCTGGAGAGACTCCTACTCTGTCCTGTGGTGCCCATCCAGTTCCTGGGACCCTGAAAGGAGAAGCTGGCAGCCTAAGAGGAGGAACTCCACGCACAGAGCGCCATGCGGGGAAAAGATCGACGCAACTCCGATCTGCGGCTGAAGAAACAACGCGCCGCCAGCTCCGCGGCTGAAAACTGATGCTCGCCGGAAACGCGACCGAAGAATCGACACACGAAGCAGGAGAAACGACGCACAGCATCGCTGACGGAGGCTGGGAGATCGCAACCCGCGCTGCTTGGTTTTCGGATCATCGTGTGGCTGGATTTCCAACGCAAGCACCGCTGGGCGTGTAAAAACAACGCAAGGCCTACTCGGAACCGAGAGTGTTGACCGGATCGACACATCGCCCTCCTGCGGAGAGAAGAAACGACGCGCCCGACTCGACAAAAGGAGAAATGACGCAAGGTCCCGCTTGTGAGTGGAATCAACGCATTGCAAGTCCTTTTTGACGCGCACTCGCCCGTGCGGGGTTATTTTTTGACGCACCCAAGGTACATTTTCCCGCTAACAGTGTTAGTGTGTGTTTAAAACTACTTAAAGACTCTTTTTGCATTTTTATTAATAACTTGACTTGTGTATGGTGGATTTTTGTCGTTTTGGTCTTGTTTTGTTTAGATAAATATTTCCTATTTTTCTAAACCTGTGTTGTGTCATCTTGCAGTGTTTTCATTAAGTTACTGTGTGTGTTGGTACAAATACTTTACACCTAGCACTTTGAAGTTAAGCCTACTGTTCTGCCAAGCTACCAAGGGGGTAAGCAGGGGTTAGCTGAGGGTGATTCTCTTTTACACTGAATAGAGTGAGGGTCCTTACTTGAACAGGGGGTAACCTGACTGTCAACCAAAGACCCCATTTCTAACAGTGGTTATATTTGCGCATTTGACTATGATATTCAACTTGTGGTTGAGGGTTGTAAGTTTTTTTCCAAGCTTTCTCCAGACTGCAGAAAGTTTGAGTCTCAGCCTTAAACTGTAGGAGGACCAGGAGAATTTTTGTATGGTCTGGTTTGAGATTTGCAATGGTCAGGCCTATAGCAAGAAGTATATTTTATGGGAGGCCTGGCCTCCAAAATAACAACAAATATATAAAAAACATTGAGAAAGCCAATAGGTCTTCGCGGCTCTGCCAGTACTTGGTTGGACCAGCATGCAAATGCATTCATCTTGAAGTTTGCACAAAGCTCATGGATGCCTGGCAATCTTGGCATAGGTTCTCTATGAAAGGAGACTCATTACAAGGCGGCCCTATGCATTATGATGCGTGTGAATGCATGCATCATGAAATACATAAGATGATTTGTTCACATGCATGCAAAGTAGCATAGTCAACATTTTGAATTCCTTTACCATTTCAAGAAGGCCACACACAATCATCAAAGACCAGTAAATTAAAAGTGTATGAAAGGTCATTTTAAAAATGGAGTAGCCCAGAACCAAACTGTGGGTGCCAAGTGCCCCCAAAAAGTAAATGATAAAAATATAGGTCCAATGGGGGAGAGTGGAGGGTGCAATGGTAGATCAAGGGAAGAGTAAATGTTGCTGAATAGGACAAGGGTGAACAAAGGAGGAGTAGGCAGTTCTAATTCTAAAAAATAAAAATAACATAAAGCTAGTGGAAGAGATGCACATGGAGGAGAGAGCAAAACACATTAATGCCAATGGAGTGTTGAAAGTGAAATAAAAGGAGTCCCCTCAAATAAGCGATGGAAGGATACAACTCAACTAACCAGAACAATGTGAGATTGAAATGGTACTGCGCAGGACAAACACAAGAATAGAGATGAAAGCCATTGAATCAATAGCAAGGAGGTGAGAACACAACAAAGCTATCCAATATCAAGTAAAGGTCCGACCCAAATCCCACTTTACTTATACTGGAAACAACTGGTCAGGCCAACAGACAGCTAAACTATTTGTAGTTGAAACCTAACAAGAGTCACAAAAAGGACAAAAAGGATGCAGTGTTCTCCTCTCTGAATTATTTTGCAGTTATAAACTGTGTTGTATAATAACATTTCAAAGAATAAAAGGTATTGTATGTATATTTATAAACATTTAATAAATTATTATCAGGTTGTGCAATTTAGAGTAGGATGCACCAAAAAGAATGGTCAAATTTGTATAACATTTTATAGACATAGTGACGAGTTTCTATGAAAGCTCTAACAAATGGAAGATTTTAAAGCACATCGGATCCAATGGCATTTAAAGACAGCTTTACGGACAGCGTGAGAATCACTTAGCACATTGTGGCTGTGGCAATTCTTCACTGGGCAAAACTGCACAGAATTTCTTAAATTTAGTGATTCTGTCCTCCATAGAAATGCTGGAAAACGCATGCCAAACTGTTTACTCTTCTTTAGCAAGAAAGCATCAATTAGAATTAGATGAGTTCTAAAGACATTTCTAAAACACCTGGGCACATAGATCTGAGCACAAAGCACAATACAGAACATCATGCCCAGTCATACTTACATGGGCATACTGGCTCAGTCCCATGCGTCTTCCCCATGTACTACTTTTCAGACTGCCATTCTGGGGTTGAACCTGATGCCTGTAGGAGAGATTCAGGTGGGGTAGTCGGTAGCAGACCATATAGACATAGCTGGCATTGACAAACTGGTGAGAACATAGAAGGTTTGTGGACTAGCGCTGGGAGCTGGCTTCATTTCTAGGTCCGCTCACATGAGGTTACAGACCTCTTCTTGAATCATACCCCTGTCCTTTGATAACTTTGCACACCCACAGACTGGGTCCAGACTCACTCACTCACCTTTCCTATGCAGGTTGTCAGGATGGGGCCCTCTAACCAGCAGTGTATTTTTCTGTGGACTGGTGCACATTGGAGATCACCGTCTCTGCACTGTGACTGCAGAAAGGATGTCAGTGTTCCGTTAGTGCTTAAAATGGAAAAATGTACTCTGGGACCACCTCCCCCACATAGAGCGAGTGCTTGAGGTTTCTAGGGGTGGGGTGTTTTGGCCTCCGGCAGCTGAAGGGTGACATGCAGTCCAGAACTCAGTCATCAGTCATGTCACCACCATGTTAGTGCGGTCACCTTTCAGATATCCTACTTTACTGTTAACTGATATCAGAAACACCTATGAGCAGAGCTGCATTACGTTTACGGGATTTAGAATACATCCTTTCAGCAAACCTGTTACACTAATCATGGATAGTACCAGCAGTTCTTAGTAGGGCTGCCATAAGTGTAATGGCACAAGATCAGTGTTTCCCAGGAGAGCTGTCATATGTTTATTGTACAGTGCAGCTACTCATTTTGTGAAAAGTACCAACACTTCACAACAGGGCTACCACATACATTTATCAGACAATGCTAACACTTCTTAATGAGATTGCTGTGCGTTTAATTGTAACAACAATTCCCAGCAGGGCTGCCCTGTCTCTAATCGACAATACCCATATTTCTCTGCTAGGCTAATATGCTTTTATAGAATAGGTCAGAAACCTCACGTCATGGCTGGCACGTCTTTGATGTAAAATAGGAACCGAGGCAGGACAGATATATCTTTAGGACCAATATATCTTAACCTGGCTCCATGCATTTGCTAGCCAGAATCTACACTGGAACAGTGCCAGTAATTCTCGTCCGAGCAGTTATATTTTACATGGACAGTACCAACACTTCTCAGGAGAGCTGCCATCCCTTTATCATACACTATTCTTCTCAGGGAGGCTGTTGATTATTTGTATATGTGTACCTAAACTTCTCACTTGAGCTTCGCAATGGGGCATGTTATGTTGGGACAAGGATGGTCCCACTGTGTTACTGGTGGGAGGGTGCATGGACAATGTCATGGTTCTGACGTCACGTGTGGGGGGAGTTAATAAATAAAAGCGAGGCTCGGACATCGTGGCTTTTTGGAGCAAGAATACTGCAGTCGTGTGTCTCGTTTGCACTGTGCATGCTACCGGCGCCATAGATTTCATTTGGGCCTAGAAAGTACACAACAACGAGGGGAGTCCTTGGACCCCTGTGGCCACTTCCTCTGCTGCCTGACTTTCCTGCAGCTGAGCGGCCGCCCCAGTCTCTACCGCTGTGCTAGCATGCCTCACGCTGCTGCCTGGTTGTGGCTTTGATTCAGAGGAACGGGTCTCACTCTGAATCCCAGCTGTGTCGGCGATCGCCTCCAGCCAGCAATCCCTGGCTGGCGGCAGACACCATGCTGGTGCTCATCTCAGGCACGAAGGACTTGTGCTGGGCCTCTGCGGTTCTCTGGTGTTTTCGCCCTACTCATCCGGGGCCTAGTGCGGTGCTGCATCTGTGTGGACGGCCACATGCTGCTGCTTTGCCCTTGCAGCGGGCTGCACGGCATCAGCAGCTGTGGTGGTGCATGGCCACACCTACACCAGACCCTCTCACAGCCTCCATGCAGTGTGCATGCACCACCACTATTGCCCCGCACCAGGGGCAGCTATCCTTGCCCATCACAATCAGCCTTGGGGGATCTTCAGTCCATGGCCAGCCCCAGCGGTAGCTGTGTCCGCCAATCACGGCTGGCACTAGTGGATTTCCAGTTGAATAAGAGTACAGTTGGCAACTCCTGTTTCTTCAAGGCCCAAAGGGTTGTGGTGCTGCCCGCACCACTGTCATATCTATGAATGGGCTAATTTTGTTAGTTTCCTCCTGCATCTGTTGGAAGACTTGTTTATGAAGCAACTTTTGGACAGTAGTTTGGACTGGAGTTCGTCCCTCCTGCCCTGCATTAGCCATTTGCTCCACCATTAGAGGGTTTTGGCCCATTGCTACTATCTTGCATCAGCTGCCCAGGCTGTCAGATCTTGACCGCACCCCTGGTTTGTGGCATGAGAAGTACCCACGTCGTCAGTTCCGGCTCTTAAGCCGTTCGTGATGGAGGGACCTCCATCATCTCAGGCAGCAAAATGGAAGGCATGAGTGGACCGTCTGTAAACTTATTTTGCTGCTTAGGGGTTGGACAATGACATAAAGCACCCAATTCTCCTACACCTAGCTGTAGCAGCCATTCAGAAGATAGCAAAGACAACAGTGGAAGCTGGCCCACCTTTCATGTACACTACCCTGAAACATTTTCAACCACTTGCAAATCCTGATTATGAGCGATTTCTCTTACACCAAGCCAAACAACTGCCTGAAGAATCAGTGGACTTGTTTTATCCCTGGTTAAAAGACATGACCAGTACATGCACGCTGACAGACCCGGAATGAGATCAGGGATCAGTTCCAGGATTTACCATGGCCAACATGCTTACCATGAGGCGCTCTAAAGAACTGTCAAAAGCCTGTTCTGTGCACATAGTGGCAGCCCTCTAACGGCGTGTCAAATCAGAATCAGTCAACTTAGTTGCTAGAGCTAATCTGGACAAGAAAAAAGGATCAGCCCAAGTCAGAGGCCAATCCCAAGACGTGACACTGGTGCGGAAATCCATAATCACATCAAGGTGACTGTCCAGGGCAAGGAAAAAGGTGCTCTGCATGAAATAAACGCAAGCATTTTTCCAAAGTATGCCGCTCTACCACATCCCAGAAAGGGCAGAAGTCCAAATCTGTAAACACCATCCTGGCGACACAGGAAGATGAAGAGAACCTGGACAATCATGATCTTGATGGTACATGCCATGCAACCAGATGAGCCCTATAGATGATGCACACTGCGATGCATGGTTACTATCGCTAGTCACCCAGTTCTGGCTGTGATTGATACAGGTGCCTCCATAAATATCCTGGAACAGACCGTACTGCAGACGCTCCCAAAACAATCCGTCCCACGCCACACATTGACATGTATGCATTTGCTCAACACTGCCTCCCCCTCTAGCCGGTGTGTTTACAACGGGTGTGACCCATGGGGCCCAAACAACACAAGCTAAAGTGTATGTCACAAAAAGAGGTTCTGGAATGCTGATCAGGTGCCAAATGACAGAACACCTCCAACTAGTATCTTTCACATTTAGTGTGCACTTGTACAACGCTAAAGCTCTGTTGGAAGAGTTTGGACTGTTTAAAGGCATTGTTTGTCTCAAGGATCGCATAATACATCTTCACATTGATGATACCATTCAACCGTTTGCCCTGAAACACTGCTGCATGGCACTCCACTTATTCCCCAAGATGGAGGAAGAGCTAAGAAAGATTAAACAAGCTGACATTATTTAGAAAGCTGAAAGCTCCACTCGTTGGGTGTCGCAATTAGTTTTGGCCCAGAAACCTAAACAACGGGGTGCATGATTTGTGTGAACATGCAGTTTCCTAAGAAGGCACTCAAGCATGAAAGACATTTGACAGTAGACGATATCATAGAAGAAGTAACCGATTGAGATGGTTCTCCATATTGGACCTACGGGCCAGATATCATCAGCTATTGCTAGTGCCCCAGTCCACAGTAATCACCATTTTTTGCACCCATTTAGGTCTGCTGAGGTACAAAAGGCTCAGGCTTTGAGGTGTCCAGTGCAGTGGAAGTATTCCAGGACACAATGCGGGGTGCTAGTATGACTTTAGTGTGTAAACAATGTCAGAAGTTACATGTTGGTGCAGGCCCACACTCTCGAAGGACATCTTGAGAGGCTGAGGGCAACATTCCGGTGACTTTTGGAGAAAGGACTCACTCTCCACCATGAAAAATATGCGTTCCTTTAGACAGAAATGTTTCTTTGGGTACCATTTCTTTGAGGATGGAGTTATGCCTGATCCTAAAACAGTCCAAGACATTTAGGGGGTCATTCTGACCCCGGCGGTCAAGGACCGCCGGGGCCGGGGTCGGCGGTAGCACCGCCAACAGGCTGGCGGTGCTCCGCCGGGCATTCTGACCGCGGCGGTACAGCCGCGGCCAGAAACGGAAAGTCGGCGGTGTACCGCCGACTTTCCGCTGCCCATGGGAATCCGCCATGGCGGCGCAGCTTGCTGCGCCGCTATGGGGATTCCGACCCCCTCACCGCCTTCCTGTTCCTGGCGGTTCCGCCCGCCAGGAACAGGATGGCGGTGAGGGGTGTCGTGGGGCCCCTGGCCAATGGCCAATGCCAATGGCATGGGCACTGCAGGGGCCCCCGTAAGAGGGCCCCACTTTGAATTTCAGTGTCTGCTCAGCAGACACTGAAATTCGCGACGGGTGCTACTGCACCCGTCGCACATCCTCCACTCCGCCGGCTCCATTCGGAGCCGGCATCCTCATGGAGGGGTGTTTCCCACTGGGCTGGCGGGCGGCCTTTTGGCGGTCGCCCGCCAGCCCAGTGGGAAACCCAGAATAACCGCAGCGGTCTTTTGACCGCACAGCGGTATTCTGGCGGTTCCCTACAGGCGGGCGGCTCCAGCCGCCCGCCGGGGTCAGAATGACCCCCTTAGTCAGCCCCTGCCACCACCAATTTCATGGTGTAATGCAGTTTTCTAGAAATGGGGACCTACTGCAGTTGTTTTAGCCAGAATCTCACTGCCTTCACTGGACCACTCAAGGAGTTGACAGAGGCAAATGTTGTCTGGGCATGGGGCCTGACCAAGAAAAGGCTTTTCAAGCAAAAAAACTGCCCTTTTAGAACATGCTACATGAGCCTATTTCGATCTTCGCCAAGAGTCAAACTGTTGGCTGATGCCAACCCTAATGGCTTTGGGGCAGTCCTATTGCAAAAACAAGACACGGGAGAATGGGCCCCCATAGCCTATGTCAGTCATGCCTTTACAGATACAGAGCAGCGCTAGTCATACATTTTGAAGGAGGCCATAGCTGTTCATTGGGCGTGCCGCTATTTCCATGTATATCTCAATGGACACCCTTTTGTAGTACACATCGACCATAAGCCCTGTATTCCTCTTTTCACTGGGTCCACTTCCAAGCCACCTCGGAGAATCGAAAAATGGATTCTACAGCTACAAGGGTACTGTTTTTCTGTGGAATATCAATCAGGGATGCAGAACCTGACGGATTATCTATCCCGACATGCAAGGCCAGCCACTACTGGTGAGGAATCAGAGAGGGGGGAAATTGAAGGGTACATAAAGTTTGTAGTTGCACAGTCCTGTCCATTACCAGTCTCCCTGGAAGAAATTTTGGATGCAACAAGAATGAATGAATGTCTCCAGTTGGCCCTATTGGCTGTGATGTCACGAAATTGGAAGACGTTGACGCAAGATTTGTCCCATCGAACTGCTGAGGCATGGCAGACTCTGCTACCACTGCATCATGTCCGCTACAAATTGGTGTCTTCTCTGGAAGGCTGCCTGTTGAGAGGACCAAGGTTTGTGATTCATGGACGTTTGCAACAACAGGTGGTGGATCTAGCTCATATTGCATACCAAAGGGTGGCTAGGACAAAATCCAGACTTTGGTGCAAGGTTAGGTTTCCTGGACTGGATGACTGGGCTGAACAGACTGATCTACCTACACCCATCATTACAGAAGAAATTGTTCATTTTTTATGGCACAGAGTGAGTGCTGACTTCAGACGTTTACCTGCTGGTCGGCATATGCTGGTGGTAATAAATGACTTTTCGAAATATATTGAGGTGGAGATCCTCGATTCTTTGACCACAAGCAAGAGTGTGCCCTTTCTCAAAAAGATAATGGCTACTCATGGTTTGTTGACTGAACTCCATACTGACAATGGGCCCCCATTTTCCAGCCAGGAGTGTATTTGGAGGAGAATATTTGAGATTGAGAGGCATTTCCCATCAGAAGATCACTTACTGGTGGCCTCAGGCCAATGGAGGCGCTGAATGCTTCATGCGGACGCTAAATAAAGTGATAAGAATTGTATTAGCTGACAACCAGAAACTGGCATGTGCCTCATACTTATTCATCAGAGAGTGTAGGCTTACGCCACATGCCACAACAAGAGTGAGCCCCAAGTGCCTGGCTACTTTCACAGGTGATTATTGCCCTATACAAATCAATGTAACATACCATAACACATTATGCATGAACAGGATGGTGGGTGACACTATCCGTCACAACGTGGAGCCATCAGAGGCTAAGAATGGAGTGGCAGATGCCCTGCACCAGCACAAGGTGCGTAACGAACATCTATGAAGTGGAAGCTCCGGCAGAGGAATCTACAAGTGGATGATTTGGTACTCATCCCAGATCAAAATCAAGGCAGCAAGATACCCAGGAGTCGCACATATATAACTACTTCACTGAGAATAGGAGCACCACCTCCACCAGGACACAAGTGGGGCGCCTTTAAGGTGATCACATGCAGCATTTGTAACCAAGAAATTTCAGGGGTCCATAAGACCCTTGATAAGGAAATTGAGGTTGCTGGAGCAAAAGGCAGAGCAAGATGCGTAGAAGAATCAAAGTGCCAACATGCAGCTCTATTGGAGCGCTTACAATGCTTTAACCTTACTGCTTATGTGGCTAAGACCCACAGGGAGGGAGATAATTCCGGTTACCTCCTCGCTTGGTTGATCCGTCAAGAGCAGAGGGGGACTCCCATCTTGGAGCTTGCTTCCTCCACCTGCATAACCTTACATGTGCAAGAAGATATCCTTCAAGAGGTCTACACATACTATTCTGGAATTTATAAGAAGCCTAGCCGTATACTGGGTAGAGATGAAGAATCATTTCTATTACACATACGACTGCCTCAGATTCACAGCAGCAGTTGTTAAGCAGGTGATTTGGAATCTCACCAGAAATAAGACCTCAGGCCTCGATGACCTTACAATTGAATTCTACAGTGCTTTTCCTGGCAGCCTGGCATCCTGATCCACGGAAATTTATAATGACGTCCTGTAGTCAGGTGAGCTACCATCCTGCCTTCAGGAAACGTTGCTCATATCCATTTCCACCCCAAACCAAGACCCCACCTGTGTATCCTCATATTGACCTATTGCCATATTACGAGAAGATTATAAAATACTGGGGAAAATTTTGGCCAACAGCTATGCACAAATCCTTCCAGAACGTATCTATGAAGACCAAAACGGGTTTGTCCCTGGGTGCTGTACTTCACACAAAGTTTGGAATCTTTTTCACATACAGGATCAGGTTCAATGGCTGTTCCTATCCGCAACTGGCCTGGTTCTTGCCCTGGAGAAGGTGTTTGATTCACTAGAGAGGGATTACCTATTTCAAGTCCTTACACTGATGGGTATAGGTAAATGTCTTCTGGCCTATACATGGCTCCTGTATGTGAAGCCTCTCTCTCGGGTCCTATTGAGACGCTACATCTCATCTACATTCCTGGTAGAGTGTGGCACGCAGGAGGGGTTCCCTCCCTCTCCATGCTATTTGTGATGGCTATGAATCCACTTGCTATCCGGCTATGAAGGGAGGGTCAACACTGGGGCATCCCCCTTGCTGATGTGACACGGGTGCAGTGGCACTGCACCCTGATGAACTACTGTTGTACCTCGGTGACATCCGCAGAGATCTACCCCCATTCAAGATGTGATCCAGGCATTTGCCAGAGACACGGGCCTCGGGGGCAACTGGAACAAGTCCTCGTCTTTCCATTACACCCTGACTTGGACCCACAGGAGATATGTTTGGGGGGAATGCTGCTTATCAGGGGGAATTCTGCAGTCAGATACTTACGAGTTTGCTTATATCACTCCCCGGCTGACCTCCTGGAGGGCAACCTGAGACCTGCATTAACAGCACCGAAGTCACAGGTGCAATTCTGGAAGAGATAACTACTTGCTGCCATGAGGAAGATTGCTTTATCGAAGATGATGATGTTACCTCGCCATCTCTACTACTTTACCAACCTTCCCGTGGCTACTCTCCACAGCTTCTTCCATGAACCTGATTCATTGTTAATATACCTTATCTGGAGCAGCAGCCACTGCGGATAGTCCTGAAAAACTTACAGTTACAGTTTTAAAGCCTAAATCATGTTAGCACAATTGCAATGTGCTGCCAGATGGCTGGCAAACCGTATCCTGGAAGAAGCGTATCATGGCTTGCAGGCTCTACGAGCTGCCATGATCTAAGGCTTCCTGCTCCCTAGGCTTATGCCAGACTTCCCGTGTTCCTTACAAGTACAGGTTGCTCACAAATGCATCACCAGACTGCGATTTCTCACACAACACATTCCTCCGTATGCCCCGGGGTTCCCATTGCTGGGCCTCCCACATTACCCCGGCACAATCGGTCTCTGACCATAGTCAGTGACGTTTTCTCAGATGGCCACCTCCTTTCCTTTGAGCAACTTCAGATGGATTATGACCTCCCACCGGAATAATTCCTCACTTGCCACCAACTACATAACACTTGTCACATTCTATGTCTACACAAGGCAAGAAGCCAAAAACTCAATTTTTTTTGCAGGCACTCTTCACCATGAGGGAGGGTCGTCACTAGATCACATGGTTTTAAAGAGCACTACCAGAGCATACAGGGACAACCGTAGGCCCCTTAAGCACTAAGTCGGAGGAAGACATGGGGAAGGCATTGATTGACACTAAATGATACCAGGCCCTAACTTTTCCTCAGAGCATCTCGAGAAATTCCAGATTCAAAAACATAATTTCATGTCCTTCACCATGCATGTTTGACCACTGCGCAACTCAACCTCTACTTTCCCAGGGTGGACCTACAGTGCCCCGCTGTAATTCAGGGGACGTGGATCTTTGCCACCTGCTATGGTTTTGCCCTGCCCTTGTCACCGACTGGAGGGGCATATATGTGTGGAAAGCCTGTGCCCTAGGCATTTTCAAGCACAAGAAAAAATGCACAGTATGTACCCAGTTTGCGGGGTTGGCCCTTTTACTTGCAAAAAGGACACTTACACTCTAACAGAGGGCCCCAAATGGTCCACCACTGGAGGCATGGCAAGCTGCAGTGCACAAATGGGGGGCGGTAGAAGGGACCACCCTACATCATGAAGAGGCGCACCACTTTCACAAGCATCCAATTTCACGAGAGTGGGACACCCTCCTAACGCAATTCTTGCATCTCATGTCCCCTGATGATCTTCCCCTGTGTATCCAATTACTATGCGGACCTGCCCAGGGTGCACCAAGTGAACGACTCCCCCACAGTCAATTATCACACATAAAGACTCCTTGACCCTTCTCTTCCTTCCCTCCTTCACCGCTCACACAGCGGTACCACAAAGTGAACCCCCCTCTCTGCTCTCTCTATACTGTTGTCGATATACTATCCAAACCAATATACATTATCCAAGCTGCTTTTCATCTTGCTATGCCTCTACCTGCCGCCATCCCCCCAAGTTGTGGATTCTAACCCACTGAATATTTACTGTTTTTTGTTATTATGAGCTTTGATTGTAATATGCTATGGTAAGAGGTGTATACCCCCTTTTTTATCCCTGGCAATGACAAGGTACAGTCATGCTCTGGATACTATGTTTTTACTTGTGTTTCATGCACAATGCTTACTTTTGTGACTCCCTATTTAGGGATTCTTATTGCATCACTGTGTATATGTTTAATGATAAACTTTAATAAAACATTTAACCCAAAAAAACAAAAACAAAAACATTCAGGGAGTAAGTTATGGCTGCCGTTTGAAGTTGATCTATGAAAGGTTAGTGCTGTACGAGGGACAATGATCACGGCAAGAGGTGAGGATATGCTTACCAGGAAGGAGGTTTTCAGTACACACCACTGGGCCATGCATCGAGTGTTAATCTTCCATAGTCTCAGGACGGTCGCACTGGAAATGAGGAAGACATTTTATTGGATTCTCTAGGGAGTCCCACAGAAAGTGGGTGACTAAGGCTGACATTCAGGATCCGGTCCGCCGATCACCTAGCCTTCAGGAGAACAGCACTGGGGCTGATGTAGGTGAGAGTGCATGTGAAGGACACACACCACAACAGGGAGAGCCAGGTGAGAGCAGTCCGGTGGAGACCTTGTGTGAACTGCTACTTACAATAGTCACTAACCAAAACTTCGAACTGAGCTTAAATCTCGCGACTATGGTTTTTGCCATCCTCACCATGTCCTGTGTTTTATGTTCTCTTTTCTTTTTCTTACAGGTATTTAGGAGTTGTGTTTCATTGTGGTTTGTTCTACCAAGGTCAAGGAGGAATTTTATGTTGGGACTGGGATGGTCCCACTATGTCACTGGTGGGAGGAGTGTTTTGTGGGAAACCCCCCTGCACGGACAAGGTCGTGGTTCAAACCGTTACCAGCGGGGGGGAGAGTTAATAAATAGGTGCAAGGCACATACAGTGTCTGCATTCCATTGATGGCGCCTATATTTTTTTAAAAGTTAAAATGCCTCTTTCTGGGTTAAATTCAGATGATCCTTAGAGCTCTATGTGAGTGCAAAATACAGTGCTGTGTTCAGTTTCTAGAGTCCTCTATTACTGCTGTCCAAGGCTCTGCAAAAAGGTGGACAGAGCTTCCATCTTAGACAGTGAAGAGAGAGGTATTCTTTTCAGGGAATTGTTAGCTTCTGGGCAAAAAAACTTTGTTTTGTGTGAGTTGTAGTTCTGTTGTTCACATTATAAAAATGAGCTTGCATGTCACAGCATACCTCAACTAAAATGAGGGGCGGCTGAAGCTAAGGATCATGACAGCTATGGATGCATGAAGGTAAACAGAGGCAACAATATTCCCTATAGATTAGCAGGAATTATGATTTAATTTAAAACCAAAAAGATGTGGTCTGCATCATCTGCACTGTCTTTGCTGAACACATACCTCCTTATGCTTTTATGCTACCCATTAACTTATGTAATCTATTTTTTAGGGACACTTTTCCCTGTGTGGAGGGGTACACTTATTAACATATTGGCCTGGGTTCATAAATAATTTGAAATTACGAGATGTAAATTATACCTTATGCGTATCTATGCTGCAATTTAACGCTTTAGCCCAAGTCCTAAAATGTTTGCATTAATGCATGCACATTTTACGCCTTTGATAGTCAGCAGGTAAATATCAGTGAATATCAGCTTTCTTAAGCCTATGGTTCGGATGTATGAACGTTTTGCGACTCAAAAATCAACTGGTAACTGATTTGCAACCACTAAAATGTGTTTCTTATGTATGAAAGACTTTTTTTTAGGAATAATCGCAAAATTGAGACTCAAACCAAATTTTTGCCACCTATTTTGGGACATTTCCTAAAAGCGATACCTATTAACAAATCAGTAACATTTTGTATTAAAGATTCAGAAAAATGACGCTTTACTTTGCACTCACAAATAACCATGGAGTTTAAACAAGTGGTAATTGTATTTTATATTTTTTATTTTGAACATATTATATTACTGTGTGGTTTACAAAAATATTTTAACTAATAATCATTCCATATATTTAAATAAATCATAGGCAAGAATATTCTAATGTATTTTGGATATACATCTTTTTGTTACTGAAACGTGTACAGTGTGTTATAAATTACAAATTTAAAAATACATATATATATATATATATATATATATATATATATATATATATATATATATATGCACAGATGCATTTATGCATGTTCATTACATTTATCATACAGTTTACAAATTCAAATCTATCAATCATGTTTCAAAAGTCAAAATATTTGCACATTTCCTATAGAAGACTTACTGTTTCTTTCTTATTTGTTATAAAATATCAATACATTTATAATTGCTAACATAATGTAACATATTTTTATCACGTATATTAGCTAATACATAAAGAATTCTAATGAGCATATTAACAGCATCATAACAATAAAAAGGTAGACCTGAACTATATATCAAAATTGTTATTTGGTATTAATTCTGTTCATTTTCAGAATTGTAAAAAGAATAATAATAACATTGCATATCAGTTATATCATTTATTAATGCAACTGTTCTAAATTACATCAAAGGCATTAGTGTAAATAAATAGCCATAGTATAAATGATATGCAATTCCATAACTTATTTTTACTGGCGTTTGTGTGTTATACTGCCTGAAGAACTCCTGCCAGATGACTGATGACCAGTTTCAGAGTCATCATTTCTATTTTTTTTTTTTACATACACTGAATACATCCTGCAAGGCTATGTTGTTTGGCTTCAAGTGTCCTCTCTTTCGGGGGCTGCCGTCATTTCAAATGCAGTTATTTGAGAATTTTTTAGAACATCAAGTGCAGTGGTGACATGCACCAACATACGTACTTCATCACTACCGTAATGCCCTTTTTGACCTGTAAATCAACTGTGTGTACAGATGATATGGTATTAGCATTAGCAGGATGGTTTATTGATCAACTAACTATGTATCGCAGTCATTTGGCAATGTTTACCTCTATGCACATTGCCATTGTTTTGCATGATGGAATATAAGGCAGTCACTGCCTCAGT
Source organism: Pleurodeles waltl (assembly GCF_031143425.1). Lineage (NCBI taxonomy): Eukaryota > Metazoa > Chordata > Amphibia > Caudata > Salamandridae > Pleurodeles > Pleurodeles waltl. Next base: position 113,882,904 of record NC_090438.1, read on the forward strand.
TAAAGTACTCCATATTTCTCTGAATAGATTGAATCATGCAGTCACTGGCTCAGGTAAAGTACTCCATATTGCTCTGAATAGATTGGAATCCATCATTAATGCTTTCTCCTTAAGCATTACACACTTCTTTAAATTATGTGGAAAGCAAACCCTTTTTTCTTGAAATGTCTTGCAAAACATTACATTGCTTTTCTGTACCTACAGCGTTATTTCTTTTAATGCTGTGGAGTTGAGACTCCAATTTCACTCTCAATGTTTTTGTAGCTATATCCTTTCTTTAAATGTTGCTCATTTAGATGTCTCCTCAGTAAATGAAGACCCAGATTCACAAAGCTTTCTTGGCCATGCACTCCACCCAAATATTTGTGTATTGTGCTGCATGTGTCAAGGACTATAGCGTAGTGCCATATTCACAACGCAAGGCAGTGCCAAGCAATGCGAGTGCAAAAAAAGCTTTACGACGCAGGACAAACTGTCAGTGTCTCACGTTAACTACAAAAACAATTCCAAAATGCTGCTAAACAGAGAGATTAATTTTGAACACAGCAGAATGGAAGCGAATCAACCTTCTGAGGAGACCTCTCCCACACATCAGGTAACCCAGGATTCTCCCCATAAAGTCTTCCTTGAAGGATCACAGAATGGAAGTAGAAAAAGAAAGTACAAGTTCACTGATGAGGAGGTTAACATTTTAATAACAGAAGTGACAAAGCAAGAACATCAGCATTTTGTAAAGTCTAAACTTTCTCAGTCTAAGAAATCAGCCATGTGGAATGCCTTAGTCAAAAAAATAAATGCAGGATCCTGATGCTAGAAGATGTAGGACTGCCGTGGCCTTTACATGTGGTGGCATGTGTCTTGGCAGTGCTTGACTCAAGTGCTGGTGCAATTTGCAGAAGGAGATACATTATTATTTGCATAATGAGGCGATATCTCTTCACTATATGTTCTTCACTCTGCTCAAAGAGTGTAATCCTCTGCTTGTAATTTTTTTCTTTCCACTATCTGCAGCTTCTTGCTACAGTAGACTCTGATGGTGTCTTATTATTGCTATCTTCTTTGTGCTCTAGAAGGCAGAAACTTTCTGGTACTCTGGGGTGTATGGTTCACTGAATAGACCTACTTTTGCCCCTGCTTTCATATGTGATTTTTTTTCACGCACTTCTCATTGGTGCTGTTTCGCGTCTCTTTGCGTGCTTTTGTGAAAGCTTTTAGTGCCACTTCTTGCATGTGTTCCGCCCCACCATGCCCACAATGCATACTTTATTTTTCAGCATAGGCCAATGCAAAATCCCTCCTGTGCTACGCATTAATTGGAATCTGGCGCTAAATATTTTTTGCAATCCAAAGTTAATTGCTGCAAGCATTTGCAACGCTTTACGTCACATGTGCACCAGCGCAAAACCTCTGAGAATATGGACCAAAGTTTCACATTTGCCAGGAACTGATTTTGTCTTGCATATATTTGTATTTCTTTAGTGCATTGATGAGCATGTCTTTCTTCACTTGACCCTGGTGGGGTATTACCCGAAGGATTAGGAGTGTCCGTTGGTTGACTTGTATAACCACTTCATCACATCCATTTTCATATCCATCACTCCTTCATCTTCTTCACATTGTGTATCTGTTTAATAAATAATTAAATTCATTTAATTAAAAACAATACATATTTTTAAATATCTACATTTAAACATAGATATGCACGTATCCATATATATATATATATATATATATATATATATATATATATATGGATATATTTTTTTACATAAAAAGAAATGTAAAAGGAAGCACACAAAATATACTTCATGTGTTCCCAATAGTCCATTAATTGTGGCAATGAGTAAAACAAAATCATTGATATTTTGATGATTCTTGTGAGGAGGAAGAATGTATACACAAACATTTGTTTTTATCAATTAAAAAATTATGAATTATGTCTACATGAATATATATATATATATATATATATAGAGAGAGAGAGAGAGAGAGAGAGCGAGAGAATGCGAGAGAGAGGACATCAAAATGAAAACAATATATATATATATATATATGCATATATATATATATATATATATATATACAACTGTATACATGAAAGGGGACTTGTTTTGCAGATGTTGACTTTACAGTCATATACGTGTTAGTCAAAATATAACATTATATACATATAATGTACAAACAAATATTTTCATAACTTACCCAGAGATGATGGCACAAAAACAGAACGGTCAATGTTGGTAATGTAAGACTCCTTAAGGGTGTATGGTATATTCTATGAAGTGTTGTTCTATGTGAGTTGATGATTCTGCATTAGAAGGATCTGCTCTATGCCACTTCACCTTTTAATTTGTGTAGCCACCCTTTCTATTGTAGGTATACGTTTATCATAGCAACCTCTGCTTAGTTCATCAATGGTATGATGACATACTACAACTTAATTAACTGATTCCTGAATTTTGGTCCAAATTCCTTTTTTATGTGAACCAGAAATGGAAAAAGATAATTGTGAGAAATTGGGTTGTTGAGGATTGAAGAACCAGAACCTTATGGGCCTGGCGGCGCAGGGTACGCCTGAAATCTCCTTGGATTCACCTGCCTCAACTAACAGAGACACGGGACACTCTGTCAGGCGTAAAAGATCAGATTTTATTAGCTGCAGCTAGTACAGTTGTCCAAGAAGTACACAAGGTATGTTCTCAGGAGACTGCCACTTTACTTTGTGGCGCACAATCTTATATACCGTATAAAAACCATTTATTAACTACATACACTCCCAGAACACATAGAAAGGACCCAGTAAGAATAATGTAAAGATAGAACAGAGCCAATAGAAATGTCGGAAAACAAGACAGCACCAATAGAAGGAATTGGAAAACAAAGTATTAAGTGACTTAAGGTTGCCTCCTCTCCAGCTGTGTTTGTCACCCCTCCCTTGAACTAATTCATTAACCGATCCACAACGAAGTTGCATGTGGTGTGATAAGTTTGTGTGCGTTTGGAGGACAGTTGTGAAATGAGAGAATACTAGCAAAGGACAGCGAAGGCCAGACGATAAGATAAGATCGGCGGAGAATAGTGTGAGCCTACAGATAGTTGAAACAAGGATTAGAAAACCAGACAGGGATTAGTGTACTCGGTCAGACCTTAATACCAGCCTTGTAAAGATAGAGGCAGAAGGCTGTTTTGAACACCATGTTGCAGAATAAGCAGAAAAGGCAGAATGGACTTCGTTCGCTGTGCTGCCTGAGTGAAGGCAACATAAAATGGCGGCGGGCCACAAAATGGCGGGTCGATACGATCGTATTAAAAATCGAATTTCCTCAGACCCTCCTTTTGCCAGAACTCAGGCAAGATACACAAACTCATGTTAATCTGAGTCGATGTCTATGGCCATGAGGTCATCAAGCTGTTGCTGTACCATCATTTTGATATTCTCTGCTCTTTGTGACTTGGGTTTGGGAATACACGCAGTAGCACATAGGTTGCAGATGGCAGGACCGCAGTGCATACAAAGACAACAAGAGAATATAAAAGCTAAAATTACTCCAAAGAATGTCAATACCTTCCAACCCCATTTGGACAGTAATCCCCAAAACCACTCTGAAAAGGACCAATCTCCTTCGTCCTGATGAATCGACTCGGAGATTATGTGTAACTTAGAGATAGCTTGGTATACTGTCGGAGCGTCATTAGGTATGAAAATACAGCAACTTGATCCGATCAATTTGCATACTCCACCACGGTCCGCAAGAACAAAGTCTAAGGCAACACGGTTCTGCAAGGTCATAAGACGATCAGCCTGTAGTTCAGCTGTAATGTTACTTAAAGCTCCTACAGTGATGTCTATGGTGGTTTCTACGACACGAACCAATTGCCTTATATTTCTGCTGTTGGCCATTGGACCCCAGAAGGGAAGAAATCCTTTGAGGAAATCTCCTCCCTCTTGTCCTGCTGTGTCTTTCGAATCCACAATCCCTCTGCCATATCTATTTTTATGATGGTTCGCAGGAGCGGTGTATGTAGGGGGAAGAAGAAAGGCTATATAACAAGTACCAGAGAAATCAGCTGGCAACCATGTATAAGCCCTATCGTGGCAAACGAAGTATGTACCTTGAGATGGTACTAACGGCGGTGAATTCAGGGCTGAATAAATATATGTATGGGAACATAAACTTTCTCTTTGTCCGGTGTTTGGAGTTCTACCATTTATTTGCAGACAGAAATTTCCTTGTTGGGGTATGACCCGTATCGGAGGAGATTTTCCTTGCTTAACCTTATCATTGAGGCTGGAAATGTAATTAGTTATGTTCCAATTGGTATATGCTTTTCTTTCATCTATGGAAGCTTCATTTTTTTCCATGATTTTAGCCATAGCTACCATTCCCTTTATCAATAAACTATGACTGAAATCTGAACCAACACTATGTGAACTGACAGGTTGTTTAATTTTACTTTGATATGCATTATTGAAAATGACAAAATAAGCCCAAGCGGAACCTTCATAGGAGAATGGAAGAACTAAATATGGCATTCCTTTTCCTACCGTATGTGGTATGAGTCCACACACCCAACAGTCAGTTGTATTGATCACTAACTGATGTTGATGTAACAACTGGACGAAGGAATTGTTAAAGTATTCAGTTCTTCTGATGAGTTCATGCTGGGGAAGAGTGTGAAATAGGTGCGGAGAGATAGTAGAAGAAGATGTAGAGGTAGGAGAAGAGACAACTTTTTGCTGCAGAGTAATAATGATCCAGTTTACAGATGCCAAAAGAATACACGACAATATAATGACGCATAGAGCAATACTACAATGACTATATATTTCTTTACAATTATTCTTTACATTTTTACTTTCTCTTTTATCTAATGTAGCCTCCATCTTTCTAAGTGGATGCTCACGGCAATCTTCCTCAATCACTGTAGTCACGATTATCTACCGTCCTATGACACTGTGAGGTCCTGCAGGCCTATTGCCACTTACTCAGGTCGTAACTAAGACTCCTACCGTGACCCTGCAACCGGGATAGAGTAATACATAGGAGAGAAATTTACAAGTTCTTTGGTCTTGGTCTCAAATTATAGCGTTCCTGTCCAGAGGCAGTCTGGTTTTGAAACAATGTTCCTGGATTTGTCGTGTTCAAGCGACGATGCAATGGTATTACTTCTTGAAGGATGTCGTCGTCCTCTTTCTCAGAAAGTGTTCCAATTAGACGCGCATCACTGAATGGTACAAATTGCGGAACTTTCTCACTTTCAGAGTCACTGATGCCTCTACGGACCCACTGATCGAAAGGCAAGGGCAAAGGCACTTTCTTGCAGTGCACGGCATGCACCCAGTTTTTCTTTCCATCGACTTTAACTGCTGTTCTTGTGGTCAAAAGAACCAGGCGTGGCTCTCTCCATCTGGGCTCCAAATTTCTCTGTCGTTGGAAATTTTTCGTGCAGACCCAGTCACCTGGTCGGATGGAATGACCTGGGTCTGTGGAAGCCTCTGGTAGAGCACTCTGAACCTGTTGATGAAGAACACGCAATTTAGTTGTAAGGTCATGCAAGTAGTCAATCAACATCGGGTATGGCAAGTCTGAGTATTTCTTAGGGCGAGGAACTCCCCATACATTAGCTGGGCGACCAAATATCACTTCGTAAGGGCTAAGCCCCAAACGAGAGTGTACTGCTGTTCTGGTGGACAGAAGAGCCAATGGTAAAGCATCAGGCCAATTAAGTCCTGTGCTAGCTTGCACCTTAGCAATTTTAAGCTTCAAGGTTCCATTGTAGCATTCTACTAAACCAGCCGACTGTGGGTGATTCGCCGCGTGGAACTTCTGTTTTATGCCAAGACCTGCACAAACTTTTTGCATGACTTGACCCACAAATTCGCTCCCATTGTCACTCCAGACAATGCGCGGCAAACCAAACCTAGGGAAGAATTCTTTCAAAAGTATTTTGGCAGTTGATAAAGCAGTATTGTCCTTCAGAGGGTAGGCTTCTACCCATCTAGAAAAAGCACATACTACCACCAGAACATATTTGAGGTTGTTGCATCGTTCCATGTGAATATAATCGATCTGCAACACCTCAAATGGATATGTCGGAGGAGCAAAATGACCTGCTGGAGTTGGGGTTCCCTTTCCCGGATTGTACATCAAGCAAACAATACAATGTTTTACTACATTATTTGCACACTTTGGGATCCCCTCATTTTGCCACACTGGAGCCAGAAGTTTACATATTCCTTTTGCACTTAGGTGAGCTGGACCATGTGCCATAGTAACTACAGGTAGTACATAAGCATCTGGTAACAGCCAACGTTGATGTTCTGATAATTCAACCCAACATCCCATCTCATCTAACATTCCTGTACTTTCCTTCCACTTTCTCAACTCATTCTCCGTAGCCTCTCCTTGAATTGATTTCACACTCTCTACTGTATCTTCACACATTCCCTTTTCTCTTACGCAGTTTGCGGGACCTGCAACATACATTCGACTTGTGTTGTCTCTGGCTGTCTTTTTCGCTACCTCATCTGCAAATGCATTTCCTCGACCAACATCGTCCACAATCTTTTTGTGTGCACTACACTTCACGATCGCTATCTGAGTAGGCATTGTAAGTGACTCAAGAAGTTCAGTCACTAATTGACCATGTTGTATCTTAGTACCATGGGAAGTAAAGAATCCTCTTTCCTTCCATAAACGCCCAAAGTTAAACGCTACACCAAAAGCGTATTGGCTATCAGTGTACACGTTTACTCTTTTTCCTTTGGATAACACACACGCTCTAGTTAAGGCTATCAATTCAGCTGCCTGAGCTGAATTATGTCTAATGCGTGCTGTCTCCACAATCGTATGCAAAGTAGTAATAGCGTAGGCTGAAACTGTATCTCCATTCGGGAGCTTGAAACAAGAACCATCTACCCATAGTGTTCCATCTGGATTCACTAATGGCGTGTCTTTTAGGTCAATTCTACCCTTAGTCTCTTCTTCAGTACGGAGAAAACAATCATGCTGTTCAGAGACATCTCTCTCTTCTGGAAGAGGCAACAAAGTAGCTGGATTCAGGGTATTACATCGTTTGATGTGTATGTGACTAGCCAAAAGCGTCAGCTCATATCCGGACAACCGAGCACTCGTAAGATGCTGCGTTTTTGTCCTATTTAGTAAAGTATCCACTGCATGTGGCACCATAACAATGAGAGTATTATCTAGCACTACTCCAGCAGACTGTCGAATAGAAATTGCTGCTGCCGCTGTCGCCTTAAGACAACTAGGCAATGCTTTAGCTACTGGATCTAACGTAGCTGAGAAATATGCGCATGGTCGCTGTTGATCTCCAAAACGCTGCGTTAAGACTGACAATGCACAACCCTCTCTTTCGTGGACATAGAGCGTAAAGGGCTTACTGTAATCAGGAGTACCCAATACAGGAGCAGAACACAAAGCAATACGCAAATCAGTAAAACTCTTCTGACATTCGTCAGTCCACGGAAGAGGCTGAGGCGTATCTTTTAAAGTTAGCGCCAACAGCGGTTTAGCCAATAAAGAGAAACTCGGAATCCACTGTCTACAATAAGAAGTAATGCCCAAAAAGGCACGTACCTCTCTTTGTGTGGATGGCACTGACATTTGTGCAATTGCCTGAATTCGTTCGGGGGTCAATCGTCGTCCCTCCTTTGACAAGAGATGACCCAAATAAGTCACCTCGCGACAGACATATTGTAATTTAGAAGGAGAAACCTTGTGATTCAGATCAAACAAATGACGCAACAGTGCAACGGTCACGTTTTTGCAAATCTCCTCTGAATCAGCGGCAACTAATTAGTCATCCATGTACTGAATGAGAGCGGCACCGGACGGTAAGGAAAAGGCATCAAGATGACATTTTAGAGCTTGACTGTAAATAGAGGGACTTTCACAATAACCTTGAGGTGCGCGTTTAAACCGGAAGCTTCGGCCTCCGAGGGAAAAACCAAAAATATCTCTACTCTCTTCGGCGATGGGAATACTAAAGAAAGCATTCTTTAGATCAATAACTGAAAACCAAGTCGCTGTAGAAGGTATCATCGTCAACAGAGCAGTGATATCTGGGACTACAGGAAACTGCGGTATGACAATCTTGTTTACCTCCCGAAGATCAATTACAAAACGATAAACAGGAGGCTGAGAAGGATCAGTGCGTTTAAGAACCGGAAGAACAGGACTGTTACATGTATTTCCTCTTGTTTCCTCAACCACACCCTTCTGAATCAAATCATGGACAATTTCCAAAAGTGCTTTCTCACCTTCAGTAGAGATTCTGTATTGCGGAATACGTGGCATTTCAGCATTGGGCTTAAGAGTAACAACATAAGGTGGGATCTCAAGACAACCAACGTCATTCGGACCCGTAGCCCAAAGCGTTTCGGGAAGAGAAAGCAATTCAGGTGGAAATTGATCTTTTGATAAGTACATTGGACTAGTCATTTTCTGTCCTAGAGTGAGGTATACACCAGAAGGTGAACAATATATCGTAGCATGCATTCTTTTTAATAGATCTAAACCCAACAGATTTTCACCACAACCATTCGTCAGAAGAAGCGGAGCTTCTAAGTCATAAGGGCCTATTGAAACAGGCAAAGGGCAAGAAACTGGATTGCGAACAGGGGCGCCAGAAAATCCTACAGATACATTCGTTAAGCCAGACAAAGGTGCGCCAGGGAGTTTAGAATGAATGATAGAGCTTCTCATGGCACCAGTATCTAAAAGAAATGGCTCTGAAACACCCATTGTAGTGACATTAACATAAGGTCCATTCTGATTCACTGGAATTGACGTAACCCCCTTACTTTGTCCATGGCTGTCCTATTCAAAATGAAGACTTTCATTCCCTCCTTCAATATACTGATCCTCACTGTAATACTGTGTAGACCTAACATTTTGCTGGTCAAAGTAATTTCCGGAATTTGGAGGAACAAAAGAACGCTGCTCTCGGGTTAACACACCTCGACCTCTACCTCTATTTGCTGACTGAGAACCACCACGACCTCGTGAAGCAGATGTTGCTCCATTACGCTGCAACAATGCCGGACAACTGTTCTTAAAATGACCTTCCTCCCTACAATAAGCACATTGATTGGGACCTAGCAAAGGTCTTGGAATGAATGGTTCAGGCTTTTGATACAACCTCTGAAACTGCGGAGGCTGTTGAAACTGAGGCTGAACATAACGAGGAGGATAAGCCTGTTGCAAGAGAACTTTAGTTTTTAATTCTTTCGTCTTTTTCTCTTGTTTTTCCCTTTCTTCTTTGTCTCTATTTTCATAATATTGTGCAGTAGCCAATATCTGGGCGGAAGAAGAAACTGCCCATGAACTCTCGGAGTCTTTTAGCTTGTGTGATAGTTCAGGAAGCAAGTTATATACGAACTTATCCACAAATAATCGCTGTCCCCCTTCTGTAGCCATATCTTGACCACTGTGATCAATGAATGTCTCCTCGAATCGGGTAAAGAAATCGGAAACACTTTCATCTTTCTTTTGTTTACATACTGCTAGCTTATCCCAATTAACTCTCAAAGCAGGCATCATTGTTTTCATTAATGTAATAATCCTACCAGGGAGTTCTGAGATTAAAGCGTCGGGCTTTGCACCACCTACTTGACCTCTATCTGCGGCAATAATAGCGTTCCAATCGCCGCCTAATTCTTGAGCGTGATCCTCTCTACGAATTTTAGCCCATATTGTCTGTGGAACTACATTTCCCATCAACATGTCAATATCTGCTAGATTCATAATACATGCATCAACTGTTTGCGACAACTCTTTATAGTAACCAGCAGGATTTTTGCGTGGATCTGGTAGTGACTGTTTAAGTGCTAAAACTTCAGACCTTTTCCAGGGGACATGTATCCATATGCGCTGAAAATGCGCAGGAATAGCTGGATTAGCACCTGCTGCTGCAACTTCTTCCTTCCATATTGGAGAAACCTCTCTCATGGGATAGTTTTTCAGTGCTGTCCTAACTGAAGGATCAGAATCAGGAAAAGTCTGTGAGAACAATAGGGATCTGAAAGAAATAAGTGTTCTGACAGCGTTTTCAACCTTAGGACCCACAATAAGTCCTTTGTCAAAGTCAGCCTGAACATCTAACAGATCCTGTGGGACCAAACCCAAATTCATATCCTCCCATTCTTTAGCGAGAGTATCGCACATAACTTTAAAAACATATCTCTGCGTAGGTGCATTCCATTGCAGAAAGGTGGACATAATATCAGACGTACTATATTGGGGACCCTTCTTGATCCATCTACAAGCAAGTGAGTCCAATTTTTCTCGCTCTTCGGAGTCTGGGAATTGACTACGAGACTGTCTTCGAGAAAAAGCTGGAGACACATTTAAAGCTTCAAAGAAAGGTGATAAGAGACCAGAGACAGTATCTGCAAATTGCTTACGCATAGATGGAGAATTTGACATAAGGATAGGGGACAAGGTATTAGGTGAATTAACTAAAGGAGCATTAGGAATTGCCAAAGGAGCAGAAGGCAAAGGAGTTAAAGGCAAAGCTGGCATAGGCAATACTTGAGGAGGCAAATGTGGAAAAGCTGGAGCAGGCGGAAGCACAACTGGCGGCTGAACAGGCTGTAACATCGGGGGTGCATTAGCACCTTGTACATAGGGCGGAGGCAATTTCAATAAGTGGGACATTAAGGAATCTTCCTCAAAATCTTTTCTCTTATCAAGGGAAGAGATAGGCAACGTCGGATAGCATTTATCTATTGCCATTCGATGCTGTCTGTCTGAAATTTCCATTGCATTATCTATTTCATCATCTTTGAATTGCTGAGCAGCCTGTATAATCGTCATTCCCTGTGTTTTCCTATCTCGTTTCGCTTGTTTAATTTCTCTCTGTTTGGCTTCCTTACGCCAAAGGCGAAAAGAGTCAAACATTGCCGGCCGGGCTTTTCTTTTAAATAACGTTGCTTCTAAATTATCTAGCACATCAGTTTCGAAACTACCATTTTCTGGCCATTTTAAAACACCATCTTTCTTTGTATATCGGGTCCATGTCTTATTAAAGGCAATAGGACCAACACCATGTTTAGAATAGAGCTCATATGTGGGAGTTCCAACCGAAGGAATCGGACAGGAGTCCTCAAGCTGGGAGTCCCTAATACAACCAAAGCAACAAAGTTTTCCAAACTTAGTCAGACCAGACATCTCACGATTTTTACTGGCTGTTCACAAACATCAAGGGGGTAAAACTTTCAGTTTACACAGCACAAATGCACTTCCCCTCGGCTTTGGCCACTGCAATGGCCAAATCTAAGGACCTAAGGACAAAACAAAGACCAAAATGTTGTGGGCGCGACCCACCAAATACTTAACTAAGGATGTCTTCTTACACCAACAGAGGCCCGTCTATCGTCTCGCTTTACCATACATCATCAAAGAAAGGGCCAAGGCAGGGCGGCAGTCAGGGCAGCAGTCGTCAGTAGCCGTCAGGAAGGAGTAACCGCGCTGAAAAAGACCTTCGGACCACTTCGACATACAGGGGTCGCTTGACGTGGCTCGCGATTCCTCCAGAATTTTCTTGCGGGGTTCCTCACGACCTTCAGGCAGAACCGGTACCGCTGAAGCCGCCCCACGTTGGGCGCCAGTTGAAGAACCAGAACCTTATGGGCCTGGCGGCGCAGGGTACGCCTGAAATCTCCTTGGATTCACCTGCCTCAACTAACAGAGACACGGGACACTCTGTCAGGCGTAAAAGATCAGATTTTATTAGCTGCAGCTAGTACAGTTGTCCAAGAAGTACACAAGGTATGTTCTCAGGAGACTGCCACTTTATTTGTGGCGCACAATCTTATATACCGTATAAAAACCATTTATTAACTACATACACTCCCAGAACACATAGAAAGGACCCAGTAAGAATAATGTAAAGATAGAACAGAGCCAATAGAAATGTCGGAAAACAAGACAGCACCAATAGAAGGAATTGGAAAACAAAGTATTAAGTGACTTAAGGTTGCCTCCCCTCCAGCTGTGTTTGTCACCCCTCCCTTGAACTAATTCATTAACCGATCCACAACGAAGTTGCATGTGGTGTGATAAGTTTGTGTGCATTTGGAGGACAGTTGTGAAATGAGAGAATACTAGCAAAGGACAGCGAAGGCCAGACGATAAGATAAGATCGGCGGAGAATAGTGTGAGCCTACAGATAGTTGAAACAAGGATTAGAAAACCAGACAGGGATTAGTGTACTCGGTCAGACCTTAATACCAGCCTTGTAAAGATAGAGGCAGAAGGCTGTTTTGAACACCATGTTGCAGAATAAGCAGAAAAGGCAGAATGGACTTCGTTCGCTGTGCTGCCTGAGTGAAGGCAACATAAAATGGCGGCGGGCCACAAAATGGCGGGTCGATACGATCGTATTAAAAATCGAATTTCCTCAGGATCAGCTACCAAAAAGTCACTAAATTAACCTGTGCTTTACCCAGGGAAGCTTGGCACAATAAACAGCCAGGCTTAACTCAAAAGCAATCAATGAAGTATTTATGCAGCATACAAACAGTAATAAAGAGAAAACACAGCACAAGAAAAATCCCACAACAATTAAAAAATAGAGGACATTTTAATAAATAAATACCAAAACGACAATAATCCAATCAGTAGAACCAAAATTATGATTTTTTATATTTGTTAATAAAAACTAGCGCCTAAAAGATCAAAAAGCCAACTGCGGACATCCGCGGACACGAAAGACCGGGTCAAAGTAAAAAAATATGGCCAACCGTGATGGAGCATGTGTGAGACAGAAGAAGTGGACTGGGACCGGTCGGTGCTTATCTTCTGACTTGGAAGAAATTTTGAAGAAAATGTTCTGATAAGTTAAAGTTCAGCGGGGCAAGGCTGCAGGCAGTGTCCGGGGGAGGGGGGCAGTTTCATCAGGTAGCTGCTAGATGAAGTTGCAGTGAAAATGTCTAGGTTCGGACTTAGAAGCTGAAAATCCTCAGCGGGACATAGCTGGAGACTGTAGCTTATGGGAATTCTATTAGGCTGGATAGCCCTTTGCTGAGGATCTGCTGAATATGATTTGACGGTGCCAAGAAGAACGTAGCCAAGCTACCACGAAGTCAGACCAATCAGTGATGCACCTCAGGCAGATCGACAAACAGTTTGTTTCCGGTCTTGCCTCGATTCTCAGAGCAGTTTTTAACCAAACTTTCTCTGAGTCTCAAGTTTTGGGTTTTGGCTGTCTGGGCACATTTAACACCACCATCAAGGGTTCAGGACTGGAGGGGCACCACTTGAGGGGTTAGGACTCACTCAGGCTGGGTCCAGGTGCAGGGTTAAGATGGTGCAAGCCTTTTATGTCCCTGAGGCTCTGAACAGAAGACCAGCATACTAGCCCTCCAAGTCACTCTGGTAGTCCTGGATTTAAGTGATGAAGCAGGGCTCAAGCTGCAGGGCATTTGTCTGAGGTTTCAAGGCAGGCTCCAGGCAGCAATGCAGTGCTCCTAAGTGCAGCAAAGCAGTCTTGTGGAGTAAACTGCAGCAGGCAGTCCTTTGAAAGTCCTTCTGCAGGTCCTGAAAGTAAACTGAAGAGTGGGTCTGAGGGTCCCTTTTTATAGATGGTACATGCTTTGAAGAAGGAGACTTTTCGAGAGGTTTCACTTTGAAGTGCTTAGCATTGCCTAACTCCCTTGCCCTGGCTCCAGACTAGCTGCAGGGACAATGCAGTGATGACAAGCCCTTTGTGTGAAGGCAGAGCATAGCCTATTCAGTTGCAAGTGGGGCTGTGCCCAGGCCCCCCTCCACCCTGCCAGCAAATGGCCCATTCAGGCACACCTACTCCCTCTATTGTGTGAATGTCTGAGAGGAATTCACAAAGTCCAACTGCCAATCACATCATGACCTGGCTGTGCCATTATATTCTTCCAAGATGTGAATGAGGGAGTAATCAGCTTCGTTTACACAGTGTGTAAATGATTTTCACATAACGTGGTGCACTGAAATGCATATTAGTAAGGTGCACGCATGATTATAGCCTATGAATGGTTCATGTAAACCATATTTACTAATCCTTTTTCAATTAAGTTTATGCTATAGTGTTTAGAAGTAATATTATTATAACCATTTATATTCATTGCATTAGGAGAGAAATACGTATACTCACTGGCAAGCATAGTATTGTGCAGGACTTAAAAAAAAATAAACAACATTGTTGTTCCTTGTTGCCTCGGGGTATTTAATCCAGTTGTGATATTATTTCAGATTCCACGTGAGGCTGAGTGGCTCACTCTTACTGATCTGTATCAAGCCTTCTTTTTATACCATTGGACCAGGATAGCCAATTCCTCTTCGCATTCCGGTTCGGAAATATGGTCTTGGCATGGTGCTGAGTTCCACAAGGGTATACAGAGAGTCCTTCAATTTTTAATCAGATTCTAAAGAAACATCTGGAATCTTGGTTATGCCCTGTAATTCTGTCCTCATACAGTATATCAACCATCTAATGGAGGCATAAAATACCCAGTAAGCTTGTTGACTGGATACTATTACATTACTGAGCCACCTGTCTGAGAATGGATACAAAGTAGCCCCAGGAAAATTGCAATATTGCCAAAAAGAGGTCCAATATCTTGGACATCACATTGGGAAAGTAGCGAGAAAAGTGTCACAAGAGAGAATCTCAGCTATCTTGACAATGGATCCGCCAACCACACAGAGAGGTTAGGATGTTTTGGGGAATTTTGTGCTGCTGTAGAGAGTGGATATACAACTTTTCCCTGGTAGCCAAGCCTTTACAGAGGTTGACACACAAGGATGTGTCTGATCTGGTACCATGGGATCAGGACTATTTCATCACGTTTCTAGAGCTGAGAGAAGGTTAAAAATAATAAGGGTGCCTGCCGCAGTGGACCTACTTTACAAATGAAACAGATAGTGAGTTCTGGGAATATTGGAGTCAACAAACAAGTTCAGCTGAAACCTCTTTGAACTGAATATTGAGGTTGAGCTGTAAATCAAATTTTCAATGCCATTTCTGAACTTGGTTTGTGCAAACATTAGAGACATTTATATTGACTGGGACAGAGAATTGAGGAAAATACCTAGGCTCGAGTCTAAGAAGATAAAGGGTTGTCATTTAGAAGAACTCGAAATAGGGCTAGGGATGTCAAACGAACATTTGTACATATGTTAATGAACTTTAAAACATTTGAACTCTTTTGCTGTTCGTATTACTGAATCAACAAATATATATTTTGCTACTACTACATTTAATTGGTAATAGATCTGATTCTGAGGACATAATGGAGCTATGTGAGAAGAGTAAACACAAGTACATAATAGGTGCTTATTTTGCTTGTGACATTAGTGGTACTGTTAATAGGTGTGCCTTCCCCTAAAAAACTACTGTAGAGAAAGAGTTACCCCCTAGTGTTTCCCACCAGACTTTAAATCCTAAACACACAAACATTTATTAGTTAGATGAGAACATATTACACTTAGATGAGTTTAGAGGTGTTTATTCAGAAAATGTAAATTTTAAGCTACTGTTTTAATATATTAACATGATGAACACCAGAGACTGCTACATTTGCACAGAGTTGACCGCTTCTGTATCGGAAGGTATTACACATCATCACATTCCGTTGACCTATGGCCTCTCTTGTAGTCTTTTATTGAGCATATTTTACAATGAGGGAAGTTTTCAATATTATTTTTCAAATTATGATTTATTGTTACTAGAACTTCCATTGTTCAAGCATCTAAATAAAAATGTGTAATTTAAAGGTGCATTAATAACAGGGAAATATTTTGTATCATCGAAGCCTTTAGACACACAGACATAGTCTAACCTGATCCATGACAGAAAATAAATGTTTAAACTTAGTGGGAGATAGAAGAAGAGAATTAGAGTCCAGATCTAAAACAGATGAGGATCTCAGAAAACAACATAGATGCTTTAAGGAAGGAATTGAACACCAAGTGCAAGAGAATTTACCAGCATTAACTTTCGATCGGCAACACAGAGAGAAAGTGTGCATTCACACTGATCAAAGTTACATAGACCCATTGTTAATTGGTAAAGTGATTGTAAAATGTTTTTTATGTCAGAGGCAAGGGGGAATTATTTTTGGATGGAAAAGATGCTGTGATCCCTAGAGTATATTTTATTTGTGGATATTATGCATATTTTAAGTTACCAAAGGGATGGCATAGTACATGTTTTATGGTAATAGTATTTCCAAAGATCTATCATATGGAACATCTTGAGGATCCTGTCTGGAAGGTGAAACCTAGAGCTAAAGGAGGAGCTAGTGCTTCAGAAATGGTTGGAGATACTTTGATGCATTGATTCCATCAGTAGGGGTAATCTTGAATGATCTGAAAATTGGAATGCTGTCTACGATAGAGGATCAGCTAGCTACTAGCACAGCGAATTCCTTGTTGCTTGTAAACATAGAGATGGTGGTGGTATGATCAATGATTTTACAAAATTTACTTGCATTAGACTTGTTACTTGCAAAAGAGGGTGGAGTCTACCGGACCCTGAAAGTTCAGCAATGTTGTACCTATATTCTAGACAAGAGTAAGGATTTGGAGAAATGTATTCCAAATATTTCAGTGTTGACAAAGGGTTTGAAGGAGAGGGAAACAACAGGTGAATGGGAAGCAATTAAAGAAGTATTTTCTGCTATAGGCCAATGATTTGGAAACTTGGGTTTTATTCTTAAGCCGTTATTATCGCACTAGTGGCAATGGTTCTGTTGGTTGCATGTAAGGTATTTCAGAGAATGAAGATTCAGAAGGGAAGGAAGAGAGCAGAGGTTGAAATGGAAGACAATAAGTGTAACTATTATGATGACATGAAGCGTTTGTAGGTATGCAGGTGAAAGATGATGAAGACAACTAGGTTTTAGAGAGTCTCATCCAAGAAATAGGTTTGTGATGACTTGACGTGTTATAAGAGAGGTTGATATAGCATAACCTGGCTGTGTCTTCAGGTTCTTCCAAAATGTGAACGAGGGAGTAATCAGCTTCATGTATATCATGTGTAAATGACTTTCACATAACGTGGTGCACTGAAATGCTTACTAGTAAGGTGCACATATGATTTTAGCCTCTGAGTGTTTCCAGGTAATCCACATTTATGCATCCTTTTTCAATTAGATTTATGCTATAGTGTTTAGAAATAATATTTTTATAACCATTTACATTCATAGCATTATGGGAGAAATACGTATACTAATTTAAACCAAGGTTGTATTTATGTCTGTATTAATTTGGACAGAGTGAAGGCCTGAATTATGTTTCATGGTTTTACTTTCCAAGAGAATCTTGTTTGCTGTGTATTTCTATGAACTGCAGGTATGATGGTACCAGCTACTGGCTAGTGAATGAGTTATTAATACTTTGTGAGAAGGCGTCTTGGGAAGACGTGTTACCAAGGACGGAAAGAGCAGTGTGGAGATGGTAACAGAACTCCCTTCCAAATTCCTGAAGCGTGGGAAAGACCAAGAACAAGCATATCTAGGATGAAAGTGTCAATTAAATGTGCGATTTCTAACTTTGTTTTCCAGTGGAAGGTTTAGGCCGTGAGGTCAGCCTTTTGGACATCCAGGATTTTAAGTATCCTTTAGTTAGCTGAGATTTCAGATTCTCTTTGCCCCTTGACTAGAGCGGATCTATCAGGGGTACTGACTTCTCACTCTTTGCTAAATTCTGTGACTACATGCTGCTTACATCTCTCTTGCCAGATACTCGACAGAGGATTCTGTAGTGCTGACATTTTTCTCTAAAAATAAAATCCTTTTGATATAGAATAGTCAGGAACATAGAATAGATGGTTAGGCAGGAGAACCTGAGCCTGAATTCAAGGCACCATATGCTTTTCCTCATTTTCTGTTTTTTGCTACTGAAATATTGGTCTAATACATGCTGATAAAGTTTCATGTGGTACGCCGCTATGATTTGATTTCGGTAATATTTTACATTTGAGGATTTTTTTTTAGACTCATGTAAGTCTGACTTTGAGTCTGTAATAAATCCCTTTTAAACTTTAAATTAGTCTCTGACATTGAATGTGTGATCAAATGTGTTACACTGGAATTAATGTTTGAAATTTTATGTTGATTTCTTCATTCCTTGGAACAGAGAGAAAAAGATTAATCGGTCCAAGAGTTGGAAGTGGTGTAAACTGCCCTATCACAGTCATGTGACCAAGGACAGGCTGCAGGCATTTTCAAAATTGTAATTTAAAATCTGACTTTACCACTAAAAAGTATTTTTAATTTCAATTTCAGCAAACATGAAATGCTTACTTGCTCCCAATTAAATGTTAGCACTTAATAAATGTAATGAGGCAACCCAAGGTTATCCTATGGGACAGGTATGCCCCACAGTAGTGAAAAACACATTTAGGAGTCTTTCACTACAAGGACATGTACAACTTAAAAGTACATGTCCAATCTTTTAATTACAATACACCCTGCCCCATAGACTACCTAGGGTCTACTTTAACGGTAGTCTACCTACTGTCTAGACTGCAATCTATCTTTTGAGTTATTTTTCTATTTAAACTGTTATTATTTTTACCTTCCATGTTTCTCTATGCGAAGTTTAAAACTTTAACCCTCATTACAACCCTGGCGGTCGGTGTTAAAGTGGCGGTAATACCGCCAACAGGCCGGAGGTAAAAAAAATGGGATCACGACCATGGTGGAAACCGCCAACAGAGACAGCCACTTTAACACTCTAACCGCCAGGGCAGTAGCAACAAACACCGCGGCGGTCACCGCCAACAGACAGGCGGAAGACAATGTACCGCCCACACTATTACAAGGCACCAATCTGCCAGCTTTTCCGGGGCGGTACCAACGCCATCAAAAGCTCGGCGGAAACTGAACAACGAAGGGGAACCACTCACCTCTCGACACTCCACGAAGAACCAGGACGCCATGGACCCCGAATTGCAGATCCTACCCATGTTGGTGTATCTACTAATACACCACAAAGTAGAAAGAAGGCGGCGGCGGTGACGACGACGGTGAGTACTGCACCTAGCACACAGGGGAGGGGAGGAGGGAAAAGGGAGTGGTTTACACATGTGGCACGCAACACCCCTACCCCCCACCCACAACAACATACACACACACATATCCAACAACATCACAGATACACCCCATCATCCCATGGAAGAACACAACGACAAAACGAAATGAGTTTAACTAGTGTTATATTGGAACAATCAGATTGATCAAGAGAAAAGCAAATATTAAGTATACACAAATATTTATATCAAGTACACAAGTCCGTACACTGTCCCATGTAATTGTCCGTGGACCAGTCGTCCCAAAAAGCATGGGCGAAGCCCACACATGACACCTGCCTCAAAACGGAGAGAACACTGCAGGGGCATCAGGTAAAAAAAAACAGGCACCTCAGGGGGGAAGGGGAGGGGGGACACCTCAGTTGGATGATGGTACGACGCCACTGCTCCTCGAGGGGGCTCCATGTCCACTGCTTGGTCCTGGGAAGTGCAAAGCCACAGTCTCTCAAGTCTCTCAAGTGGGTGGTTTGCCCACTGCTTGGTCCTGGGGAGTGCAAAGCCACAGTCTCTCAAGTCTCTCAAGTGGGGTTTTGCCCACTGCCTGGTCCTGGGGAGTGCAAGGCCACAGTCTCTCAAGTGGGTGGTTTGCCCACTGCCTGGTCCTGGGGAGTGCAAAGCCACAGTCTCTCAAGTGGGTGGTTTGCCCACTGCTAGGTCCTGGGGAGTGCAAGGCCACAGTCTCTCAAGTGGGTGGTTTGCCCACTGCCTGGTCCTGGGGAGTGCCAAGCCACAGTCTCTCAAGTCTCTCAAGTGGGTGGTTTGCCCACATGCTCTGGAGGGGGTTTTGTGCCCAGAGTGCTTCATCCTGCCAAGGATTGGGTGAGTGGATGCATTTCTCCACTGGTTCTGGAGGGGGCTTTGTGCCCAGAGTGCCTCATCCTGCCAAGGATTGGGTGAGTGGATGCATTTCTCCACTGGTTCTGGAGGGGGCTTTGTGCCCAGAGTGCTTCATCCTGCCAAGGATTGGGTGAGTGGATGCATTTCTCCACTGGTTCTGGAGGGGGCTTTGTGCCCAGTGATGCTGCACCTGGGGTGTGGCAGTTCACATCCTCTCACCTGGGTGTCTTAGCCACGCGATGTAACTGGAACATGTAGCAGGATACTCCAAGGAGGCAGAGCCACACTCCATCCTGCGGCGACTTAGGCTGCCAATTGCTGGTTCATGTCAGTGCTGGTGGTGGTGTCTCAAGTGGCGTGTCCAAGGTCCAGGACGTCACCTGCAGACTTGGACGGCTGCCCACTGGAGATGGTGCTGACGTCCGACAAAGTGGTATCGGCTGTGCACGTGGTGGTGCTGATGGTGGTGAAGGTGGCGGTGGCGGTGGCTGCGGCGGAGATGCTGCCAGTGCTGGCCGTGGTGCAAGTGTCTGTTGTGGTGGATGGAGACACCATACCATCTCCAACAGCCTCAGATGGCTGATCCTTGGGGAGGATGCTGCAGGCTGACGTTGTGGCAGCGGCGATGCAGGTGGTGGTGCAGGTGGCAGTTGGAGCGGCGGTGGTGACTGTGGTGCAGGTCGCTGTCATCCCTGATGATATGGTGGTCACCAGCCCCTCACCAGGGGACAGCGTGCCCTGAGGTGATTTGCCCTTTGGCTTGTGGCCCTTCCCCACCTTGGCAGTCGGTGCAGGGACCTTGGCACTGTCCTCTCTGTGTTTGGGCGAGGCCTTGTTGGGTGGGTGGTCTGACTTTCCCCTGCTGGAAGCCAGCCCTTTTTTGACCTTTGCAGGAGGCGGAATACGGTGGTCCTTCAAATCTGTCGGTGGCACACTGGCAGCTCTGACGGGTGCCCCCTTTGATCGTACCGGACTAGCTGGGACCACAGCGGATGCAGATTTGGTGGCTGGGGTGCTGGGCTGGGATCTAGACATCCTGGCCCTAGGGGAAGGACGGGGGGTGTAAGGAAGAGGTTAATATTAGCTTTAGAAAAGTTTTTTAGACACACTGGGACGGGAAGATGGAGGGTGTGTGGGAGTGGAGGAAGAGGTAGTGGTTGTAGGAGGTGTACGTCTGCTGAGTTTGGGTGAAGGTGCATGGGCTGTTGTGAGGTGGATGGCTGTTGAGTGGGTGTGTGCCTGCGTTTGTGTACTTTGGGAGGAGGGCTCACAGACACACTGGGAGAGGACACAGGGGACGTGTGAATGGTAGTGGGGGTGGTGATTGCACGTGAGCGGTGTATTGTGATGGGCGTGCTGGTGATGGAGGCAGTGGCTGATAATGTAGTGCATTCAGGTGTGAGTGGAGACAGAGAGGGAGGTGGAGGATATGGAGGAGGGTAACACAGTGGAGGAAGTGGATGTTGGTATGTGTGCATGGGTATGGTGCTTGTGTGAGTGCCTGTGGGATGTGTGGTGCTTATGTTTTCCAGAGCCACTTTTGTGTGTTGATGTGTGTGCATGCTGGTCTGATGGTGTGCTTGGGATAGGCTGAGGTAGAGGAGATTGGGTCTGGGTAGTGGAAGTTGGAGGCGGGAGGCTGGACACAGGGACAATGGCTGCCATCAGTTATGAGGCCAGAGCCTGAAATGCTCTCTGTTGGGCCACCACACCAGAAGGAATGCCCTCCAGGTATGCAATTGTTTGCTGCAAATGTCTCTCGACACCCTGGATGGAATTCAGAATGGCTTATTGCCCAACAGTGAGGGATCTCAGGAGGTCAATAGCCTCCTCACTCAGGGCAGCAGGGCTGACTGGGGCAGGGCCTGAGGTGCCTGGGGTGAAAGAGATGCCCACTCTCCTGGGTGAGCGGGCACGGGAAACTCGCTGAGGGGCTGCTAGGAGGGCGGTGCTGGTAGGGGGGGTTGGCGGCTGTACCTGTTGTTGGGGTGGGCACTGAGGTGTCCGCTACTGCCATGGAGATTCCATTAGAGAAGGAGTCGCTGTTGCTGGTATCCCCTCCTGTCCCAGTCGTGGAGCTCCCCTCGCCCCCCGTCCCACTGGTGCCTTCACCCTCCGTGGATTCACCCTCCTGGGCCCTGTGGGATACAGCTCCCTCCGTCGCCTGTGCCTCTGCTCCTCCGCCAGATGATGCTAATGCACACAAGGACAGGGTGACAAAACAAGAAGGGGGGGAAAGACAGAGAACACACATGGTCAATGCCAGCAACACCACTACCGTTGGCGGACACAACACACAGGGAGAAGCCCTATGCACTTGGCCATGCACTACCAGTTAGTAGGAAAGTCACCAGCCCATGGGGTACAATGACTAAAGCCATTAGCTGCACACCTGAAACCCACAGGACCCTGCCCAGTAGTAGATGCCCACTAACACTATTGGGGTTGGAGTGCTTCAGAGCCTGCCCAACAAGGGACCTACACTGCCATGTTCGCCCTGGCCTAGGGGCACCCACAGCCCACATCCTCCTCCCAGATACTTCCTAAACCGTGCAGAGTCAGCTGTATGACACTGTGCTCACCCCCTTGTGGCTGCTGTAATGCCCTCAAGTGCCCATCCAACTCCGGATAGGCCACGGCCAGGATGCAAAACATCAAGGGGGTCATGGTGCGATGGGCACCCCTTCCACGTTGGGAGGCCAGCCCCAGCTGGGCCTCGCCGTCTTCTTGCTTCAGTGGCGCAGGTCCTCCCATCTCTTGCGGCAGTGGGTGCTCCATCTATGATAGACCCCCAGGGTCCGCACTTCCTTGGCGATGGCACGCCAAATACCCTTCTTCTGGTGGGCGCTGACCTAGAGGAAAGGTACAGGAGGAAAGGAAATTACTCACCCGTCTGGACCGTCATACTCATTGCCCACCAGTTCCCAACCATGCCCTGACGCACATACACTGACCATCCTCATATGCAGCCCTGAGCCCCCCCCAACATGCATCTTCCATCTACACCACTCCAAACAGGCATTGCACATGCATCATGCTCACAGTGAACTCACCTGTTTGTCTGGAGGACCGTAGAGTAGTGTATACTGGGGGAGGACCACATTCACCAGTTTGTCCAATTCCTCCGCAGTGAAGGCAGGGGCCCTTTCCCCAGACACTCGAGCCATTGTCGCTTCCAGGCTGAGGTCACAGCAGCACTTGCAGTGTAGGTCCTCTCCTGTTGAAGGTCAGGTATCAAGTGAGTGAACAGATAGAAAATGGCAGTCACGTCCGCACCGGTGCGTACCGTCACCCCTGGCGTACATCGCCATTGGCTCCTGGAACCCATAGGGCCCAATGATAACCAATGCTGAATTACACGGTGGTCTTCGACCGCCCACCTTGACACAGCACAACGCCAGAGCAGTTACCTCATTTCCCCTTGTCCCTCCTCACAAGTCAGGCAGCCGCCATTTCAGGGGGACACATGCCATGGCTACTAAGACTAAGAATGAAGTGAATCCATACTATCCGTTCTTAAGCTTCTACAGTGTATACTTCTATACAGTAAAGACATGTGGCAATCGATATCTCTTGGAGGAGTCGTCCATGCAGAGTAGTTCCTCTGCATTTTAAAGCCAACATAAAAACACTTCTATTGGCGATTATCTCTTGCTGTACGGAGGTCAGGTTTCCATCCGTTTAGTAGAGATTAGTCTCTATTTGGGAGAGACTATACGTCTGTTAATCTGCAGATACCGCCTATCAATCTGATGTGAATCCAGAACTTAATCAACAGTGTGGTTTGATTGTCCGGTCTTTGAGTCTACCACAATATTTAAATAGATGGTTGGGAACTGCCCTGATGAAGGTGGCCTCATCAAGAGAAGATCACCGAAACGCACGTAGGCTTCGTGTTCCTACTGAATCACTGTTTTTTTATTGGAGCAACGCTAGACATTGTATTCTATCAATTTGTACATGTATATGGATATGTAGTTCCATTGTATGTGAATGTCTTAGGAATGTTCTGTAATTGAGAGTATTTTACTCTCTTTCTTTGTACAAATATATCTTATTTTAGTATGAATGTGGTGTGATTGAGTTTTTGTATAAATTAAATATTGGAAAAATGAAATACTTGTAGAAATGATAATGTTATATTTTCGTTAATTAAAGTCAGTAATCTAATGTAGCCCTAGACTGGACATATAGTTATCAAATATGTGTATCTATATGTGTATTTTCTAGCGGACATACAGATCTGTTAGATATTTCCAAATTATTTGGGTGATGTTTTTTTATTTATATCTTACTGATGTTATTTGAGAGTAGCTCTTAATTTCTCTAGTTATTTCAGTTTGACACATGCCATGGCACCTAACTGCATCACAGCACATTTTGGCACATATACGGACAAACTACGTCACACACGGATTTACTAACATTACTGCAGACACAATTGTGCAACCTGTGTGGTACATGACCCTCTGCTCACCGTTCTCCTCCATAGGCCACAACCGCTGGGGCAGATGATGAGATGGCGGCATCCTCCGGTGTACAGACCCCTGGTGGACCTGTCGACAATGGAAGACAGACACATCATAATCACCTACAGACTTGATCGTGCCACAATCCAAGAGCTGTGTGTCCAATTGGAGCCAGACCTGATGTCATCTATCCGCCATCCCACAGGAATACCCCCTCTAGTGCAGGTCCTGTCAGTGCTCCATTTCCTGGCAAGTGGCTCCTTTCAAACAACAGTGGCCATGGCATCAGGGATGTCTCAGCCAATGTTTTCTAACGTGTTGACCAGAGTGTTGTCTGCCCTGCTAAAACACATGCGCAGCTACATCGTGTTCCCCCAGGTGGAGGATTTGGCCACAGTGAAGGCTGACTTTTGTGCCCTGGGACATATCCCCAACATCATTGGTGCCATTGATGGTACACTTGTGGCATTTGTCCCCCCCGCAGAAATGAACAAGTGTACAGAAATAGAAAAAGCTACCATTCGATTAATGTGCAGATGGTGTGTTTGGCGGACCAGTACATCTCTCATGTGAATGCCAAGTATCCTGGCTCTGTGCATGACGCCTACATTTTGAGGAATAGCAGTATCCCTAATGCGATGAGCCCACTCCAGAGGCACCGGGTGTGGCTAATAGGTGAGGCCAAGGTCCCCACACAGTATGAGTAGGTGTCTGGGTATGGAGTTGTCCCTAAGGGTTAGTGTGTGTCTAACAGGTATCCCTCAACATTTGCAGGTGACTCTGGTTACCCCAACCTATCATGGCTACTGACCCCATTGAGGAATTCCAGGACAAGGGCAGAGGACTGCTACAATGAGGCACATTGGTGAACTAGGCGTATTATTGAGAGGACGTTCGGTCTCCTGAAGGCCAGATTCCGGTGCCTCCATCTAACAGGTGGCTCCCTATAATACTCACCAAAGAAGGTGTGCCATATAATCGTGGCATGCTGCATGTTGCACAACCTGGCATTGCGACGCCAGGTGCCTTTTCTGCAGGAGAATGAGCCTGGTGATGGTCTTGTGCCAGCAGTGGAGCCTGGGCCAGTACGGTGCTCATGGTCTCCTGGGAATGGTGGTATGCTTCCATGATGTTGGAGAGTGCCTCGTGGAGGGTTGGTTCCCTGGGCCTGTCCTCCCCATGTCGCACAACAGTCCTCCCAGCTTTCCTGTTGTCCTGTGCCTCTGTCCCCTGAACTGTGTGCCCACTGCCACTGACCCCAGATCCCTGATTGTCCTGTGTTTGTGGGGTTGCCTGGGGTCCCTGTAGTGGTGGACACACTGCTGATTGACGTGTCCAGGGGACAGTGGCATGGGCCAGCTGGGTGGGTGCTGTGGTGGTGTTTCCTGAGGGGGGAGGTTCTGTGGTGGTTTGGGACTGTTGCAGGGGAACCAACTGTCCAGAGGGCCCTGATGGGCCAGGCTGGTCATCTTGATCCAGGCGTGCAGAGCTGCTGTCATCACTGTGGGCCTCTTCTGTGGGGGGACTGGATATGGCTGGCACCTCCTGTCCGATGACGTTGGGTAGGGGTCCTGTTGAAATGTAAATGCATTGTTATTGTATCTGCGTGTGCCATCTTGTGCAGTGGGTGGGTTTCCCTGTATCAATGTGCTTGCACTATCCCCTTGGCCCTTGTGTGTGTGGTGATTTTGTGGCCTGAGTGAGTCTCTCTATTGGACATGCTTTGGTGATGGGTGTCCATGCATTGTTGTTGCATGCAGGGCTTGGTTGTGGGAGTGGTGGGTTGTGATGGTGGGGTGTGTGCGAGGTGGTGGAGTGAGGGTGAGGGTGGGAGTATGTGAATGCATGCAGGTAGGGTGGGGGGGATATAGTAGTAAAGATTTGCCTTACCAGAGTCCAGTCCTCCTGCTACTCCTGCAAGGCCCTCAGGATGCATGATCGCCAAGACTTGCTCTTCCCATGTTGTTAGTTGGGGTGGAGGAGGTGGGGGTCCACCGCCAGTCCTCTGTACGGCTACCTGGTGTCTTGATACCACAGAACGTACCTTCCCCCGTAGGTCGTTCCACCGCTTCCTGATGTCATCCCTTGTTCTTGGATGCTGTCCCACTGCGTTGACCCGGTCCACAATGCTCCGCCATAGCTCCATCTTCCTTGCAATGGAGGTCTGCTGCACCTGTGATACAAATAGCTGTGGCTCTACCCGGATGATTTCCTCCACCATGACCCTGAGCTCCTCCTCAGAAAACCTGGGGTGTCTTTGAGGTGCCATGATGTGGTGTGAGTGATGTGTGATGTGTGATGTGATGTGTGATGTGATGTGTTGGGGTGTGTGGTGTGAAGTGCATGGATGGTGTATGTGTGATGGTGTTCTGTGCCTCTGGATGATGGTGTGGTGTTTTCTCTCTCTCTGCTTCCTCACAATTGTTGCACGTAAGGGGTTGTGGGTAATGTGGGTGTGTGTTTTATAGTGGTGTGAGTGTGTGTAGGAAAGGAAAGCAAGATGGCGGCTGCGTAATTCGGGCACGAACGTCTGCGAACCCTCCAGTGCGGCGGAAGCCCTCCTGCGAGCCGGAGGCTCTCTTGGCGGCGATGACGTCCTCGCGCGTCCACGCATTTGATACAATGTAGCCGATTCACTTCAGGCGGTTTGGCGGTCGCACTGGATACTTTATAACGGTAGCTTGTTGCCTTGGAAAAATCACGGATACTGTTGCTAACGTTAAAGGATTGCACACTACCTGCATGAGAAGTGCTCTAGCTCACTCTGCTCCTGGTCTTGTTTGGGGCAATAAAACAACGTGAATATTGTTGGCGGAGTCAAAGGATTATATACCGCCTCCGTGGAATGCGTTCTGGTTCGCTTCTGCTTCTGCCTGAGGGCAACGTCTGGTTTGCGTTCCCGGATGCCAATTGGGGAAAGCTTCAGATGTGGATCCAGAAAACGGTCAGAATCTCTTTTCTTTATTACAGACGCTTGGCATTTGGTATATATTACAATAACACGTTTTTGCTTCAGAAAGCAAAGAAAGTGAAAATGCCGCCAAAGGGGGTGAAAAATATGACTTTGTCTGGACAGGGTAAACCGTTAAGGGTTAGTTTGTCAACTCGGCAGGGGGGGACAATGGATACGAAGCATGGCTCGGGGGAGAAGACTGGCTCTAAAATTAAGAATGCCTCATTGGACAGGTTTTTTGAGAGAGGGAAAGACATACTGGCGGGGGGTACATATACCCCCTCCGTTGTGGTGATGGCTGATCAACTAGCAACCATTGAGATGGCGGCTGCGGAAGGACCCCCCCCACAGGAAGACGGGGGGAGGCAGAGTGATGGGTTAGACGTGGCGGCTTTAGGAAAGCAAGTTACTGGAAGTCAGGCGGAGCAGAGGAAGAGCTTTCAAGGTGACATGATACCGCCACAGGTAGATGTTGGAAGTCAACAACAACCACAACAAGAACTCCCCAACAGTAACGGAGATTCGTCACATTTTGCTGGAATAAGTCTGTTAAAACAGGGGCCTGTGATGGTACGTGATAATGAGATAATGCAAGGGGATACGTTTTTTTCATTATCGGATCATTCAAGTTGGTCAAGTAATGAGCAGTTGGACTCAGAGGCGGATAAGGCTTCTTCAGAGCTTGATTCCGAGGTGTCCTCCTTGCACCGGGGAGGGAATCACATGGAAGTAGCAAGAATGCCACGGTTAGGAAAAAACAGAAGAAGAGAAGCAAGCAAGTAGGACCTAACAAGCACTCTACTAACTCGCTGGACACTAAGGGTCTTCAGGGTCTTCAGTGGGAGTATTCTAAGGATGACTTAACTCTATATGACAATGTTGAAAAACAGCCTAATCCTGTGTCGCTGGAAACCATATATCAAAGTATTATGGAACATCGAGAAGAATCTAAATCTGAGAGCCGTAAGACCCAATTAGTTTGCCGTAAAATGCAAATCCAAATTCGTCGGGTGGCGAAGACATGTTCGGAGTTTGCTACACGGATGGAAGAAGTGGAGACTCGTGTTTCTCACCTGGAGGATGAGGCCGGATCTCACCAAGTGACTCGAGCAGCTATGGAGAAACAACTTGAGGACACTCAGTGGAAATTGACAGATTTAGAGGATAGACTAAGGAGGAATAATTTGCGCGTACTGGGTATACCAGAGGGACTTGAAGGATCAGATACACATAGCTTTATGGTCGCACTTTTCAAGGAGGCCTTTCCGGACTTACATCAGTGGGATTGGGATAGAGAGATTCAAAGAGCCCACCGATTTCCCTTTAGCAGAGCAGGGTCAAACTCAGTAGGAGGATGTGGGAGACCCAGAGCAATGTTAATCTCTCTGCTTAATTTTCAGGCAAAACAGGTTATATACGATCGAGCTCGACCCAATTCTAGAAGTAAGGCTAAGGGTTGCGAGTTTTTTGTGAGACCAGATTTCTGCCACACTACCGTTGAAAAAAGGTGGAGACTCCGTCAGTTAATTCAACCACTCCAAAATTAGGGGGCACAGGCTTTTTTATTAAACCCAACTAAACTGAAAGTAGTAATGGATAATAGGACCCAGTACTTCACGTCAGAGGTGAAAGCAAGAGCTTTTTTGGGTGGACTTAGTGGTCCGGTTTCTTAAGGTAGAGCCCGTTTGATTAAGGTAGGGGGGTGGGGAAAGCAGAAAGGCTATGGAGTTGAGAAGATGAGGTAGCGGTAAATAACCCCTGTATGTTCCCCCCTCAGGATTAATTCCTTTTTTTTATAAAATTCAGACAAAATAGTACTCAGATAGATAGAGATAGAGATAAAAAAAAGGGGGGAAACGGTCTAAAAAAAACAGGCACTGGGTGGGACGGTCGGAGCGGATGTTCTATCATCATTAGGGATAGTAGGATCCCATACTTTCCATAAACTGGGCATAAGGGTAAGGTTAGGGGAATGGGGGGTATAGATGGGTGGGGGGGTGCGGTTGATAGTAGGGTTGGGTGGCAAGGGGTGGGCAGGTGGGAGAGGGGTGGTGGGTAGCAGGGGGTGCTAATATAGGCAGGAATGTTCAGAATAAGTTAATGAAGACATGTCAGAGGAAGAGGACTTATATGGCTCAACGTCAACAAGTAGGTTTGCTTAGAGGAAGAAGCAGTGATGTAAGATTGGTACAACAAATTGTGCGATATGGCAAATAGATTAAGGATATGTACGCTGAATATTTGTGGTTTTAATAGCCCTCAAAAAAGGAAAAGAGTGGCAGCTGGGCTTAAACTAATTAAATCGGACTTATATTGCTTACAAGAAACACACATTGCATGGAGCAAGCGAGAGCTCATGCGAGAGCTTGGGCTAACGCCTCTGGTTTGTTCCCGGCAGCGGCGGTGCAGGTGGTGGTGCAGGTGGCAGTTGGAGTGGCGGTGGTGACTGTGGTGCAGGTCGCTGTCATCCCTGATGATATGGTGGTCACCAGCCCCTCACCAGGGGACAGCGTACCCTGAGGTGATTTGCCCTTTGGCTTGTGGCCCTTCCCCACCTTGGCAGTCGGTGCAGGGACCTTGGCACTGTCCTCTCTGTGTTTGGGCGAGGCCTTGTTGGGTGGGTGGTCTGACTTTCCCCTGCTGGAAGCCAGCCCTTTTTTGACCTTTGCAGGAGGCGGAATAGGGTGGTCCTTCAAATCTGTCGGTGGCACACTTGCAGCTCTGACGGGTGCCCCCTTTGATCGTACCGGACTAGCTGGGACCACAGCGGATGCAGATTTGGTGGCTGGGGTGCTGGGCTGGGATCTAGACATCCTGGCCCTAGGGGAAGGACGGGGGGTGTAAGGAAGAGGTTAACCTCTTCTGTGCCTTGGACGAGATGATCTCGTCCAAGGCTACAGTTCCTCTGTGCCTTGGACGAGATCATCTCGTCCATGGCACAGGGGAACTTTGGGGCGCGCTAGCGCGCCCCCCGTGCACCTCCCTTCCCCCCCCCAAGTCGGGGATGGAAGGGGAAGACCTTCCCCTTCCACCCCCCACTCCCCCACCCCCCCCTGTGACGTCAGCGCGCGCGCGCGCTGATGTGTCACAGGGGCCTCCCTCGTCGCGCTGGAAGCTCTGCTTCCAGCGCGATTGAAAAAGAAATGCAAAAGCATTTCTTTTTCAATCACTTGGGAGGCCCGGAGGGGCATCAAAGGGAAGGAAAAGTATTTCCTTCCCTTTGAAGTCCCTCCGAGGGTTTCAAAAGCCGGATTGCTTGCAATCCGGTTTTTGAAACCCCACTAGACACCAGGGATTTTTTTTTTTTCGTAGAAATTGACAAAAGGGAGCGACCCCTTGGGCAAGGGTCGCTCCCAGGGGGGGCATTTTTTTGAAAAGGCCTTTTCTGCCCCCAGGGGGGGCAGAAACCTCTAGGCACCAGGGACCATTTTTTTTTGTTTTTTGTTTTTTGTTTCATTTTTTTTTTATTGAGGTGGGGAGCGACCCCTTAGGCAAGGGTCGTTCCCCTTGGGGGAAAATTATATTTTGGCCATTTCTGCCCCCCTTGGGGGCAGATTGGCCTATTTTGATGAGGCCAATCTGCCCCCAAGTGGGGTAGAAACCACTAGACACCAGGGATTTTTTTTATTTTTTATTGTTATTGACAAAAGGGAGCGACCCCTTGGGCAAGGGTCGCTCCCAGGGGGGCATATTTTCGGGAAGGCCTTTTCTGCCCCCCCTGGGGGCAGATCGGCCTACTATTAGGCCGATCTGCCCCCAGGGGGGGCAGAAACCTCTAGGCACCAGGGACCATTTTTTTTTTTTTTGTTTCATTTTTGTTTTTTTGGTGGGGAGCGACCCCTTAGGCAAGGGTCGCTCCCCTTGGGGGAAAATTATATTTTGCCCATTTCTGCCCCACTTGGGGGCAGATTGGCCTATTTTGATGAGGCCAATCTGCCCCAAGGGGGGTAGAAACCACTAGACACCAGGGAGTTTTTTCTTTGCATGAATTTCACGCAAAGGGAGCGACCACTTAGGCAAGGGTCGCTCTCTGGGGGGGAGGGGAATTTATTTTAGGCCATTTCTGCCCCCCCTGGGGGCAGATCGGCCTATTATTAGGCCGATCTGCCCCCAGAGGGGGAAGAAACCTCTAGGCGCCAGGGCAAATTTTTTTTGTGTGTTTTTTTTTTTTTGTTCTTTTTTTTTTTTTAGAGATGGGGAGCGACCCATCAGGCAAGGGTCGCTCCCCTGGGGGGCAAATTGTATTTAGACCATTTCTGCCCCCCTGGGGGCAGATTGGCCGATTTTAGGTTTTTGTTTTTTAGGGATTTGTTTTTTGGCGCCAATGTCACGCAGGGGGAGCGACCCCGTAGGCAAGGGTCGCTCCCGGGGGGGCGGGGGGTTGGGGGGGCAAATTTATTTTAGGCCATTTCTGCACCCCCGGGGGACAGATCGGCCTATTATTAGGCCGAACTGCCCCCGGGGGGGGGGGGGGCAGAACACTCTAGGCGCCAGGGCAATTTTTTTTTTGTGTTTTTTTTTTTTTTGTTTCTTTTTTTAGAGATGGGGAGCGACCCATCAGGCAAGGGTCGCTCCCCTGGGGGGGGGGCAAATTGTATTAAGACCATTTCTGCCCCCCTGGGGGCAGATTGGCCAATTTTAGGTCAATCTGCCCCCAAGGGGGCAGAAACCACTAGGCACCGGGGATTTGTTTTTTGGCGCCAATGTCACGCAGGGGGAGCGACCCCGTAGGCAAGGGTCGCTCCCGGGCGGGGGGGGTGGGGGTTGGGGGGGCAAATTTATTTTAGGCCATTTCTGCCCCCCCGGGAGACAGATCGGCCTATTATTAGGCCGAACTGCCCCCGGGGGGGGGGCAGAACACTCTAGGCGCCAGGGCAATTTTTTTTTTGTGTGTTTTTTTTTTTTTGTTTCTTTTTTTAGAGATGGGGAGCGACCCATCAGGCAAGGGTCGCTCCCCTGGGGGGGCAAATTGTATTTAGACCATTTCTGCCCCCCTGGGGGCAGATTGGCCAATTTTAGGTCAATCTGCCCCCAAGGGGGCAGAAACCACTAGGCACCGGGGATTTGTTTTTTGGCGCCAATGTCACGCAGGGGGAGCGACCCCGTAGGCAAGGGTCGCTCCCGGGGGGGGGGGGGGTGGGGTGGCAAATTTATTTTAGGCCATTTCTGCCCCCCCGGGGGACAGATCGGCCTATTATTAGGCCGAACTGCCCCCGGGGGGGGGGAGGGGCAGAACACTCTAGGCGCCAGGGCAATTTTTTTTTTGTGTTTTTTTTTTTTGTTGTTTCTTTTTTTAGAGATGGGGAGCGACCCATCAGGCAAGGGTCGCTCCCCTGGGGGGGCAAATTGTATTTAGACCATTTCTGCCCCCCTGGGGGCAGATTGGCTAATTTTAGGTCAATCTGCCCCCAAGGGGGCAGAAACCACTAGGCACCGGGGATTTGTTTTTTGGCGCCAATGTCACGCAGGGGGAGCGACCCCGTAGGCAAGGGTCGCTCCCGGGGGGGGCAAATTTATTTTAGGCCATTTCTGCCCCCCCGGGGGACAGATCGGCCTATTATTAGGCCGAACTGCCCCCGGGGGGGGGGGGGGGCAGAACACTCTAGGCGCCAGGGCAATTTTTTTTTTGTGTTTTTTTTTTTTGTTGTTTCTTTTTTTAGAGATGGGGAGCGACCCATCAGGCAAGGGTCGCTCCCCTGGGGGGGCAAATTGTATTTAGACCATTTCTGCCCCCCTGGGGGCAGATTGGCCAATTTTAGGTCAATCTGCCCCCAAGGGGGCAGAAACCACTAGGCACCGGGGATTTGTTTTTTGGCACCAATGTCACGCAGGGGGAGCGACCCCGTAGGCAAGGGTCGCTCCCGGGGGGTGGGGGTGGGGGTTGGGGGGGCAAATTTATTTTAGGCCATTTCTGCCCCCCCGGGGGACAGATCGGCCTATTATTAGGCCGAACTGCCCCCGGGGGGGGGGGGGGGCAGAACACTCTAGGCGCCAGGGCAATTTTTTTTTTGTGTTTTTTTTTTTGTTGTTTCTTTTTTTAGAGATGTGGAGCGACCCATCAGGCAAGGGTCGCTCCCCTGGGGGGGCAAATTGTATTTAGACCATTTCTGCCCCCCTGGGGGCAGATTGGCCAATTTTAGGTCAATCTGCCCCCAAGGGGGCAGAAACCACTAGGCACCGGGGATTTGTTTTTTCGCACCAATGTCACGCAGCGGGAGCGACCCCGTAGGCAAGGGTCGCTCCCGAGGGGGGGGGGTGGGGGTTGGGGGGGCAAATTTATTTTAGGCCATTTCTGCCCCCCCGGGGGACAGATCGGCCTATTATTAGGCCGAACTGCCCCCCGGGGGGGGGGGCAGAACACTCTAGGCGCCAGGGCAATTTTTTTTGTGTGTGTTTTTTTTGTTGTTGTTTCTTTTTTTAGAGATGGGGAGCGACCCATCAGGCAAGGGTCGCTCCCCTGGGGGGGCAAATTGTATTTAGACCATTTCTGCCCCCCTGGGGGCAGATTGGGCAATTTTAGGTCAATCTGCCCCCAAGGGGGCAGAAACCACTAGGCACCGGGGATTTGTTTTATCGCACCAATGTCACGCAGGGGGAGCGACCCCGTAGGCAAGGGTCGCTCCCGGGGGGGGGGTGGGGGTTGGGGGGGCAAATTTATTTTAGGCCATTTCTGCCCCCCCGGGGGACAGATCGGCCTATTATTAGGGGGGGGCGAACACTCTAGGCGCCAGGGCAATTTTTTTTCTTTTTTTTTTTCTTTGTTTTTTTTTTTTAGAGATGGGGAGCGACCCATCAGGCAAAAGTCGCTCCCCTGGGGGACAAATTGTATTTAGGC